>NC_067427.1:1644444-1973333 GCF_009764475.1 Pristis pectinata | reverse complement strand
ACTTTGAAGATCTTAAAGTACTTCTTCACATTTATATCGATCCTTAACTAAAATGTTTGATTTAGCAGAAATTACACCTTTGAAAACCATAATCAAGATTCTGCAAAAAATCAATTACTGTGGTTCTGAGTGATGGTTTCCTGTTTACCAGTCAGTGAGATTGGCATAGGTGATAAATCTTACATTTGCTGGGCGCAAAATCTTTTCAGAACTTGGGTAGAAAATTAACCATGAAATTTCAGTTCTGGATAATACTAAACGAGAGGTACCCAAGTAAGGGAGAATATCAGAACTTTTCCCGTGTTTCTTTCAGTGGCTTTCGGTTTGAACATCACACAGTGTTGAAACCAACAGTAAATCAGAACTCTTCTCTAAGCATCCCTAGTGCTTGTAGCACTGGCTTTAAAACTTTTAGGCTGGAATTGAAGACATCTATTAAAATTGTGAAAATAAAAAGAAATTTGAGTTCTGTTGAAGGGTCTTTGACCTGAACTTTAACGTTGTTTCCCTTCCCACAGATGCAGCCTGACCTGCTGAGTGTTTCCAGCATTTTCTGCTTTTACCGTTTATAACTGTAGCAAGAAACACAGCCCACCGGCTGGCTGACGGGAGAGGGGTTAGAAGGGTATTTGCATTTTGAGAAGTACCATTGCAAACCACAGGTCATGTGAAGGTTCTGCACAGACAGTACTTCCTTTCTCAAACTATGATGGATATTTTTGTTGACTTGTTGCGGTCAAACTGATGAATTGTTAGGTTAAACATTTAGGCTCTGGTTTGTTGTGAAGTCCGGTGTGCTGTGAAGGAGCTTCTTCCCAAATCATAAGCTATCCTGTCTCCACAAGTGCCTGCTGATCTGTGCTGTCTCTCAATATCTTCCATCTTTGTGTAATCAGTTTGCGGTAATGGTGATGAATCGTCACTTAAAGAGGAATGAGTTGGCTTGTGAAATAAAAAAAGAGAAAATGTTGGAAATCCCCAGCAGATCCATGGGGAGACGTACAGAGTTAACCTTTAGGTTGATGACCTTTCGCCAAAGATGTGCTCACACGCCACTTACAGCAACTTCTGTTTTTATTTCATAAATGTGGTATTTTGTTCCTCTGTGTTATGATGAACAAGATGGTGATCTCCTCCTCCACTAGTAGCCATCGCTGAAACACCTACTCAACGTTTCCAATAACAGATGTAATGTTTGTTTGAAGAAAGTTGTTATACTTTTAACTTTCTTACCAAAAAAGGCTGCTGCAATGGTATGGTAGCATGGTGGTCAGGTTGGGAGACGAGATCACAAGGCCTGGAGTCATGAGTTCAAACCCAACCACCACCCTTGGAATTTAACATTTCAAGTAATGAAACAATGCAGGAAGGGCTGTGAAGCTGCTGCAGGGGCACCCATCTGGTTCACTGATGTCCTTGCTACAGGAAGGGAACACACTGTCCCGACACTGTCTGCTCCCCATTTGACTACAGACTCACACCAATGGTCCTTGCAAGCCATTGATCAAAGGCAAATAGGGGTGGCAATTGATGCTGGCACTGTCATTTGCCCACATTCTGTGGAGGAATAAGTAAATAAAATGGCCAGTGTACACACTGTAGGTATTGGTCTGTAAGTATTGACCTTCTACTGGATGTTGAATTATCCTTTACCTCTCTGTCGGCAGGTCCCACAGGGATGGGGCTGCTAATATTTCCAATCCATTGATGAATTCTTTATTGTCACTG
This sequence comes from Pristis pectinata, assembly GCF_009764475.1. Classification (NCBI taxonomy): domain Eukaryota; kingdom Metazoa; phylum Chordata; class Chondrichthyes; order Rhinopristiformes; family Pristidae; genus Pristis; species Pristis pectinata. The sequence continues at coordinate 1,971,605 of NC_067427.1, read as the reverse complement.
GTTGTCTAGCCTTCCACTTTCAACCACCTTTTACCCAGTGACACAGGGGAAGGAAACAAATGAATCCTTCCTGGTCTCACTCCCCAAGGGCCATGTTGGAGTGATTGTCATGGTGGTTGCTGCTGGAGGCTGTGATGCCACTCGGCATGTGATGGGATTCTTCATCTCAATGTAGAATTAGATCAGGTCAAACCTGAAGGAGCAAAGCTGACAAAGGCCTCCACGGGAAGGCACGGATCCTCCTCAAGGTACGACGCATGTTGTTGGACAGTGTCATTCGGCCAATCAGCAGTCTCCACTGAACCACATGACCTTCCTTTCCCAGCTCACAAACAGGTCCTTGGAATGCCTCAAGAGTCGCACAGTGGGGTTGTTGCAGCTACGCTGAACAGGGTTGGTCACTGAGGGACTGGCAGAGTCGGTCGTGTTTTCTGCTCCAGAGGAAACAGGAGGTGACAATTCAGCCCCTCGAGTCTACTCTGCCATTTATCAAGGTCATGGCTGATCTTCCACCACAGTCCCCTTTGCCTGTCCCCGTATCCCCCGATGCTGTCATGCCCAGAAATGCACCCACCTCTGTTTTGAATTAACACAATGACTGAGTTGCTGGGCAGAGAACATTCCAAACGTTCACTGCCCACTGAGTGAGGAAATGTCTCCATGTCTCAGTCCTCAATGGCCTTTCCCTTGTTCTCAAACTGCTTCCCCCAGTCCTTGACTCCTCAGTCAGGAGAAACACCCTGCCTGCATCCAGCCTGCCAAGTCCTTGATGGATTTTGTAAACTTTAGGAGCAGAATTACGCCATTCGGCCCATTGAGTCTAATCCATAATTCCATCACGGCTGATTTATTTTTCCCTCTCAACCCCATTCTCCTGCCTTCTCCCCGTAACCTTTGATGCCCTTACTAATCAAGAACCCATCAACCTCTGCCTTAAATACACCCAATGACTTGGCCTCCACAGCCCTCTGTGGCAACGAATTCCACAGATTCACCTCCCTCTGGCTAAAGATATTCCGCCTCATCTCAGTTCTAAAGGGACATCCTCTTACTTTGAGACTGTGCCCTCTGGTCCTGGACTCTCCCACTACTGGAAACCCAGGTTCAATTCTGGCCACTGTCTGTAAGGAGTCTGTACGTCCTCCCCATGTCTGCGTGGGTTTCCTCCAGGTGCTCTGGTTTCCTCCCACATTCCAAAGACGTACAGGTTAGGAAGTTGTGGGCATGCTATGTTGGGGCCGGAAACGTGGTGACACTTGTGGCTGCCCCCAGAAACACTCTATGCAAAAGATGCATTTCACTGTGTTTTCAATGTACGTGTGACTAATAAAGAAATCTTATCTCATCTCCATGTCCGCTCTATCCAGGCCTTTCAATATTCAGTAGATTTCAATGAGATCCCCCCTCATCTCCAATGAGTGCAGGACCAGAGACATCAAATGCTCCTCACACGTTAACCCTTTCATCCCAGGATCATTCTCGTGAACTTCCTCTGGACCCTCTCCAATGCCAGCACATCCTTCCTTAGATACGGGGCCCAAAACTGCTCACACTGTTTTAGTGCAATCTTTTTTTTAAACACTAGAGGATCAAGTCCAGGTCGACTCATCCTCTCCTCGTACGGCAAACCCGCCATCCCCACAACCGGTCTGGTTAACCTGCACCACACTCCCTCCATGACAAGTACATCCTCTCTTGGGTAAGGAGACCAAGATTCGACACAATGTGTGGTTTTATCCAGCTCTGGTACAGCTGCAATAAGACTTGTTTACTCCTGTAATCAAACCCTCTGCTTGGAAACACCAGCAGGCCACTTGTCCTCCCGATCGCTTGCTGCACCTGCGTGTTGTTCTTCTGTGACTTGGTACAAGGACAGTCCGCTCCCCTTTGAGCATCAATGCAACACAATCTGCCTTTGTTTAAGGTGCTGCTCTGTTGTGTGCCCCAAAGCAAATGACCTTGCGTTTTCCCATGTTACATGCCATTTACCCCGTTCACTCAGCTTGTCCATCTCCCCCCCCACCCCCCGAAGCCTCTATACCTTCCTCCCTCCTCACAGCCCACAACGTCAGCAAACCTCACAGCGTGACATTTCATCCTCTCACCAGAGGTTAGCACAGTTTGTGAGTGGCTGGGTCCCGAGAACCGATCCCTGCTGTGTGCCACCAGTCACAGCATGCCAACCCCAGGCAGATCCATTCAAACACACACTTTGCTTTCTGTCCAATGACCAATTCCCAGTCCACGTTGGTCCATGACACCTGTTTTCAGATGCTCTAACCTTGTTAACCAGCCTCCTGCGTGAAACCTTCTGGAAATACAGATACACCACACCCTTTGGTTCCCCGTTATCCCCTTTATTGATTCGGATGAGGAAGTGGAAGGATGGGTTGGTAAGTTTGCAGATGACACGAAGGTTTGTGGTTTAGTAGAAAGTGAAGAAGGTTGTAGGATGCAACGAGATTTAGACAGGATGCAGAGCTGGGTGGAGAAGTGGCAGATGGAGTTCGATCCGGAGAAGTATGAAGTGATACACTTTGGAAGAATGAACTTGAAAGCAGAGTACATGGTTAATGGCAGGATTCCTAGCAGTGTGGAGAAACAGAGAGATCTTGGGGTCCACATCCATAGATCCCTCAAAGTTGCCTCACGTGGATAGGGTGGTTAAGAAGACATATGGTGTGCTGGCCTTCATTAGCCGGGGGATTGAGTTCAAGAGCTGAGAGGTGATGTTGCAGCTCTGTAAGATCCTGGTTAGACCACACCTGGAATATTGTGATCAGTTCCAGTCACCACATTATAGAAAGGATGTGGAAGCTTTGGAGAGGGTGCAGAGGAGACTTACAAGGATGCTGCCTGGGTTGGAGAGCATGTCTTATGAGGAAAGGTTGAGCAAGCTAGGGCTTTTCTCTTTGGAACGATGGAGGATGAGAGGAGACTTGATAGAGGTGTATAAGATTATGAGAGGCATAGACAGGGTGGACAGCCAGCATCTTTTCCCCAGGATGGGAATGGCCAATACTAGAGGTCACCCGTTTAAGGTGCATGGAGGAAAGTTCAGGGGGGATGTCAGAGGTAGGTTTTTTACACAGAGAGTGGTGGGTGCCTGGAACACACTGCTGGGGGGTGGTAGGGGCCTATACAATAGGGACATTTAAGAGACTATTGGATAGGCACATGGACGAAAGAAAAATAGAGGGTTCTGGGAGGTGAAGTAGAGAAGGGGATAGATTGAATGGGGATACGGTTTATATCGGTCGGCACAACATTGTGGGCCGAAGGGCCTGCACTGTGCTGTACTGTTCTGTGTTCTATCTACTATCTATCCCACTAACTACCTCCTGAAAGGACTGCAGCAGAGTGGGGTGACATTTGTTATGCTCCACTATACAGGAACCATTCCAGACTCTACAGAACCCAGGAAGATGATAACCAGGGCATCCACTCTCTAAAACCACCTCTTTCAACGTTCTGGATCTAGATCTTTGGGTCCTGGGGACTGATCAGCCTTCAAGCCCAACATTTCTCCCATCCTGCTGTCTGGCGTTCCCTCACTCCCTCATTCTCAATGGGCCCTCAACTCTCTGATACACCTGGCAGGTTTAGTGTGTCTTCTCCCGACACAAGGCGATGGTTTAATTCCTCTGCCATTTCCTTCCAGCTCAATGGCATCACAAAGCCTCCTCTCGCCCTGGACGATGAACGTGACGGGTAAGGTGAGCCCGGAGCCGGTCTGTAACCTGACCAGCGGCCGGCTGGAGAAGGTGGTCCTCCCTGTGCTCTACTCCTTCATCATATTTGTTGGTGTCCCTGCCAACATCATGGCTCTGTGGATGTTCCTGAAGCAATACAGGAAGCACGGGATCCTGGTGTATCTGATTAACCTGGCTGCAGCCGACCTCATCAGCTGCCTGACCCTCCCCTTTCGCGTCGCCCTGCTGTTGGTAGGGGACCTGTGGAGGGAGAGCTCTCCCATCTGTGCCACCACCATGATCATCATTAACTCCAGCTTCTACTACACCGTCAGCTGCAGCACCATGTTCCTCGCCTTCATCAGCATCAGCCGCTACGCCATGATCGTGAAGCCCAACAGCAAGCACCTGAACAAGTTCTACAACACCAGCTTTGCCCAGTGTGCCTGTGTGATCACCTGGATCGTGACGATCATCCCCATCCTCATACTGAACCTGAACTACTTCTTCAGGGAAGTGAAGCTGGTCGCAGGTGCCGTCTGTTACAACATTCAGCTGCAATACGGCAAGCGGGTGTCTGCCAATGCCTTTGTGACGGTGGCGGTGATATTCCTGCTCCTGCTGGTGATGTTTGCCTTCTCCTACGCCTCCATCGCGCTGGAACTGTGCACCGTGAGGAAGAAGAAACTCAGCCAACGCAACCGTGTCATCCACATCCGGGCGCAGATGATCATCATCGGTGCGATGACGGGCTTCATCGTCTGCCACCTACCTTACCATGTCTATCAGATTGTTGCTGGGCTGCACAGGTCCCACAACAGCAGCTGCCTCTGGCTGCAGCAGACTCACCACGTCAAGCTCATCACCCTCTGTCTGGTCTCACTCAGCAGCTGTCTGGACCCCATCCTCTACTTCCTCCTCTCAAAGTCCTTCGTCAAGCGTGGGAGCAAGAGGGAGAGGAGCAGTTAATGCGGGCTCCCACGGCAAATCATGGCCTGTAGTTCCTGGCTGGTCAGACTGACCTAACCAGAGGGTTAGTAACCATAGAGAACCATTGTTGTCATGGACGTCCCAGTCACTGGGGCATTGGGACAATGATGTCACCATCGCCTCAAGCAAACCTCCCCTTTAGACAAAACCAGGGATTGAATCTAGATCAATGAGCGATTCAGAAACCAGGAAAAGCGGTGACACTGCCTCAGAAAAAAAGTCAGCTGTGCTTCCACTTTCTAGCTGGGAGTTCCATCAACTGTAGGATATCGACTCCTCTGGCCTGTCCCACTACTCCACCAGATCATAACTTTCACCTCCACATCCCCAGCTTGTCCCAAAGCCCCAAATATGAACAAATGTCCGTCAATCTCAAATTTAAAATTAACTCTTGACTCAACATTAATTTCACCAGCAGAAATGAGTTCCAAATTCCCTCACCTATTACACGTAGAACTCTTCCTGAACTCATGAACCCTGTGAATCTGAAGTTTGTCCCCCGGCCCTAGAATTCCTGAGCAATCACTATCTCTCGACCCTATCAGTTCCTTCCAGTACCTGAAAACTTGGATCAAGTCACCAGGTAATCTTTTAATTTCAACCCCAGTGAGCGTAGTCCCCTTGTGCTGGGTTCTAAGTGTCCAAGTCTCACGCAGCCACCAGCCACGGCCCATGTAGGCAGCAGGGAGGTAACCTATGGAGAGGGAAATGGGGAAGAGCCAGTCTGGAACATCATTGACATCAAGGAGGCAAGCTTACAGGAACATTACTGACGGACAATGCTTCAATGTAATTCCAACAGAAATATTAGGGACCATACCATGAGGTGGTTTTCTCTCTGTGGCAGTGGTTGGTGACCTGTGTGGAATATCTTTTCACTGCAACATGCCCGTTGTGTGGCTTCCCCCGGGTGCTCCTGTTTCTTTCTACACCCCAAAGAAGTGCAGCTTGTTAGATCACTTTGCTTCTGTGAATCACCCCTGGTGTGTGTGGGGGAGAATCGGTGGGGGGGGGGGGGGGTGATGTTAACGGGCAGGTGTGAGAGATTACATTACAGGGAAACGGGGAAATGGGACTGATGGCATTGCTTTGAGGGCTGGCATAGACTCAATGGGCTGATTGGCCTCCTTCTATGACATAAGGCAATATGGAAATAATTATGGGAAAATAAAGGAACAACATCTTACTCTGAGAAATGACATGACTTTCCTCAAATGTGTTAAAGCTAAAATTACCTGTGGGCAGTGGCATTGTATTTTGGTGTGTGGGTGGGGGAGTGGAACAGGGAGGGACCAATATCACCGAGGGATATGGAAGCTGTGCCATCGCAAACTAATGGTGCCAAATCATACAGAAGAATGTTGGCCTCAAAGCATTCATCTCATCAGCCAAGTCCTGCATCACAAATCTATGGTTCCAAATGACACAGGACTGGACAGCACAGGAACAGGCCCTTCAGCCCACAATACCTGTGCTGACCATGATGCCAATCTAAACTAATCCCACCTGCCTGCACATGGTCCGTATTCCCTCCATTCTCTGCCCGTTCATGTGCCTGTCTAAATGCTGTCATACCTGCCTCCATCACTTCCCCTGGCAGTGCATTCCCTGTGAGAAGGACTCTAACTAACCTTTCTCTGCCTCTCATTATTGTACGTACTTCTGTCAGGTCTCCCCTCAGCCTCCAATACCCCAGAGGAAAACAGTCCAATCTGTCTAACTTTTCCTTAAGGCTAATACTCTCTAATCCAGGCAGCATTCTGGTGAGCCTCTTCTGCACCCTCTCCAAAGCCTCCACATCTTTCCTGTAATGGGGCGACCAGAACTGCACACAACAATCCAAATGCAGTCTAACCAAGGTTTTATACAGCTGCAACATGACTTCCCGGCTTTTATAGTCAGCACGAATGATGAAGGCAAGTATGCTGTATGCCTTCTTTACCACCCTATCCATTAGTGTTGCCACTTTCACAGAGCTATGGACTTGCATCACAAGATCCCTCTGTACATCAATGCTCTTAAAGGTCCTGCCATTTACTGTATCTGTTCCTCCTACATTTGACCTCCCAAAGTGCATCACCTAACACTTATCTGTATTAAACTGCATCTGCCATTTCTCTGCCCACATTTCCAACTGGTCTATATCCTGCTGAATCCTTCGGTAACCTTCCTCACTGTCCACAACTCTGCCAAGTTATGTTTCCTTTTTGGACCATTGAGTCTATACCGGCTCACAGAACAATCCTATTCTCCATTAGTTCTCCATATAATCCATTCTCCCTACATTCCCATCAAGCCCCCCCAGATTCTATCACTGTCCTATACTTGAGGCAATTTACAGCAGCCAACTAACCTACCATCTTTGGGATGTGGGAGGAAACCGGAGCACCCAGGGGAAACCCACGCGGTCGCAGGGAGAACGTACAAACTCCACACATGAGAAGCCAGCTTTTACCTCTCCCAGAATTTATTAGTTGAGATCATCACAGAAAATGGTTTTTTGGACACAAACCAACAGATGAATTGAAGTGGGGATGGCTTTAGAGTGAGATAGTACATTGAATTTCTTAATTAGCTTGATAATTATCCAGTTTCCTGGACATTCAATGGTTGGAAAGCCATTAGTTGTGTCCATTTGCCTTAATGTTATAGTTTGCTTGGATCTTTCACTGATAAAATATTTTATGATGATTATACTAGAGTGCAATGTTAGGCTAATGTCACAACACATTTAAACTCAAAATGAGATTAAGAGTTGTAGTCTTTCCACCATGACCGGTTCATGGAATCATTGCAGCACAGCAGGAGGACATTTGGCCCTTTACATCCATGTTGGTTCACACTGTTGCCTGGTGAATGCTCTCACAACCCTCAGAATACAGAAACTTGCCTTTGATATTTGGTTGATACACGAGAACATTCCGTGTATTGATATTTGAGGGATGTGGCTGTTGAGCTGAGCCACAGAGGATCCTCAGGACCATCCATTTCTGCCCAGGGTTTAGAGCATTAAGTAAATGCAATAAACTTTCATTGCAAAATGAAAAAGGCACACCACAACAGGATGTATGTTTCCCCTCAAAGCTGAATACAATCAATTTTCAATGACCCTGCACAATTCTATCTTCCTAAAACCCCACCTTTGGAGTTGAACACCAAAGGTGAATCATTTTGAGGTGGAAAGCTTGAGAGTCCCTGTTGGCAAATTAAACTTCAGGTGCAATTAACATTACAAATGGTGCTCCAATTTCAGTTGCGCTGTGTTAATTAGTGAAGTGTTGCATTTCCTTAACTGTTGTGGTTGAGAAAGTACAAGAAATAATCACAAAAAATAGCTGTAGTGACTTCCTACTGTAGCCTACTTTTCTTTGCTTTTAATAAACCTGTTTTGTAGATCGAAGGTCTGGTTCAACATGTTAATTCTCCACTCTTCGAATGCTGGAAAATATGACAATTTGTGATTCCAATGAGCAAGCTTACAAGTTTGTGTTGGTGTCTCTTTAGATCTTGGCTGTGTAGGGATACAACCTTGTTCAAGGATTATTTATGGAGGACTTCAGAGCTTGAGTAATATCTGGACGGGCTCCAAAAATGAATAGCATAGAAATGTCGAGGATGTACTGGAGCTGGAGGAATGGAAGTCAATGTACGTATACATCAACCACAGAGAACAGCAACCATTCTTAGCCTTTTTATGTTCAGGTGAGATTGAGCAAAAATATTTCCCAATTCGATGAAGGTTGACAATTATGATTGCCAAAGAATTGAATCTTATTCTGAAGAAGAATTGATCACAAAATCATTCTCATTTTGTGGTAGGGAATATAAATAATGATGATAACTGGTTTGAAGATTTTGTGGTGTTTGATCCTGAATCGGATGTGTCACACCCAGAGTGTTCACGGTCCTGACTGGGAGAGGATTTCCTGGTCTGACCTTGCGGACCACCCTCACTGGGTATCCCGCCTCAGCAGCGATGCAGAGACTGGAACCAGACGAGGAAAATCTTGATTGATCTGTCCACAGGGAATGGATTTCGATCATGTGTTTAGTCAGGGAAACCTCCGTACAACTAAGTAAAACTCCAATCCTGATGAAGGGTCTCGACCCAAAACGTTGACTGTCCGTTTCCCTCCACAGATGCTGCCTGACCCGCCGAGTTCCTCCAGCATTTTGTTTTTTTTGCTCTAGGTTTCAGCATCTGTCTTTCAATAAGATTATTGTTCCTAAAGGATATATCCACTCAGTTACACTTCAGTGTCCACCACTTCAGATTAAAGCACCAGATACGGTGGTTATTTAACAGCCACCTTTCCTCTAAGCTCCTTGAATTAAGCTTTTGTAATGAAGCAAGTCCAGATTGTTGAACCCCAACCTCAGAACTGGGTACAGAACCCCTAGATCAGTGGTACCAGAGCATTGTATCACCCCTTTCCCAGTGTTTATTTTGCTCAGTAACATGGAATCCAAACTTTCTCTTCCCAATGGCCGAGCTTTATCACTTGAGGACCTTCAATAACTTGAGCAGTTTGGTGGCCTTCCATACCACAGTTATCTGATGTACCTGGACCAGAATTAACTCCTGCTGTGTGCCTGGAATTTGAATAGTTCTGGACGTGTTCCCACCTGAAGCAAACACCACGTTACTGAAGGGGTCTTCCCAGAACCTGGCCAATCATCAGACCTCACTTACCCCTTCCTTGCCACGTGCTGACTTGTGGGAGCTTGCTGTGCATAATTTCACTACCATGTTTCCCACATGACAACCATGTCTGCACTTTAAAAGTACTTCACTGGCTCATGTAAACATCTAAATCCAATCAAGGTGGTATGGAAAAGCATATATATTTCATTCCTCTCCTCTTTCTTCCAACATCAACCATCAAATCCAGCCACCACTACTACACTAGGAGACACTTTCCCGTCTTTCACCGGGGTGCAGGTTGCCAAGGTTTACTGGAGATACCACCTGGATTGGGATAATCCATGTGTGCTCTCATCATCTCCATGCCTCCTGTCAGGTTCAGGAGTCCAGGCTTTTATTGGTCGACACAAAGACTTTCTGTAAGGATCCACTGATCAGCCAGTCAGCACCATCCCTGTGGCTGACAACAACCGATAATTCCCAGGTTCCAGCTTCTCCAGTTCCTCACCATTTCTAACCGCAGCTAAAAAGTATCTGGACGTGCACTTGAATCACCAAGGTGTAGAAGGCTGAGGACAATGTACTGGTAAATGAGATCTAGTGTGGATGGTACTTCCAAAAGTCAAAGTCCAAGTCGGGTTTATCATCAGATGCACAAGTCCATATGTGCACAGGTGCAGTGAAAAACTTACCTGCAGCAGCATCACAGGCACAGAGCATCAGATAAGCAGCATTCACAAGAAAAACATAAATTAAACATAAATTATACACAATTTTTACAAGAAAGAACACAATTAGAACAAAAAAAAAGTCCACTGTAGTGCAAAGTGATCACAGTGTTGTTAAACTGCAGTGATTAGGGTTGTGTCAGTTGGTTCAAGAACCGAATGGTTGAAGGGAAATCGCTGTTCCTGAACCTGGTGGTGTGGGACTTCAGGCTTCTGTACCTCCTGCCCGATGGGAGCTGTGAGAAGATGGCACGGCCTGGATGGTCAGCATTGACATGGTGGGCTGAAGGGTCGGTCTCTGTGCTGTAGGACTCTATGACTGCAGAACAATTGTAGCCTCCCCTGGTCTCTGGGGCACATTCTGCAGCTCAAAGACCCAGTGGTGTCGTGAAGAGCTTTGAGCACAGAGAGTTAGGAGGGAACACTCTGAGAGCTGCTGAGATACATCATCAGGTCTGAAACCAGCGAAACCTACGTCAGAGTGTGTTTCTGCTAGGTTGGGTCGTTTTGTCTGATGCCCGTGGCATTTTCAATAAATTCTCTGTTCTGTCCAGGCATTACACATCACTGAAGTTGACTACAGACTTCTACATTCACTACAAATGGGTTTGGAATTTCTGCTGGATGAAGTTTATTACAGGCTTGTGCTAGGTTGTAGTTGGGCCCGTTCACCGATGCCAACACTGTCTTTATCGAGCATTCAAGAAAGCAGAATCTCTTAAGTCTCTGTTTTGAACTTCAAACACAGAGACGGACAAGACAAATTCTCTCAAAGTACTAACCCACTGCAGCACAGCTCTCAGTTCAAAACCCAACTGCTTTTTGGTTTTCTGCAACACTCAACCATGGTTGGTATTGATCACACAACCAGTGCCACGTGGAGGCATCGCTCATCGTCAATGCTTTAAGCGTGTAACCACGTTTCAGTTTAACCAAACATGCCCCACTTTTGAGTTCATCTTCAGGGCAGTTAGAGACAAATGTGTCCAAAGGGCAGCTCTTCACTGAACACAAAACACGTTTGTTTTTCTGAGTTCTGTGGAGACATTCTCTTTTTGACAACCAATCAGAATCAGAATCAGGTTTATTATCAGTGACATATTCGGGAAATGTGTTGTTTTGTGGCAGCAGGACAGTGCAAAGGACATAAAGACATAAAAGTACTATAAGTTACAAAAATAAATAAATTGTGCAAAAGGGGAATAAGGAGGTAATGATATTTCCAGTCGTGGTGTAACATCTTGGAGTTTGTCTCCACCTTGGGCCAATTTACAAAGCCCTTCATTGAGTACTTCAGTGTCCACATCAGGGGCAGGATGGGTCAGACTGGAGGTCTGTCACACGGAGGGAAAGCTTGGCAGGACTGCCCCTCCCTTCCCATTGCCCAAAACTATCCGCTTGGTTTAAGGGCTGAACAGATGACATGTCCTCCCTGCTTCACGGACTCGTTTCACCGTCTGCATCGCCCCCCCCCCCCTCCTGAAACGGCAGCAACATTCACCATTCACCTGCTGCGCTGCAACTTGTGGCCCGCCACTGAAAACTGTCGGCTCCTCCTTATTTTCATAAACCGCCAGGTTCTGCACCTGAAACAAGTGAACAATATTATGGTTACAAACAGTTTAGTCCAACAGCTACTTGTTACTGGGATTACACAGGACACACAGCACAGAAGCAGGTCATTCAGCCCAACAAGTTCTCACCAGCATCCATGCTCCACTCGCATCTCCTCCAGTTTTCCTATCTATCATCCTGACATTCCATTCCCTCGTGATGTCCACCCTTCCTCAAACACATCAACACATTCACCTCAGTCCCCTCCCTGTGGGAGCAGAGTCCAACACCCAAGTCCAACACCAAGACCAACACCCTCTGTAGCTGTGGCACTTTACTCTGTACTGTTACCGTTTTTACCTGTACTACCTCAATGCACTCTGTACTGACTCAATGTAACTGCACTGTGTAATGAATTGACCTGTACGATCGGTGTGCAAGACAAGTTTTTCACTGTACCTCGGTACAAGTGACAGTAATAAACCAACACCAATACCCAACACCCAGTCCAACACCAAGATCCACTCAGTGACCAGCATTAAACAGCTGGCGTGGCAAACCTCCTTCACGCTCAGTACCCCGGCACCCCTGGCAGAAACCTGGGACCCCACTTATACCAGGAATCCTTCCGCACTGCTCTTCTCCTTAAAGCAACACACCGAGGCCATTCAGCCCAAAGAGTCAGTGCTGGCTCCCAGGGGAACGATCCCATCAGTCTCGTTCCCCACTTCCTAGTTCCCCGCCCCCCGAACGTTATTCTCTCCCACACGTTGCCATTGATGTAGCTTTGATCTTTTCACTATTCACTTATAATGGGGGTAATGTACAGTGGCCAATTAACCCACCAATCTGAACACCTGTGGGAGGAGACTGGAGCACCCGGGGGAAACCCATGTGGTCACAGGAAGAACGTGCAAACTCCACACAGACAGCACCGGAGATCATGAATGAACTGGGGGCTCTACCCACTGGGCCACTGTGGCACTTTCCATATGGAAGGTATCATGGAAAAGTGGGATACAACTTTTGTTACAAGTTGAAACAAAGTGCAGAAGGCCAATTGTTCACAACAGGCTTCCCTTTGTGAATCCTGCTTTAAACATAGAACACAGAACACAGACCAGTACAGCACAGGAACAGACCCTTCGGCCCACAATGTCTGTGCTGAACATGGCATCGAATTAAACTGAATCCCATCTGCCTGCACATGATCTATATCCCTCCACTCCCTGCACATTCCCTTAAACCCCTCTACCACCGCCCCCGGCAGCCCGTTCCAGGCACCCACCACTCTCTGTGTAAAACTGGCCTGCACATCTCCTTTAAACTTTTCCCCTCTTGCCTTAAGTGCATGCCCTCTAGTGTTAGACATTTCTACACTAGGTAAAAAAATCTATCTACTTTATCTCTGCCTCTCATAATTTTATAAACTTCTATCAGGTCTCCCCTCAGCCTCTGACACTCCAGAGAAAACAACCCAAGTTTGTCCAATCTCTCCCTACAGCTCATGCCCTCTAATCCAGGCAGCATCCTGGTGAACCTCTTCTGCACCCTCTCCAAAGCCTCCACATCCTTCCTGTAACGAGGCGACCAGAATTGCACACAATGTTTCAGGTGTACGGATGAAAATTCTAATCGTTAAATAATTTAGTTCCCATTTTGCAACGGTGGATGAGATTAGTGGGATCTCAGTACTGCTGGTTTATTTTACTTAGAAGGGAACCACAGATTTCCTCTTGCAGGACTTTGCTGCAATGGGGAAGTTGCCTGCAGTCCACATGTTCCACAGTTGATCTGAAAGCTGAATGAGCAGGTAAACCAACTGAGCAAAATCTTACAGATCAATGGAATCAAGATTCAGCACGTGTCACGAAGCAAGATTCATGCAAGGTTATGTCATGCGTGGGGAAAAAACTGGGGTGAGGAATAAAGAGACGGAAGGTAAGAAAATTGAACATCCTTAAATCTCCACAAGGACCATAAGATATAGGAGCAGAATTAGCCATTCAGCCCATCAAAGTCTGCTCCACCATTCATCACGGCTGATTTTTCAACCCATTCTCCTGCCTTCTCCCTGTAACCCTTAACCCCCTCACCAATCAAGAACCTATCAATCTCTGCCTTAAATACACCAATGACTTGGCCTCCACAGCCCTCTGTGGAAACAAATTCCACAGGTTCACCACTCTCTGGCTGAAGAAATTCCTCCTCATCTCAGTTTTGAAGGGACGTCCCTTTATTCTGAGGCTGTGCCCTCGGATCCTGGACTCTCCCACTGATGGAAACATCCTCTCCACGTCCAGTCTATCCAGGCCTTTCGTATCCAGTAGGTTTCAATGAGATCCCCCTTATCCTTCTGAACTCCATCGAGTATAGGCCCAGAACCATCAAAAGCTCCTTGCACGTTAACCCTTTTAATTTCCTGGGATTATTGTTGTGAACCTCCTTCTGGACCGTCTCCTTCTTTCCTTAGATACAGGGCCCAAAATTGCTCACAATATTCAAATGCAGTGTCTGTGAATGATTGAATTCAGAAATAATGAGACACTATACACATAAAAAATAATTTTCATTGTTGGGGAGAATTCCTGGCAGTGATTAGGAAAATAATCATGTTAAACCCTTATTTACATGTGGTGGGAGAAGCTCTGATGAGCCAGGTGAGGTTTCACCAGGACCTTCCAGATGGTTCAGTGTTGTCTCTTAGCCTGATTCTATTCTAACAAAGCTTTGTGAGAATTAGAGAGACTTGGTAACAACTGTCTGATTTACACATTAACACAGGAACAGCGCTGTCCAATTCTCTCTTCAGTTATAGTGTGAGCTGAGAGCACTCAAAATCTCAGCTGCTGACTTGCAGAGATATTGCCTGCAATACCACTCATTGCCACCAAGATGAAGCTAATTACCCAGTTTGCAGCTCCTGGTTCATTCATATGATGGATGCGATTTAATTTCAAACCCTTAAGGCATAAATGGGGAAGGTTTTTCCAAAAAATGCCTGGAAAATATTCTTGATCAGTTAAAAGGAGGAGGGACTCAGGGGGTCAAGCAGCATCAGTGGTAGGAAATGGATGGTCAACATTTTGGGTCGTGACCTTACATCCACTCAGCAGTTTGTTATTTGCCCCAGTCTGCAGTCACTGGAATTCATCAGCTCGTTTTTCAACATCTGGGCAGCATCAGCATTTACTGTTCGTGAGAAAGTGGGGGGTCAGCTGCCTTCCCACGGTGCAACTGGGAAGGAGTTCTAAGATCTAGATCTCCATCCGGAACCTTCCTTCCAGCGACGAGGACAGATGGTGAGGGGAACCTGCAGGTGGCGGTGCTCCCCTGCCCCTGCTGTCTGGTAGAGGACATGGGTCCCGGAGGTCAGAGCCCCACTCCGTGCACCCACTGGCTGGCACCCGGAAAGCCACAGAGACATCTCAGAGGATCAGCCGGGACTTTCAGAAGGGCAACGGATGGACTGATTGGCAGGAATGGGGCTGATGGGATTGCACTACCAACAGTAGCAATGGGCTGAATGGTATTGGTGTTGGTTTATTGTTGTCACATGTACCGAGGTACAATGAAAAACTTGTCTTGCACACCAATCGTACAGGTCAATTTATTACACAGTGCAGTTACATTGAGTCAGTACAGAGTGCATTGATGTAGTACAGGTAAAAACAGTAACAGTACAGAGTAAAGTGTCACAGCTACAGAGAAAGTGCAGTGCAGTAAGGTGCGAGGGATCGTAGGGTACAGAGGCCTTCCTCTGTGTTCATTCTGTGTTGCCTCCGCAAACAGGTGATGGAGATGAGGGATGCTGCCTCTGCCCTGGGCTTCCACTGACAGAGGACGTTACATGGACAACAAGCCCTGGACACCTGGAGTGACAGTGAGCTCAGCACACACAGGCCCTCGTCCCGTGTGTGTGGCGAGCCAGTGCCCGTCAGTCCCACCGTTCCCTCATCACCGACCTGCACTCTACAAACTCTCTGATGGAACCAGGAGAAGGCCACTCGGCCCCTCGAACCTGCCCGCCATTTGATAAGAACATGGCGTGATCTGATTACAACTTTATCCTCCACGTTCCCCTCTAGTCACAGGTACCTTTCACCCTCTTTCTTACTGAGAATCAAAATGTCCTAAAACATTCAAAGGCTCTGCTTCTGCTGCCCCTGAGAGTGGAAACTTCGGCAGACTCAACGACCTGCTGAGAGAAAAGTACTTCGCTGTGTCTCTGTCACCTCTTGTTAGAACAGTGGCCTGTGGTTCCAGAGTTCTCCCCCACAGAGAAACATCCTCTCCACATCCACACTGTCAAAACCCCTCAGCATCTTGTGCCATAGTTATAGAGTTGTACAGTATAGGAACAGTCCCTTCAGCCCACTGTGTCTATGCTGACCACCATGCCTATCTACCCCAATCCCACTTGCCTGCATTAATTCCACACCCCTCTGTGACCTGGTCATTCAGGTACCTGACACGATGCCTCTTAAATGTTGTTCCTGTTCCTGCCTCCACCACCCCTCTGGTAGTTCTATCCGATACCAACTACTCTGTGTGTGAAACATTTACCCCCTCAGGTCCCCTTAAACCTCTCCCCTCTCACTTTAAACCTATGCCCTTAGGTTTTAGACATCCCTACTGTGGGAAACAGACTCTGGCTAAACTACACTGTCTATGCCTCTCCTAATTTTATATACCTCTATCATATCACCTCTGAAGCTCTTCACTTCAGGGAAGACAGACCTAGCCTATCCAATCTCTCCTTATTACTCAAGCCCTCCAATCCTTGTGAATCTCTTCTGCACCCTCTCTACTTAACCACGTCCTTCCTGTAGTGTGGTGACCAGAACAGCACTCTATACTCCAAGTGCAGCCGAGCCAATGTTTTGTATGATGGCAGCCAGTATGCCACACTCCTTCCTCACCACTCTGTCTAACTGTGTTCCCATTTTCAGGGAACTATCTGCCTGTACCCTGAGGTCTCTCTGCTCAACAACACTCCCCAGGGCTCTGTCATTCACTGTCTATGTCCTGTCCTGGTTTAACTTCCCAAAATGCATCCCCGTGATTGTCCAAGTTAAATTCCATTTACCATTTCTTTGCCTTCTTCCTTAGCTGATCTAGATCCTGTTGTAACCTCAGACAACCTTCTTCCCTGTCCACTGCACCACTACTGTTGGTGTCAACTGCAAACTCACTAACCATGTCACCAACAGCCTCATCCAAGCCTTTAATGTAGATGACAGACAACAGCGGACCCAGCACTGATCCCTGCGGCACACCACTGGTCACAGGCCTCCGGTCTGAAAAACCACTCTCCACTACTACCCTCTGCCTCCTTCCACCACACTAGTTCTGTATCCAGTGGGCTGGCTCACCCTGGATCCCACATGGTCCAACCCTCCAGACCAGCTACCGTGTGGGATCTTGTCAAAGGCCTTGCTGAAGTCTGTGTAGACAACGTCCATGGCCCTGCCCTCAATCAATCCTCTTGGTCACCTCTCAAAAACCTTAATCCAATTCATGAGATTTCCCATGTAGAAGCTATGCTGGACTGTCTCTAATCGGTCCTTGTCTCATGTAGCACAGAAGCAGGACCTTTGGCCACTGAGTCTATGCTGTCATGAAAGTACTCATGAATTTACCACACCTGCTCCTTAGCTTTCGATGCCTTGGCATTTCAAAGCTCATCCAGATACTTCTGTAAGTCCCGACAGTCTCTGCCTCCAGCACCCCCTCAGGTAGTGTTGTTCCAGCCCCCCTCTGGGGAAAAAATTCTTCCACTAATCTCCTCTAACCCTTCCGCCCCTTACCCTCTGCCCTCTGGTTATTGAGATCTCACTAAGGGGAAAATTTCTCACTATCTACCCAACCTATGCTCGTAATTGTGTCCTCCTCTATCAGGTCCCCCTCAGCCTCCTCTACTCCAGGGAGAAACAGACCCGCCCTCTCCAGTCTCTCCTCATAACTGAAACGTTCCATCCCGGGCACCATCCTGGTGAACCCCCTCTGCACCCTCTCCAGTACAGTCACCTCCTTCCTATCGTGTGGTGACTAGAACTGCACACAGTGACCTAACCAATGGATCTGTAAAGTTGTATCACAACGTCCCTGCTCTTGTATTCCAGGCCCTGACTAATGAAGGTGAACATCCAGTATCCATTCAGAAGCTCTCTATATATCCGTGTTTCAATCGACCCCTCTCACTCTCACTCCAGAAAGTCCATCTGTCCAACCTTTGCACAAGTCAATCTGCCCATTCCATGTGTTGGTCGAACAAACCTTCTCTGAACTCCTCACAATGTGTTAATGTTCTCGCATACATAAGGAGACCAGCACTGTCCACAATACTCCAGATGTGGTGTCACCACTGCCCCCGTATAACTGAAGCAGAACCTCCCTACTTTTGGATTCAGTTCCTTTAGCTATAAATTATATCATTCCTGATGAAGGGTCTTGACCCGAAACGTCGACTGTCCATCTCCCTCCACAGATGCTGCCCGACCCGCTGAGTTCCTCCAGCAGTTGGTGTGTTGCTCCAGACTCCAGTATCTGCAGTCCCCTGTGTGTCCAACAAAACCATTCTGGTACCTTTCCCAATTACTGGCTGAAGCTGCTTCCCAACCTTTTGAGAATCCATTTGTCTGAATACCCAAATCCCTGTCAGACTCTGCAATCTCTCACCACTTCAATAAGATAATTCTTTTTATTTTATCTTCATGCCAAAATGGGCAATATCCCACTTCCCCCACGATATTCCACTTGCTGGGTCTCTGCCAGTCACTTAACTCTATCCCTTCCAAATCTCCTCTTGTCCTCTTCACAACTCACTTCCCTGCCCGCCTTTGCGTCACCAACAATCACACCTTCATTGCCTTCATATAAAGTTGAGGTCCCAGCACCAATCCTGACACCTATCACTGCGTCTTTCCAATCAGAAAGAGACCTGCTCTCCGTTTCCTGTTCGCCAGTCAATCCTCTGTCCACATCGACATGATTCCACAAGCTCTCAGCTTTTGCAGTAACGTTGATGTTCTGCTAATCAGCTGCCTTCAGGAACTGTGAGTGCAGGAGACCATCAGTTCCCCTTTATCCACATGTTATTTCTGCAAACAGCTCCAATACATTGGCCACACTTTATTTCCCCTTCACTAAACCACGTTCACTTTATATGATTACCTTCATTCTTTGCAGATTATATTTCATTCCTTTCCCTTGAGTGTAGGAGGTGGAGGGTGGCCTTATGGAGGTTTATAAAATCATGAAGGACGTAGATAAGGTGAACTCTCACCATCTATTCCCAGGGGTAGGGGAGTCTAAAACTGAGGGCACAGGTTTAAGGTGAGAGGAGAAAGATTTAAAGGGGACCTGAGGGGTAAGGTTTCCACACAGAGGGTGGTGAGTGTGTGGAACGAGCTGCCAGAGGAAGTGGGTGAGGCAGGTACATTTACAATGTTTAAAAGACATTTGGACAGATCCATGGATGGGAAAGGTTTTAGAGGGATATGGGTCAAATGCGGGCAAATGGGACTGGCTCAGGTAGGCACCTTGGTCAGTATGGATGAGTTGGGCCAAAGGGCCTGTTTCTGTGCTGTATAACTCCATGAATCTATGACTCTACACCCTGCTGTAATGTCTTTAGTAACAGTGTTCAACATTTTCCTGGGACAGATGCTTAGTTATTGGCCTGTAGTTTCCTGCTTTCTCTCTCACAGTCAAAAAGTCAAAGTTGAGTTTGTTGACAGATGCACAAGTCCATGTGTGCACAGGTGCAATGAAAAACTTACTTGCAGCAGCATCACAGGCACAGAGCATCAGATACACAACATTCACAAGAAAAACATAAATTAAACATAAATTCTACACAATTTTTACAAGAAAGAACACAATTAGAACAAAAAAGGTCCATTTTAGTGCAAAGTGATCAAAGTGGTCACGGTGTTGCTAAACTGCAGTGTTGAGGGTTTTGCCGGTTGGTTCAAAAACCAATAGTTTGGTTGGTTCAAGAAAGGAGTGAAGGAGCCATTTCTCCTGTCTCAATCCAACGCAACTGTACCCGAATGTAAGAACATCAGAACCAGGAACAGGAGGAGGCCATCTGGCCCATCGAGCCTGCTCCACCATTCAATAAGATCATGGCTGATCTGGCCGTGGACTCAGATCCACCTTTTCCCAAAACCCTTAGTTCCCCAACTATGCAAAAATCTGTCTAACTGTGTCTTAAATATGAGGCAGCCTCCACTGCTTCCCTGGGCAGAGAGTTCCACAGATTCACTGTTCTCTGGCAAAAGCAGTTTCTCTTCATCTCCATCCTAAATCTACTCCCCTGAATCTTGAGGCCATGTCCTCTCGTTCTAGTCTCACCTACCAGTGGAAACAACCTTCCTGCCTCTACCTTATCTCTCCTTTTCATAATTTCATATGTTTCTATAAGATCCCCTCTCATTCTTCTGAATTCCAGCGAGTACAGTCCATAAGAGACTTAAAGAGACTTGGAAAATATTTGGAAACATAAAGAGACTTGGAAAATCAAAACCAACACATCAACTATCTCACCTGCCATTTCCTTTAAGAGCCCAGGATGAAGTCTAAGAGGACTGGAAGAGCGGTCTGCCCCGCCACACCAACACTGGACTGAGAGCCCACTGCGGTGGTGAAGACAGCTCTACCGAGTGTGAAGGAGGGAGACCTGCCAGTGGAGAGTTGGCAGGGCAGAGTCTGGAGCTGACGGGCATAGCCGAGGGTTCCTCTGGTGGGAAGGCTGAGGAAGGAGTGGAGTTGGAGTTGGAACAACAACAACAACAACTGACTGCAGATGCTGGAATCTAGATTGGAGAACTCCAAGCGCAAACTAGAGGAACAGAACCTCATTTTCCATCTGGGAACCTTGAGGTCTAACAGCATGAACATTGAATTCTCCCACTTTACGTAATTTCCCCCACCCCCTAGCATGCTTCTTCCCTTTTCTAGCCCACTTTTTTTTCCCTTCTCTCCTTCCCTGTGACGCATCCCCCGGTGGATCTGCTCTCCCCTCCTCTCCCGCACCTGCCCATCACTATCTCTTACCTGCATTCTACCTATCGCCACCCTGTGCCCACCCCCACCTCCCTTTCCCACCTATTACTGCTCTGCTTTTCCCTCCTATATATTGGGCTTCCCCTTTTCCTACCTTCAGTCCTGAAGAAGGGTCCTGACTCGAAACGCTGACCGCCTGCTTTTCTTTACGGACGCTGCCTGACCTGCTGAGTTCCTCCAGGATCTTAGTGTTTTTCAGCTTGGGGACATCAATGATCTTTTTGTCAATGTGACTCCCCTACCTTTCCCAGGGTAAGGGAGTCTAAAACCAGGGGTACAGTTTTAAAGTGAGAGGGGAAGATTTAATGGGGAATCTGAAGGACAACTTTTTCACCCAGAGGGTGGTGGGTATGTGGAACGAGCTGCCAGAGGAAGTGGCAGAGGCAGGTACGATTACAATGTTTAAGACATTTGAACAGGTTCATGGATAGGAGAGGTTTAGAGGGAAATGGGCCAACACAGGCAAATGGGACTGGCTCAGATAGACATCTTGGTTGGCATGGACAGGATGGGCCAAAGGGCCTGTTTCCGTGCTGTATAACTATGATTCTGTGACTCTATCCGTTGGGAATGGATGGGTGGAGTGGAAGGGATGGCCCCAACCAGCAGGACGTTGCTGGTGGAAGTTCAAGGAGGTCAGTGAGGTCACTGTGTCAAAGCTCACAGAAGGTCAAGGGGGAAGGGGTTATCTCAGTCACATGGGGTGACATCATTGACATTGACCAGACCTGGGGCATCATAGTGGGGCAGTTACCGGATTGGAGGGAAACGAACAGGGAATTCCGGGGAAGATTGGGAGAGGGAAGGGGATGGCAGATGGGGCAGTGATTTGGAAGGACTGCAGCTCAAGGGCTGGGTTTGAGGTGCGTGAGACGATGGTAGGTTTGAAGGATGGGCAGGTACCGGGGCAGTAAGGTCCCAACGTGGGTTCTGGGGAGACAACCAGGGCAGCCAGTGGGGACGTTGTCGGGGGGCAAGGAGGTAAGTCTCTTGGACAAGATGAGCTCAGAGAGGGAATGTCACAGATCTGAAGAAAGGCCATCGACGTTATCTCTCTCCTCAGACACTGGCTGACCAGTGAGAATTCTCAGCATTTCCAGCCCTGTAGGACTTTTCTACAGGATTACATCTGATGCTTTCCTCAGGAAGCCTTACAACAGCAGTTCCTACAGGGGTGATCGAGCGGACGCAGGGAAGCCTTTCCCCTTCCTGGGACATCCAGACCAAAGGCTGGCACCCAAAACAGGGGATTGCTATTCAGGTCAGTGAGGAGAAATCACCTCACCCAGAGGGTGGTGCTTCTTGGAATTTTCTACACAAGGGGCTCTTTGAGGCTCACTCCCTAGACAGTTCAAGACACTTCAATAGATACTTAAGTATCAAAGGGATCTGGGGTCAGTTCAGGAAAATGGCACTGAGGTAAAAGATTGGCCATGATCCAACTGAGTGGTGGGGCAGGAACGTGGCGGTTAATGGTCTTATCTGGTGTTGTGATAGACAGACTTGGGTTGTTTACTTGGATCGGCGGAGGCTGAGGGAGAAGAGAATAGGGGTTATCAAATTATGAGAGGCACAGATAGGGTAGACAGACAGAGTCTTTTCCTGGGGTTAGAAATGTCAGATAATAGAAGGCATAGGTTTAAGGTGACAGGGAGAAAGTTCAAAGGAGATGTGTGGCGTAAGTTTTCACCCAGAGAGGGTGGGTGCCTGGAATGCGCTGCTGGGGGAGGGGGTCGGAGGCAGATACTATAATAGCTGTTAGACACATGAATATGCGGGGAGTGGAGTGATATGGACCATGTGCAGGCAGGAGGGGATTGGATTAATTCGGCATCGTGTTTGGCGCAGCCATTATGGGCCAAAGGGCCTGTTCCTGTGATGTACTGGTCTGTGTTCTGTGTTCTAAGATATTGGGCCAATGCACAAGTCCAGTCTGGTCTGTGACTCAGATACAGAAGCAATGGCCACAATCGTGGCTGATGAAGGTTCTGTGCCTGCTATTTTCAAAATATTTGATTAGGAAGAAAATTATTTCAACATATATCACTGCCACAGACCAGCTCAAACTGCTATAACATCCATTGATGTACCTTTCAATCACTTCCAAGATGCAGGACAGGCAGAGCTAATGTGTTATTGTGGGATGTGTTGGCTGGCTTCAGACACGATCAACACAGTGGGATTCACGCTGCCTCCTGTCGGTAGAGGGGGTGGTTTCTGAGCCCTGGTGGTACGAGTCACCTTCACTCCATCTGTTGGGCAGCAGAGGCACATCTGACAACCCCTGCACCTTGGAGGTTCAGGAGAACGGGCAGAGAGTCTGAAACAAGGGCACCCACCACAGCAGCACGGCAGGTCAGCTCACACTCCTGCCCCAAAGTGAGAGGTCAGGGCTTCAACTCCCATGTCAGAGACATGAGCACAGACAGCGGGGGCAGTACTGAGGGAGCGTCACACTTAGGGAGGGGCACGACTGAGGGGATCGAGGGTGTTGTGGACGGTGAGAATGCGATTCTTCTCTGAAGTGTTTCGTGGTGCATCTCGCGGGTGTTTAGTTTGCATTATTTTGCTGTAGTTATGTAGTTGCTTAGTTTCTTCTCTTCTGTATTAGTTGTAGTGTTTTGACACTGGTTGCCATTTTGTAGTGCTTTTAGTTAATAAATGTTTATATACTGTATAAAAAAGGGGCGGTACTGAGGGAGGATCACACTGTGGGAGGGGTAGTACTGAGGGAGGGTCACACTGTGGGAGGGGTAGTACTGAGGTTCTGGCCAGTCGGCCTGCTTGCCCGTCTTCTGAGCTTACGTGCGTGCGCAGGTGTCCTTGGAGAGGGAGCACGCAGTCTCCGCGGGCACCCTGGTTGAGTTCTGCGTCGGTGGGCCCCTCAGGGGATCACGTGTCGTGAGCGGTGAGAACACAATTCTCATCTGAAGTGGTGCATGTTGTGGTTGTTTAGTTAGTGTTATTTGCTGTAGTTACGTAGTTAGAATCTGTCTGCATAGTTTTTTCTTCTTTCTGTATTAGTTGTTGTAGTTCTGACACTGGATGTCCCTTTGTGGTGCTTTTAGCGAATAAACGTTTATAAAAAAAAGGGGCAGTGCTGAGGGAGTGCAGCTTTGTCAGAGGTGTTATGGTTTGTCAGCGGCAGTGCTGAGGCAGTGCTGCACTGTCAGTGTGCTCCCTCTTTCCATAAGGCCAATATCTATTCCCCAAAGCACCCACTAAAAAACAGTGACTTCCCCACTGCGGTTGGTAGGACCTTGCATGTGTGTGCGACCTAGTGTGTGTGTGTGTGTGCAGGACCTTGCGTGTGTGTGTGCGGGACCTTGTGTGTGTGTGTGCGGGATCTTGCACGTGTGTGTGCGGGATCTTGCGTGTGTGTGTGTGGGATCTTGCGCGCGTGTGTGTGGGACCTTGCGTGTGTCAGCATGCCTGCTGCGGTGTCGCTGCACTGCAGAAGTAGCAAGTGCACCAGCTGCAAGCAGTTAGGGGATGCCCTGAGGAGATGCTCGTCTCCGTTTGCCGAAGCTCCTCGCTGCAGAGGAGGCTGAGACACAGCAGACATGAAGACGCACTCAGCCAACAAACCCCGAACCCTGAGCCAAACTCAAACCACATCAAAGATGCTGCACAACTTGGAGATGAACAGTGCTCTCCTGCACATTGGTATCTCCCGCACAGAAAACGTCCTCCAAACACTGACAACAGCTGCTGACTTTAATATTTATTTGCTATCACTTAATTAGTTCAGAAAAAGAGTTATAACATAAACTCAAATTCATAGCAAGCATCAGCATCTCTGCAGAGATGGTCTCTCACTCTCAACAAAAGCAGCCGGAGTGTCGTCAGAGCTAGCAGAGAGAATTGGTAAAAACAGACTGTTACTGGTGAAAAGCTGAATGTAAATATAAGGTGTGCTCTGACTGAAGGGAGGTGCAGTGTTTGAGCCATGCTCACCGAACAGAAAATATGCACAAGGTTGTTTGCCCTCACCTGCAGGCAAGAATTAGAGGGACCGAAACTTGTCTTGATACAGTCAGCATTTAAAAAGCCAGCTTGGTTAAACTGAACCGGTTCATCGCTCTTAGAATGGCAGCAAGTCAACAGGGAGACACAAGAGACTGTAGCTGCTGGAATCTGGAGCAGCACACAAGATGCTGGAGGAACTCAGCGGGTCAGGCTGTCTCTGTGGGCAGAAATGGACAGTCGACATTTCGGGTCGAGACCCTTCATCAGTCCAGGGTCTTGACCCGAAATGTCGACTCCTCAGTGGACTCCATTTACACTTCTCACTGCCTTGCTAAAGCAGCCACATAATCAAAGACCCCACCAACACCAGACATTCTCTCTTCTCCCCCCTCCCATCGGGCAGAAGATACAAAAGCCTGAAAGCATGTACCACCAGGCTCAAGGACAACTCCTATCCTGCTGTTATAAGACTATTGATAGGATGGACTCTTGACCTCACAATCTACCTCGTCGTGGCCGTTGCACCTTATTGTCTGCCTGCACTGCACTTTCTCTGTAACTGTAACACTTTATTCTGCATTCTGTTATTGTTTTCCCTTGTGCTACTTCAATGCACTGATGTGATGAAATGATCTGTATGGACGGCATGCAAAACAAAGTTTTTCACTGTACCTCGGTACATGTGACAATAATAAACCAATTTACCAATTTACCACCTTCCTCCACAGATGCTGCCCGACCTGTTGAGTTCTTCCAGCATCTTGTGTTGCTAAAAATAACAAGGGCTGCTCCATCCCAAACCTTGGCTCACCCTGACAAGTGCCAAGTTCAGTTTAACATTCCCTGGTCTTCTTACACTGTCAGATGAGAACACTTACAATTAGCAATCAGGGTATAATGCTGCAGCAAATGACAAACAAATTAACTTGAAGTTTAGATTATGGTTCCTTCTGAAGATTGGTGGAAACGCTGTCAGCTTATTAACAAAATGGAAACAATCCCACTTTGCCTCATACCAGAGTCACAGAGTTATACAGCATGGAAACAGGCCCTTTGGCCCAACTCGTGCATGCTGACCAAGATGTCTCTCTGAGCTAGTCCCATTTGCCTGCACTTGGCCCATATCCCTCTCAATCTTTCCTGTCCATGTACCTTACAAAATGTCTTTTAAACATTGTCATTGTACCTGCCTCTGGCAGCTCGTTCCTTACACCCACCACCCTCTGCGTGAAAAAGTTGCCCCTCTGGTTCCTTTTAAACTTTTCCCTTCTCACCTTAAACCAACGTGCTCTAGTTTTAGACTCAGGTGGGTATAAAAAGACCTAATGGGTGTTACTTGCACTTTCTTTATCTATAGATCTGCCCATAGTTTGCTGGTCTGTGTTCCAGTTGTTGACTGAGAAATATTTCTGGATGAGCATGTACACGATCGGGTCCAAGCAACTATTGAATGAAACCAGCCACAATAAGATCATTTTGACCTTTTGCATTTTTACCAGCATTTGACATTCGTTGTATGTTATTCGGTGAAAGTTTGAAAAAAGCTGATAACTGACATAAGGTAACTGACACAGAACACAGGTAAATACAGCAACACAGATCCTCAGCTGCGTTTTCTTGTAAAGTCTGTGGTTTTGCTGGACTGTGCTGTTTTTACTCACCTTGGACAAGTAGATTACAACTAAAACATATAAAAAAACAAGTGCCATTAAAGTAATAAGAAACAGTATTGAAGTGGCAATGAGCACAATGAAGTTGGGCTGTAACTGTGTGTACACCTTGACACTGTAGCATTGAAATCCAGATGTACTCATTGATTTCAATGTGTAAATTGAACAGATTGTCACAATTAAGATGCCTGCAATCCAGAAAGCCGCACAGGCGAACTTAGCAAAAGTGAGTTGGTACAATGCATTGAACTTCTTGTCAGGGAACTTTACAATTACTGCATATCGGCTAAAGCCTATGAATATTAAGCACAGCGTCCGGCAGGCAAGTGTACAGTAGAAACAAAGATTGAGGATCATGGTGATGGTAATGCATCTCCCTGAGCTCTCTATCCAGGTGTCTCCCATCACCAGCAGTGCGACTCTGACAGGCAGAGCCAGGCAAATGATCAAATCGGCCACCGAGAGGTTCATCAGGTAGATGTGCACACCACACTTCCTTGAGAATCGCTTTTGAAATATTAGTAAAATCCAGCAATTGGCCAGTACTCCGGTGAAGCTGATGAGAGAATACATGACAGGGAGGTGGCGTTTCTCCAGCGGGCCTGCGGTGTAGTTACACTTTTCATCCATTGTGGAGAGGTTCATGGTTCACTGCTGATCTCAATGCCCTAAAAAAAAACAACATATCTCCGTGTTGGAAGTCCAAGTTGAGATGGTATAACAACAACTTGTATCTCTATAGCTTCCGTATTGTAATGAAATATCCCCAAATCCGCCAGATTTTGGCAGCCAGTGGGAAAGGGCAAAAACAGGGTCACGGAGCGGGGATTTAAGGAACATTCTGAAGGAGGTAGAGGATGGGTGGAGGGAAGTTTAGGAGTAAATTCCAGCCAGAGGTCCTTGGCAGGTGAAGGGAGGAGGGATTAATTCCAGGGCTGAGCAGTGAAGGGTTCTGGAGTTTGAAGGGAGCTGTGGAAGGGTGGAAGTTATTGGATATGGCTCACCCAGCAGTGGGAGGGACGGAACAAAGCATTGGAGGAGTCCTTCAATGTCAAACCAGTGCCCAGTGCCAGCTGACTTTCTCCTGAAGATCAGCCTGAACCTTCTGAGCGACAGCCCCTGATGCAGTCTGCGGCTTGCTCTCCACCCCAGTGTTCGCTTTTCTCCTACCTGGGCTCACCTTGAGCAGGTTCCTGATATAGCCCCTGCTTGGCTGCACCATCATCGGCAAGTTCCAGCCATAGAAATGCTTCGACCGGTGGCTAAACCATGCCCCAGAGGTACTAGCTGTCAAAGCTGTCAAAGATCTTGGAATGTCGCTGATCTTCACAAAAACTGAAAAATGTTCATGAACTATTACAAATAGTCACATCATTAACACCTTTAAAAATTATAACATTCTTGAAAAATATTAATAAATCTAAAATACTTCATGAAACTGGAAGGCACTACAAATGGTGCTGAGGTCGAGAGGGTTGACAGCTTCAAGTTCCTGGGAGTGAACATCACTAACAACCTGTCCTGGACAAACCACGTGGATGCCATGGCCAAGAAAGCTCACCAGCGCCTCTACTTCCTCAGGAGGCTAAAGAACTTTGGTTTGTCCCCTTTGACTCTCACCAACTTTTACCGATGCACCATAGAAACCATCCTATCAGGATGCATCATGGCTTGGTACGGCAACTGCTCTGCCCAGGACCACAAGAAGCTGCAGAAAGCTGTGGACACAGCCCAGCACATCACGGACACCAGCCTCCCCTCCTTGGACTCTGTCTTTACCTCTCGTTGTCTTTGTGAAGCAGCCAGCATAATCAAAGACCCCACCCACCAGGGTCATTCTCTCTTCTCTCCTCTTCCATCGGGTAGAAGATACAGGAGCCTGAGGGCACGTACCACCAGACTTAAGGACAGCTTCTACCCCACTGTGATAAGACTATTGAACAGTTCACTTATACAATGAGATGGACTCTGACCTCATGGTCTACCTTGTTGTGACCTTGCACCTTATTGCACTGCACTTTCTCTGTAGCTGTGACACTTTACTCTGTACTGTTATTGTTTTTACCTGTACTACATCAATGCACTCTGTACTAACTCAATGTAGCTGCACTGTATAATGAATTGACCTGTAAGATCGGTTTGTAAGACAAGTTTTTCACTGTACCTCAGTACAAGTGACAATAATAAACCAATACCAATACCAAAAATTAACTGCATTTAAATACATTTATGTTAACATTTGTTAAGTCAATTAATTAAAAAAATATTGTAACTTAAAATGTACCTCTCATCCTCAGAGCCGTTCCTCTCCATTGAAATAAATTGAGTTATTGAAGCTCAGAGAACCATGAGTCTTTGAAACTCTCTTCCCTCAGGGCAGTGGAAGCTGAGTCTTTGAATATGTTACAGGCAGTGTCAGGTAGAGACACTAACGTGGTAGGGAGATGGGGAATGCAGAGTTAAGGTTACATTTCTGATTATCCATCTTATTGAATGGCAGGACAGAGTACGGGGCCAAATGCCTACTCCTGCTCCTAATTCATATGTGTTTACATGTATGTATGTAGATTTGTATGTGTGAAGTTGCATGTATGCAGGGGTGTTTATATGTATGTTAGTATGTATGTATGTATGCCTGTAGGTATGTATACCTGCTGGTATGAATATGTGTATGTTCATATGTGTGTTTGTATGTAAGCACTGTGTCCGAGTGCAGCCACAATGACAGTGAGGAGGACCTGTCGGCAGGACTGGGGTTTCCTCACTCACATGGGTTGTCCTCAGGGGTGAATGGATCCTCAGACGGGTCCCACACCCAGCTGCCCTCACCTCGCCCACCACACAAAGGGGTGGGTCCCACTGGGACTGAGCCACAGACCTCTGAGCCAGACATGGAACACTACGCACTGTGCCCCCACTGGTACCCAGGACACCAGGGTCAATGCTGGGCTGCCGATCTATAGGAGGGATGGAAGTGAAGGTGAAACTAAAGGTTTCTGAGATGAACAATGTGAAATCAGAGGAGTTCTTGACCCAATAACTGCCAGGTTTCCATGGACATCAAAGGGATGCAAAAGTGGGGGAGAACTGCAGATGTTTCTGGACCAGGATTAGTTACAGACTGCCTCAGGCCCACAGGGAGTGAACTGGAACACACCAGGCATTGGGACTGCATCACCTGGGGTCAGCACAACATACGTCCCAACACCTGGGGTCAGCACAACACACCTCCCATCACCTGGGGTCAGCACAACACACCTCCCAACTCCTGGGGTCGGCACAATGTACCTCCCAACACCTGGGGTCAACACAACACACCTCCCAACTCCTGGGGTCAGTGCAATGTACCTCCCAACACCTGGGGTCAACACAACACACCTCCCAACTCCTGGGGTCAGTGCAATGTACCTCCCAGTGCTGACAACCAACCAGCTCCATCCTCCCCAAGTTACCCACAGGGGTCTGCAGATCAATCCAATGAAAAACCAGAGTTTGACAAGGGTCGGGAGATCTAGAAGGGCCAGGGGAGTGGGACTCGTATTGCAAAGGCCAATCAAGAAATTAATTCTAAATTTTCACAGGTTGGGGTGAAGTAGCAAGAGCAGAGAAAGTGGACAGAGATCAAAGCATGCAGCTGGGAGAGGCATCTTGTGGACTGGTTTGGAACCTCAGACACTGAGTTTGATGGAGACCTTGCTCACATTGCCTCCATTTCCCTGAACCTCTGCTCTCACAGCCAAAGAGAACAGAGATACCCTTGGGCCTCACCTTTCACACCACCAGTCTCCCCATCCAGCACACTCTCTGACATCATTTCTGCTGGCTGCGACAGGATCCCACCTCCAGCCACATCTTCCCCTCTCCTCCGTCTTTGCCACTCTCTCGTGACTCCCTCCCCTCCCCTGGTATTTTCCCCTGGAACTGTAGAGGGTGTAACACTTGTCCCTAGTTGTCCCTACACCTCCTCCCTCACCACCATCCAGGGACCTAAACAGCCCTTCCAGGTGAGACAAAGCTTCACCTTCACCTCCTCCACCCTTGCCTACTGCGTGCAGAGCTCCTGATGTGGCCTCCCCTACAACGGCGAGACCAAACTCAGACTGGGTGGCCGTTTTGCAGAGCACCTACGCTTGGTCCGCAATGGCTGTCCCGAGATCCTGTTGCATGCTGGTTCAACTCCCCTTCCCATTCCCACACCGGCCTGTCCATCCTTGACCTTCCCCACTGCAAGGAGGAGGCCCAACACACACTGGAAGAACAACACTTCATATTCCACCCGTCTACACCCAATGGTATGAACTTCGTATTTTCCCATTTCAGGTAACCCACACCCCCCACGTTCCCCTCTCCCTCTGTCTCCGCAACCACCTCCAGTCCTCCTATTTTTGTTCCCTCCGTCTCCCCGATGAAATATATTTTTGCGTTATGTGGCTGAGCAGTGAATATTTTGCCTCTTACATTCACATTGGCTCTTTATGATTTGACTTTTACAAGTTCAATTTCCTCAAAATTGAAAGCATTAAAAACAGTACAAATTCTACAAGTGTGAAAGATATATAGATATGGATAAACATGCCTCAGGGTAACCAACAATAAAGCAGCTAGAACCACAGCGGCTGATCCGTCCACAGTAACCACCCATAGTAAAACACAGAAACACTGAACAAAACATACCTGATGTAAAAAGCAAGGGAAATATCTACGGTGTTTAAACTCTACAGGAGCAAAACAGGTAGCACAAAATCTTACAGTCTGTATCGATGCCTGTCAGTCAACATGATCTCCGATTCTTTGTGGAGTCATGGCTTTATACATTTGCATGGGGGAGGGTCCAATGACTGTAGCATTCTGATGATGAGTGTGGTGTTGCTGCTGACATGGGGAGACTGAAGTGAAATTCATGTATGTTTGGTGCAGTTCTGGGTCCTGATGTTGTTCCAGGTTCGGTAAGGAGTTCAGTCCTGTTAGCAAAGCCTCTCCCTTCTATTCTGTTCTCCTCCAATGAGACGGTACCAGCCCATTCATCGACCTTCATTTTGTCACAGCTGGAGCATGGGTGGGCACTCTGTCATCTCCGCTTCATCAATTGTGTAACGTCCTCTGTAGCGGTACAGAGCCAGTCAGGTGCAGAGGAGAATGGAACAGTTCAGCAAGGACCTCACTCTACGTGTTGGACTCCTGACCAGCTTCATCACTCAGGTGTTCCGCTGCCTTAACACCTGGGTATCTCTTTTGCCACCATAACCACCCAGCTCTTCTGCCCACTGTTGAGGGCCCAAATGTCACTGTGGATGTTTTATGGTGGGCCCATTGTTCCCATCCCCACAACTGCAGGGCGGCTTCCCAATTCATCAGGTCTCTGGGACCCTGGGTCTTAGTGAAGCGAGCTAACTTCCCAGTTCACGGCTGTGGCTCAGGGAAGCTCAATGACCATTACCCTGGGGGAGCTGCCTGTCTCCTGCCAGCCTGGGTCATCCTGTGGTCCATCAGTCCTGCACGTCCATTCCTTCCACTGTTGTTATCAATCCTCTGGTTTATATTCTCTTGGCCAACAAAGAGAACTTCACAGAGCATTAGGCATCCCTTAACCTCCAAATGTTGGTTCACACTGAACACACTCTCCATTCTGTTCCGGGACAGTTGTTTTTAACAGACTGACAAGCAGAGCTCCTCTTCCAAAATCCATGCCGCTCTGCAGAATGGGGCTGGTGCTGGAGGCAGAGAGGTGACAGGCACTCAGTTCAGCTGTCCAGGGCTGGGCACATCTACTTCAGAGGTATCGATGGAAGGAAGAGTCTGGCCCATTCCCCGGGAATAATTCACCGGGTCACCAAAAGGGCACCAAGGTGCCTCCTCACTTACCCTTGAAGGAGGAGGAGAGCCCCACTCAAAAAACAGAAGGATAGAAATTCATCTTCTGTTGTAAACACTAAACACGCACCATAATAACTCATGCACGGCAACCACGACCATCAAGATTCAGTTCCTTATGACAGCTTGCCAACAAAGGTACGGCACTCCCTCAGTACCAACCCCCAACAGTGACTCTTCCTCAGTACTGCCCCTTTTTTTTTATAAACGTTTATTCACTAAAAGCACTACAAAAAGACAACCAGTGTCAATACACAACATCTAATACAGAAAAGAAGAAACTAAGCAACGACATACTACAGTAGAGAATGCAGACTAATACTAACGAAACACACATGCAACGCTACACCCTTTAACGCGACACGCGACACTTCAAATAAGAATCACGTTCGTACCGTCCACGACACACGCGATCCCCTGAGGGGCCCACCGAGCGCCGAACTCAGCTAGGGTGCCCGTGGAAACCGCATGCTCCCTCAGTACTGCCGCTCCCACAGTGCGGTGCTCCCTCAGTAACCTGCCCTGAATGCCAGACTAGATTTCCATTTCCCAGTAGGTGGTCTTGAAACACAACTCCCCGCCCCTTGAGCTTCACTCAACAACAGCTGAGTTGCTGAAATGTTTTTATTTAAATGGTCCATTTCTGAATTTGGCAACAAGAATTCTGAGAAGTAAGACCCTCGTTTTTCTGAATTTGGATGTGATGATAAGGTGCCAGACACCTGTCTTCGGTGGGGATTTCCAGCACAGGGCCCTTGGTTTTCCTGTAATCAGTGACTGACGGCGTGTAGCTGTTGTGTGGAGGCCCACCACACGACCAGCCGTTATAGCCACACGCTGCCAATAGTGGATGAGCTTGGCAGCTAGAGAGTGCACTAGGCACCATGGTAACACATAACTATGTGGGTAAACTGCCACTCTGAAACCTCAGGGCACTCTCTGAATATTTCAGCACTTCTTGAACTGCTTCAGCTAACCATACCTCAAGAACGCACACCATTCTCCTCAGGAGGAAACTTGCAGAAAGAATTCATGTCTTTGCACTGAAGCTTTGTTATGTATAAGTTTCCTCAGACCTTTGTATTGATTCTGGAACCTCACCAGCTCAAGGATATTGTGCCGACTCTACACCAAATATCCCCAAATATATAAACTCACACAACTAATCTTAGGCAGAGCAGGAGCCAACATTACTGTTTCGTGAGATCTTTGGCTGGTTTTTCACAATGAGTTATTCACACCTTCCTGTTCTCCACGGCTTTGTAAACATTTTCTGGCAGCATTTTCCTCACATTAGAGGAAGGAAAATTCTGCTGTTTGACATTGAATGAATTGCTGTGGCATTCAGGTTGAATTTTCTTTGGAACCCAGCAAGAGGAGGGAGGCCATTCAGCCTCAGAGTCAGGTTTGTCACTCAGTTACACCAGACCTGCTGCCTCCCTGAGGTTTGTCCAGGCCCTGAATCTCAGATGTGACATTTTCAGTCTTAAGAGAATTTAGGGAGAGAGGTTTGGATTTTCCACTGTCTTCTGGTGAAGGATCTTCAACCTGAAATGTTCTTCTGCCCACTGATGCTGACAGACCTGCTGGGTGTTTCCAGCAGTTTCTGTTTCTATTTTAGATTTCCAGCATCTGAAGTTCGTTTGATTTTTATTTATTTGTCTGGCCTCTACTGGGTTATTGTGTTCAATTCTGGTCGCCTCATCATAAGGAGGTGTGAAGGCATTGGAGGGGTACAGAAATCAATGATATAATGGTGACTGGTTTGAGGGACTCCAGTGGTAAAGATGCCTTGGAGTGGCTGGGACCGTTTCTTTAGAAGATTGACAGGGAGGTAGAAGCACAGAAGGGGAGGTGAGGACTAGGGCAGATCAGCTATGATCATACAGAATGGTTGGACAGGCTTGAGGGACCGAGTGGCCTACTCCTGCTCCTATTCTGATGAAAAACACTCTGATGCTGGAGGAACTCAGCAGGCCAGGCAGCATCCGTGGAGAAAAGCAGGCGGTCAACGTTTCGGGTCAGGACCCTTCCTCAGGACTGAAGATAGGAAAAGGGGAAGCCCGATATATAGGAGGGAAAAGCAGAGCAGTGATAGGTGGACAGAAGAGGGGAGGCGGGGTGGGCACAGGGTGGTGATAGGTAGATGCAGGTAAGAGACGGTGATGGGCAGGTGCGGGGGAGGAGGGGAGAGCAGATCCACCGGGGGACGGGGCACAGGTGAGGAGAGAAAGAAAAACAAGTGGGGTAGAAAAAAGAGAGGCTGGGGAAGGGAAGAAGAGAAGAAGCAGGGTGGGGGGGGTGGTGGGGGGGGGTGTGGGGAAGGGGGGTGGGGATTTCTTAAAGTGGGAGAACTCAATGTTCATGCCGTCAGGCTGCAAGGTTCTAAGGCGGAAAATGAGGTGCTGTTCCTCCAGTTTGCGCTTGGAATTCTCCCGGCAGTGGAGGAGGCCGAGGACTGACATATCAGTGACAGTGTGGGAGGGGGAGCTGAAGTGACCGGCGATGGGGAGATGCAGATGGCGGTTACGGACGGAGCTCAGGTGATCTGCGAAACGGTCACCTAGTCTGCGTTTGGTCTCGCCGATGTAGAGGAGGCCGCACGGAGCACCGACTGCAGTAGATGATATTAAGGGAGGTGCAGGTGAATCTCTGTCTCACTTGAAAGGACTGTTTGGGTCCCTGGATGGAGGTGATGGACGTGGTGCAGGGGCAGGTGTTGCACCTATGGCAGGGGCAGTGGAAAGTTCCTGGGTTGGGAGCGGGAGGGGGGGTGGGGGAGGAGTGAACTAGGGACTCATGGAGAGAATGGTCCCTGTGAAAGGCAGGAAGGGGTGGGGAGGGGAAGATATGCTTGGTGGTGGGGTCCTGTTGGAGATGGCGGAAGTGGTGGAGAATGACGTGTTGGATATGTACGCTGGTGGGATGAAGTGTGATGACGAGGGGGACCCTATCCCTGTTGGGTCTGGGAGGGGTGGGGATGAGAGCAGAGGTGCGGGAAATGGCAGAAATATGGATGCGAGCTCTCTCGACCATAGACGGAGGGAAGTTTCCTCCAGCATCAGAATGTTTTTCACCTAGATTCCAGCATCTACAGTCCTTTGTTTCTCCTGTTCCTATTCCCTTGTGTTCCTGTATTCTGTATAGAATAGATTTGGGCTGTGGGAGGGCATTCCTTTTAGGGTCTATAGGTCACAGGTGTAAACCAAAGGAGAAGAAAATGAAGGCTGACCTGAGGAAAGGAGTTTTTACACAGAGTGTGGTTGGAATCTGGGGCGCACTACCTGCAGATGTGGTGCTGACAGCTTCCACTGTGGCCTTCAAGGGGAAATTGGAAAAAGGATGGTGGAGACTAATTAGCAAGGCTACAGAGAAGGTGTCAAGTGGTGGAACTTCTCAGGTAGAGGGCCAGTACAGGACTGTTGGGCTGAATGGCCTCCTGTTCTGTAATCATTCTGTGATCCTGAGATTCAGTGAAAGCCATCACTTTCACTTCTGGGACTCCCACACGGAATGATTGGAATTATGCACAAAGTCTAGGAGTAGTTTTGGAATCAAGAAATTCCATTGGTTTTATTGGGCAGATCCTTTCCCCTGGAACATGTCAGAAACCACAACTAGCAACATTAGGTCCCAAATCGTCAGTCTCCTCTTCTTCTCCAGGACACCCTTGGGATTGAGGGTGACTCGATTTCTCTCCAGTTCTGTGTGTTCAGAGGTGGCTGATGAGGCTGTTGTGGGATCCGTGCACTCTGCTGTGTGTGGGACAGTAGGGTGACTGATAGGATGACTGGGTGGGCATGTCGGGAAGTGGTGTGGTGTAATCCTGACAGATGGACTGGAAGTTCCCAGTGCCATTTGGAGGGGTCATGGGCAGGGGTTCCAGGAGCCAGTGGATATGTTATCAAAGTCAAAGTCAAGTCTATTGTCATCTGCACAAGTACATGTGTACACAGGTACAGTGAAAAACTTACTTGCAGCAGCATCATAGGCACATAGCATCAGATGAGCAGCATTCACAAGAGAAACATAAATTAAACATAAATTATACAAGAAAGAACACAATAAGAACAAAAAAAGTTCATTATAGTGCAAAGTGGTCCCTGTGTTGCTATACTGAGGAAGTGATTAGCGTTGTGCTGGTTGAAGGGAAGTAGCTGTTCCTGAACTCGGTGGTGTGGGACTTCAGGCTTCTGTACCTCCTGCCCAATAATACATTTATTGTGGAGACTTTGATCACATCCTTCAATCTTTTTCTCCATCTGCCTTGTAATCTCTTGCTCTGACCGAGTTTGGAACAGAGAGTGTGTGTTGGGAGTCTGGTGTTGGGCATGTGAATGATGTAGTCCATCCAGTGGAGCCAAACGAGTGGAACCGGGAGCTCAGTGCTGCCGATGTCAGCCTGAGTGGACAATGATGGTTCACGTCGGTGGATATGGAGGATTTTGTGGAGACCCCAGTGCCTTGATGTGGACCCATAGGTAGCCCAGGTCTCAGGAACACACAGGAGGCAGCTAGCACTACTCTGCTGGCAGGCTCCTGGTTGGTCTGCTCCTGGGCCTGATCAAGGTGGACATTGACGGGTCCAGGCAGTGGGCAGTCGAGGGTTCTGCCCCAGCCCATTGCCTGCACCTTGTCCAGGATTATGCCTGTGCCCATGTGCCCCTGGGGAGGGAACACGCAGTATCCATGGGTATGTTGGAGGCCTTCCAGGACCAGTGGGTGCCACAGGCATTCTGGATAAGGCTGACCATGTTGTAATTTGAAGCTGTTGATTGTAAACTGTGTGAATAGCAGAATATTGAAGCAGTGTACTAATGTACTGGATGCAGTAACTGGATGCAGACACATGAATGATAGAGAAATGGAGGGCTATGTGGGAGGGAAGGGTTAGATAGATCTTAGAGTGGGATAAGATGTCAGCACAACATTGTGGGCCAAAGGGCCTGTACTGTGCTGTAGTGTTCTATGTTCTATGTATTGGTATTGGAATTGGTTTATTATTGTCACTTGTACCAAGGTACAGTGAAAAACTTGTCTTACAAACCGATCGTACAGGTCAATTCATTACACAGTGCATTGAGGTAGTACAGGGTAAAACAATAACAGAATACAGAGTAAAGTGTCACAGCTACAGGAAAGTGCAGTGCAGGTAGACAATAAAATGCAAGGTCATAACAAGGTAGATTTTGAGGTCAAGTGTCCGGCTCATGTGATACTGTGATCATGGAATAACTCTCCTTTGAAAAGGAAAACGAAACGATGCTGGCAGTGGACAAACCTTCAGTGGCAGAATGCCAGTGTGGACACTGTCCCAGTTACGGGTGTTGGAAGAGAAGCTGGGACCCACATGATCAACGTGATTAGTGAGCACTAACCGGTGACTGAAGATCAATGAACATTAAAACGAAGGACAGAAATTGATCAAAGAACAGACAAGGAACTGAAACCGTTCATCAATCACTCTCATCACATCTGGACTTCGGTATAACAGCTGGCAGGGTGGTAGGGATGGCCAAGGAGCGGGTGATGCAGGAACACTGTGACTCAGTGTGGCACATCACTGCACCAGTTTCTTGCTGAACCACCCTGCTCACTACCACAGGTGTGGTACACTACCTGTAGAACTCAGTACCATCATGCAGTGACCTTAACCAGTGACTCTTCTCTTTCCACAGACACTACCTGCCCTGCATTCCTTGGCTTTATATTTCACATACGCAACATCTGCGGTATTTTGATTCTGATAGTGAACCCGAGCATTTTACTCTGTCACCTGGTAGACTGTATTTAATCTTTACTTTAGTGGCATTGTATTTAAATCATCTCCCACTTAATTAGATCACTTCAAGGGATGCAGATGAGGTGTGGAGGAGGTGGGGAGGCAAGGTAGGGGGTAATCAGTTAACTTCCAATCCAACATATTTACCGTGGGACTCGGTCTGAATGATGTTTCATATCTTTCTGTCTATGATATCCAGTGTTGTGAATGGAAGTCAGTGAGTTATAAAATGTAGGTCAGGGGGTGGTTTTGTGCTAGGTAACTGCACACTCTGAGCCCATTTGCATCAGTCCCATTGCCTTACACTAACACCTTTATTGATCAATGATTCAGTGCATTATGCTATTGTTAACCGCATACGAAACTCTGAAATGCCCAACGGGGGACTTTAATACTTAGAAACCACTCAGCTTTCGAAATTGAGTCCTTTTCCCTGCCAAAACTGCACATAAAAGCGATTTAACCCCATTTAGTTGACAGCAATGATCATCCACAGGCGAAATTTTGCCCGTCAAAGATTGGTCTCTGCTACTTCCACACACGTTATTGGTGAACTTGACAGTTTCCTTAAGGACTTCACTGGTCTTGTGCCACATGTTTCATTTGTTGGGGCTCTGGCTATTTCTGATGGTTTTCATTAACCACTCACAAACAGCCAGGAGCACTAAGTGCTGAGTTCAGCAATGAATGTCTGTTGGAGGATCTGCAGTCCGGCTGAACTCTTCCCACATCATCTGCCAGATTAGCTTCTCACTGGTCGTTCAGATCCTCTCTGTTGTTCTGGGTTAACAGGTGAACTGTGTGCTCCCACCACCATCCATGGCCTTCAGTACAATCTCATGGGGTTTTGTTGAGTAGGGAGGTGCCTCACACAGGAGATCCTCGTGTCCCCCATTCCTGCCTTCCCCCTCCCCTCCATGGAACCCTGTCCTGGCACTGCTGTGTAGCTGCCTCCAGTACGATCTCTCTGACTCACCTGCCAGAGCTTAGAGACAACTCACAACTCCTTGACCCTTGGAGCACCAGTTGTTGGATGCCAGAATCTGGAGCAACAAACAATCTGCTGGAGGAACTCAATGGGTCGAGCAGCATCTGTGGGGGCAGAGGAATTTCAGGTCAGGTCGGAACCAGGACCTGAAACGTTGACAGTTCCTTTCCCCCCCACAGATGCTGCTCGACCTGCTGAGTTCCTCCGGCAGATTGTTTGTTGATCCTGCTCAGTTGTTCCAATTCTACACCCACACCTCATTCCCATCCCTTTATTCCTGCCGAGGAGGTAATGAATCATGGAGTCACAGAGTTATACGACACAGAAGCAGGGCCCTCAGCCCAGGTCGTCCATGGGGGTCAAGGTGTATTACTGACCCAGTCCCACTTGCCCGTATTTGGCCCATATCCCTCTAAACCTTCCCCATCCACATACCTGCCAAACATTGTAATTGTACCTGCCTCAACCACTCCCTCCGGCAGCTCGTTCCACACACCCACCTGCCCCTCAGGTCCCCTTTAAATCTTTCCCCTCTCACCTTAAACCGATGCCCTCCTGTTTTAGACTCCCCTGCCCTTGGAAAGGGAGGGGAGTCACACTGACAAAACGATCAATGACGTCCTCAAGTTGTTGTTGTTGTTGTTCCAACTCCAACTCCACTCCTTCCTCAGCCTTCCCACCAGAGGAACCCTCGGCTGTGCCCCCAGCAGACTCTGCTCTGCCAACTCTCCACCGGCGGGTCTCCCTCCTTCACACTCGGTGAACCTTTCCTGTCCTCAACTACTCCTAACTACGTCATTCTTGACTTTAATTGCAAAATCAATATTTCTAGGTACTTTACTCCTATGGTCAATTCCTCTTGTTATAAAACACATAATTTATATATTACTTGCCTTCCTGATTGCTTGCTTCACCTGCTCATTGGCCTTCAGTGACTGTGTCCGTGGACGCTTGGGTCCCTCTGAACACTGAACATTTGCCATTTTGAAATTCTTCTGTTCGGTGTGCTGCAGCTACCTGATGTTTCCCACGTTCTATCATCTGCCCTGTTCTCCCACTCACTCAGTTCATCCACACCCCCTTGAAACCCCCCTTACATCCCCTCCCTCCTCACAATCCCAGCTGGTCTCCTGTCACCTTATGTCGCACTTTGCTGTACGTGCAAAGTCCTGCTCCTTCTGTTCATCGAATGTTTACATGTTACACAGAACATTGAACACTACAGCACAGGAACAGGCCCTTCGGCCCACAATCTTGTACTGCACTAATTAAACTGGTAATTAAATGCCTAACTAAATTAATCCCTTCTGCCTACACACAGTCATATCCCTCCATTCCCTGCACATCCATGTGTCTATCTAAGAGCCTCTTAAACTCCTCTATCGTATCTGCCTCCACCACCACCCCTGGCAACACATTCCAGGCACCCACCACTCTCTGTGAAAAAAACTTGCCCTGCACATCTCCTTTGGACTTACCCCCTCACCTTAAATGCATGTCCTCTAGTATTAGACATTTCAACCCTGGGAAAAAGACACCAGCTGTCTACTCTATCTGTGCCTCTCATCATCTTATAAACCTCTATCAGGTCTCCCCTCAGCCTTCGCCGCTCCAGAGAAAACAGCCCAAGTTTGTCCAACCTCTCCTTATAGCTCATACCCTCTAATCCAGGCAGCATCCTGGTGAACCTCTTCTGCACCCTCTCCTAAGCCTCCACATCCTTTCTATAATGAGGTGACCAGAAGATATTTATTTATTAGTCACATGTACATGTACAAGAACTGAGCGCAATAGTAAGATGTGGCCTGACCAGAGTTTTATAAAGCTGCAACATAACTTTTTGACTCTTGAACTGAATGCACAGACTAATAAAGGTAAGCATGCCGTACACTTTCTTTGCTATTTGTTTAACTTATCTGCCATTTCCTTATTAACCAATACAATTTTTCCTGCCTCACTCTGTAAAGGAACCGCATGAACTTTTGCCAACCTTTTTCCTTTTACCTCTCTGTGAAGGTACTCAGTTTGATTTGAATTGGTTTATTATTGCCACATGTACCAAGGTACAGTGTCTTGCATACTATTCAGACAGATCAATTCATTACACAGTGCATTGAGGTAGTACCATAGAACCATACAGCACAAAACAGGCCCTTCGGCCCACCATGTTGTGCCGTCCATCAAACCACCCTCACACTACCTAACCGTTTCCTCCCGCATATCCCTCCGTCTCACATTCCTCCATGTGCCTATCCAACAGACTCTTGAACCTGTCCAATGTATCTGCCTCCACCACCACCCAAGGCAGTGCATTCCATGTACCAACCACTCTCTGGGTGAAAAACCTTCCCCTGACATCTCCCCTGAACCTCCCAGCCGTAACCTTAAAGCCATGTCCTCTCGTCGGGAGCATTGGTGCCCTGGGAAGGAGGCGCTGACTCTATCTATTCCTCTCAATATTTTATATACCTCTATCATGTCTCCTCTCATCCTCCTCCTTTCCAGTGAATAAAGCCCTAGCACCTTAAGCCTTTCCTCATATTCCATAGGTTCTAATCCAGGCAGCATCCTGGTAAATCTCCTCTGCACCGTCTCCAATGCCTCCACATCCTTCCTATAATGCGGCGACCAGAACTGAACACAGTACTCTAAGTGTGGTCTAACTAGAGTTTTGTAAAGCTGCATCATCACTTCGCGGCTCTTAAACTCAATCCCACGATTTATGAAAGCCAACATCCCATAGGCCTTCTTAACTGATTTATCCACCTGTGAGGCAACTTTCAGTGAACTGTGAATATGAACCCCCAGATCCCTCTGCTTCTCTACACTGCCAAGTACGTTGCCATTTACCCTGTACTCTGCCCTGGAGTTTGTCCTTCCAAAGTGTACCACCTCACACTTCTCCGGATTGAACTCCATCTGCCACTTGTCAGCCCAGCTCTGCATCCTATCAATATCCCTCTGTAAGCTCTGACAGCCCTCCACACTATCCACAACACCGTCTATCTTAGTGTCGTCCACAAACTTACTAACCTAGCCCTCCACCCCCTCATCTAAGTCATCTATAAATATCACAAAAAGTAGAGGTCCCAGAACCGATCCCTGCGGGACACCACTAGTCACTGCCCTCCAATCCGAGGGCACTCCTTCCACCACAACCCTCTGCTTTCTACATGCAAGCCAATTCCTAATCCACACAGCCAAGCTTCCCTGGATCCCTTGGCCTCTGACCTTCTGAAGAAGCCTACCATGAGGAACCTTATCAAACGCCTTACTAAAATCCATATAGACCACATCCACCGCACTGCCCTCGTCAATCTTCCTCGTCACCTCTTCAAAGAACTCTATCAGGCTTGTGAGGTAAGATCTTTCCTTCACAAAACCATGCTGGCTGTCCTTAATCAGTCCATGATTCTCTAGGTGTTCATAGATCCTATCCCTGAGAATCCTTTCTAACAGCTTACCCACCACAGACGTGAGACTCACCGGTCTGTAATTCCCTGGACTATCCCTACTACCTTTTTTGAACAAGGGGACAACATTCCCCACCCTCCAATCCTCCGGCACCATCCTCGTGGACAACGAGGACTCAAAGATCCTTCCCAGCGGTTCAACAATCTCCTCCCTCGCCTCTCGAAGCACCCTGGGGAATATCCCGTCAGGCCCCAGAGATTTATCTGTCTTGATAAATCAAGAAAAAATGAAAACAAGGAAAAGAAAGGAAAAAAAAAGGAAAAAAAAACAAGTACAAGGAAAAAATGATACAGAATGCGGAGTAAAGTGTCACAGCTACAGGGAAGTGCAGTGCAGGCAGACAATAAGGTGCAAGTTCATAACGAGGTAGATTGTGAGGTCAAGAGTCCATCTTATCGTACTAGGGAACCTTTCAATATGCTTATATCAGTGGGATAAAAACTGTCCTTGAGCCTGGTGGTACGTGCTTTCAGGCTTTTATATCTTCTGCCTGATGGGAGGGGGGAGAAGAGAGAATGTCCCAGGTGGGTGGGGTCTTTGATTATGTTGGCTGCTTTACCGAGGCAGTGAGAAGTGTAGACAGAGTCCATGGAGGGGAGGCTGGTTTCTGTGATGTGCTGGTCTGTGTCCATAACTCTCTGCAGTTTCATGTGGAGCCGGACAGAGCAGTTGCCGTACAAAGCTGTGATATATCCAGATAGGATGCTTTCTATGGTACATCAATAAAAGCTGGTGAGTGTCAAAGGGGACATGCCAAATTTCTTTAGCCTCCTGAGGAAGT
The DNA here is from genome assembly GCF_009764475.1 of Pristis pectinata. Taxonomy (NCBI): domain Eukaryota; kingdom Metazoa; phylum Chordata; class Chondrichthyes; order Rhinopristiformes; family Pristidae; genus Pristis; species Pristis pectinata. Next base: position 1,928,389 of record NC_067427.1, on the reverse strand, counting down.
AGAGGCATTGGTGAGTTTTCCTGGCCATGGCATCTACGTGGACAGGCTATTGGTGATGTTCACTCCTAGGAACTTGAAGTTTTCAATCTTCTTGACCTCAGCACTGTTGATGTAAACAGGAGCACTGCACCACACCCCTTCCTGAAGTCAATGACCAGTTCTTTTGTTTTGCTGACATTGAGGGAAAGGTTGTTGTCCTGACACCATGTCACCAGGCTCTCTATCTCCTCCTGCTAATTTCCTTCTTGCTGGATTACTCTTCCATTCTACTTTGCCATACACAATTCTTTAACCCTTCACTTCTTTCACCCAGCTTCTCCTCAGACCTTACAATCACTATGTTATAACAATTCTTTGCACAAGTAAAAGCTCAAGAGGTGGTACTAATGCAAACTAATCTCACCGAGGCATCAAACCGCTGCTGATGCTGACGTCCAGAAATGGTGCAAGTGACGATCCCAGAAGTGGAAGAATTGAAAGGTTGAGGACTTTGCTTCATCTTACTGTTTCATCTGTTTAGACTCTTAGAGAATCACACAGCACAGGAACAGGCCCTTCAGCCCACCACCTACTGTGCTAACCATCCAGCTTACCCATCTACACCCATCCCATCTGTCCTCCACCGCCTCCCCCCACCCTTCCCCATCCTCCTGTCACTCACCTACACCAGGAGCACTTTATCCGACATCTTTCTTCCTAACTCAACCCGACCTCTTTCCTCCCCCCTCTGTATCTCAGTCTGTACCTTACTTAACCTGATTTCACCCTGTTTCCATCTATCCCTGTTGCTTATTCCCCTGGCAGCTTATAGCTGGAGGCTGATCTTACAAATGGAGTTCAGGGGGAGGGTCCCAATGGACCTGCATTATCAGGGTCACAGTTTAAGTTAAGTCAGGTCAAATTGAGTTTAAGTACAGGCACAATGAAAAAGTTGCTTGCAGCAGCATCACAGACATATAGGTTCAACCTTAGTGAGATTGTCTAACATGCTTTCGTGTTCCACATTAACACCACAGAAGCTCACTGGGTTGCAAAACTGTCGTTGCTCACGCCATGAGCCAAGTCCTGGCAATGTGAGCAGGTTTTCGAAGTAACCACGACATCTTCAAATACCACAATAGAAAAAGTCTCTGACAGGAAACCTCAAGTGTTGCATCTCAACCCTTGCAACTATTAGCGCACCAGACATATATCGGCTCAGGCAACCTGCAAGCGCTCTCAGGGTCAGATGGTTGTGGGTTCAGGGAGATGAGCACAAGCTAACACCAAGCGTTTCTAATGGAAGAGCAGAAAGAATTTATTGTCCTATTTTGGAGAGAATGGAGTTTTGTGATTCATGTTGTGGCTCCACTCCGGCCAGGGAGAGGTGGCTGTTCAACTGCACTTCTGCCTTCAGCCTTGTAGGTGGAACAGGGAGGTAAGCCACTCATTACCCAGCTCCTACATCTGCACCACAGGGAGGCTCTGTGGAGATATGAAAGAGTCAAACACAGTTCAGACTACCTGGTCCCAATGGCCCAACAACATCAGGACCATAGTTCCCTGTCAACGATGCCCACGGGTTGGTGGGAGAATGAACTGGTGATTGGGCTGTACAGAAATACGACAAGACACGCTCACTGGACCTTAGGGAAATGAGGGGTTCTCTTTGGGAAACCTTTAAGATTCTGAGGGGACTGTTCGGACTGGACATTGAGAGGCTGTTCTCCTGAGAAGCAGTCCCAGGGTTACGACAGTGTTCCGTTCCTGAGAATAGTTCGTAACCTGAACTGTTCCTAAGATGGGAATGAACAGCCACAGTGTGTGGGAGAGGATCACGGGAACAGCAGTGATGGGGAGACCAGGCAGGCATGGGAAGAGCAGCCGTCAGCCGGCCTCACGAACTCAGTGAATGAGCGAGTGAGTCTGCTCAGCGCTCCCGGCTGTGCTCAGCTGCACTGTTGTGGCTTGGGGAGGGGAGGGGAGGGAAGGAGAGGGGAGGGGAGAGAAGGCTAGCGGAACTGCCCCATTCCCACCCGGCAGAAGATCCCTGGAGGCCCGCAGCAGCCGGCAAATTCATCCCCATCCATCCCGTTTGGATTTACGTGGTGTCCATGAGCTGCGTGTGTTAACCTGGGGACAACCTGTATCTGGAACTAGGGGGCACAGTTTTAGAACAAGTGGTCACTATTTAAGAAGGAGATGAGGAAGAATTTCTCCTGAGGCTTGTGAATCCCTGGAATTCTCTTCCCCAGAGAGTAACTGAGGCAAAGTCATTGGATACCTGCCAGCCAAGACAGACCAGTTTCTGGACTGTGGGGGAATTTGGGAACATGGGACAGGACACACATGTTTAGATCATCCATTCTATAAGATAAGGTATCTTTATTAGTTATGTGTACATCGAAACACACAGTGAAATGCATCTTTTGCGTAGAGTGTTCTGGGGGGTAGCCTGCAAGTGTCGCCACGCTTCCGGCGCCAACATAGCATGCCCACAACTTCCTAACCCGTACGTCTTTGGAATGTGGGAGGAAACCGGAGCACCCGGAGGAAACCCACGCAGACACAGAGAGAACGTACAAACTCCTTGCAGACAGTGGTTGGAATTGAACCCAGGTCACTGGCGCTGTAATAGCGTTATGCTAACCACTACACTACCGTGCCTGCCCTGTTGAAATGTGATTCCTATTGGCCGGTACTGACTGTAGAATCCTGCTCAGATTAGGAGTTTAAATTTACGTAGGCTGTCTGGGATTTACCTTCACAAGCAGTGAGGGGTCGTTGGCCAAGAAAGTGCACCAACACCTCTACTTCCTCAGAAGGCTAAGGAAATTCAGCATGTCCCTGATGACTCTTACCAGTTTTTACAAATGTACCACAGAAAGCGTAGCAACAGCTTCCTCCCCACTCCCATCAGGTTCTTGAACTAACCTGAAAAACCTCAACACTACCTGGGATAATTTTAACATTTCTTTTTCACCCTCTCAACTTGCACTAATGCCCTTACGTTTGTTTTGTCATGTAACTTCCGTATAATTTATGTTAATGTAAGTTTTTGTTAACTTGTGCATGTCACGTCTGTAATGTACTGTGCTGCTGCGGCAAATAGCTCATTTTCATGGCGTTTACACCCTGGATGTGTGTGCCTAGAACAATAAACTTGAACTTGGAAGTCTCCTATTTTGTTTCATTGACCTTTTTACCTATGCTTGCTTAAGGCAACATTTTCCCACAGGGTGAGGGACGAGAGCAAATTCCAGATTCACAACTGCAACAGTAAATCCTGCAAACCTGACATGAAAACAGAAGCTTCTGGAAAGGAGCTTCTGCGGAAGGAGAAGCTTTAACCCGATCTGTTCACTGCTTCTGCCTGACCTGCTGCGTGGATCCAACACCTTCAGTTTTTATTTCAGAAGTGCAATACTCTGGTTTTAAGTATAAGACAGTTCCCTAGCTAACAGCAAGAACTGATTGCTACTTCCCTTCAACCATTCGTTTCTTGAACCAATCGGCACAACCCTAATCACTGCCTCAGTATAGCAACACCGTGACCACTTTGATCACTTTGCACTGAAATGGACGTTGTTTTTTTGTTTTAATTGTGTTCTTTCTTGTAAAAATTGTGTGTAATTTATGTCTCTCTTGTGAATGCTGCTGATCTGATGCTGTGTGCCTGTGTTGCTGCTGCAAGTAAGTGTTTCAATAAACTTGTGCACACATGGACTTGAGCAGATGACAATAAACTCAACTTTGACTTTGACTTTGCTGTTGATGACTTTAATGCTACACATTTGTAATTTAAACTTTTATTTGAAGACAAAAGACTTTATGTTTAAGTTGACAAGCACCACCCCTCCCCCAACCCCAGAAAATGAACAACAGATAGAAAGATATGGTCAGGATGTAGCAGCAACATAGAGAGCTAGAGTGTTTGTGGGATGGCTGTATTTGGATATCCTGACAACCACTTCATATGTCAAGAAATGCATTTGTCAAAGTAGTTCTCAATAAATAGACCATATGTTTTTTTCTGCAGTGAGTGCTGGGTTTGGCTAGTGGCTGATTGGACAATAAACTTAAAAGCCATGAAGGGTTTAAGTAGAAACAAACCTGAGTTGAAACAAAATTTGTATTTAGAACTAAATTGCAAACCACTTGGCCTTTGCCCAGTGTTGAGGGCCAAAATAGCCTCCCATGTCGCAGTAAATCTTGCCATGATTAGAAAAGGATTTAAGCTAAATCTTGAACTGCTTTTGCTTTGATTAATAATGTGCAATGAAAGTTAGGACTGCTAACATGCAACTGGACATGATCTATCTTGTGCTGACCTTGCACCTTATTGCACTGCACTTTCTCTGTAGCTGTGACACTTTACTCTGTACTGTTACTGTTTTTACCTGGACTACATCAATGCACTCTGTACTAACTCAATGTAACTGCACTGTGTAATGAATTGACCTGTATGATCGGTTTGCAAGACAAGTTTTTCACTGGACCTCAGTAAAAGTGACAATAATAAACCAACACCAATACCTTCCCCATTTGGATGTGACGTTTTTATTTTTGATTTCCAACACGGTATGTTGTTCCAAGCACTAACAAGATGAGTTTCATAAGGTTAAATTTACATTTACTTCTCAATAAAGTGCATGACTGTACACCACACAAACAGGCCATTCAGCCCATTGGTTCCAACAAACCTATCCCACTTGAATTCATTCCAGCGGTATATCCTACTTCTTTCGTCCCGTGTGCTTTGTGGTTTCCTGTTAAATGGCCAGTTTATTCACCTCATCCTCCCCCTGTGGCTCTGACTTCCACATTCTCCCCACTGTCTGGCTTTCACTTGAATTTCCCGTTCAGTTGACTGGTGCTGTGTCATCAGGGTTCAGGGCTCTGTTCTCATTCACAAGGAGGAACATGTTTGCTGTACTTTCCCTATCAAGATGTTTCATAACCAGTGATACCTGCAGCAGAGCTCTCCCCCCACCTGGGCTTCCTTTTTCCAGAGAAAAGAGGTCAGGTGTGCAAACATACGATAACCTCTCACTTCTTCCTTTAGTGTTGTCAACCTAGTTTGCATTTTCACCGGTACCTCTCCATCCAGTTTAAAATACTGAGGCCGGACTGTGTTACACTTCACCGTGAGCCCAGTACCTTCACTGTAGTTGCTTTGGTAATGATGAGTCCTACAGATTGGGGCAGATCTTCAAGAGGCGTTGCCTCAAGAAGGCGGCATCCATCACTAAGGACCCTCACCACCCGGGACATGTCCTCTTCTCGTTACTACCATCGGGGAGGAGGTACAGGAGCCTGAAGACCCACACTCAACGATTCAGGAACAGCTTCTTCCCCTCCGCCATCAGATTTCTGAACGGTCCGTGAACCCATGAACACTGCCTCGTTATTCCTTGTTTTTGCACTATTTATTGATTTTTGTAACTTATAGATTTTTATGTCTTGCCCTGTACTGCTGCCGTAAAACAACAAATTTCATGTCATATAAGTCAGTGATAATATACCTGATTCTGATCTGACCTTTTGGTGAGGCCATTTTTGACAGGAAGGAATATTGTTTCTGTTCTGGGAGCGTATGCACGGCAGAGACTTGCAGTCAGTGAGGAAGGGTTGACGTTCACCGTCCTGTCAGCTGCTGACAGACTTCCCGAGGACCTTGGTGGAGAGGTCTCCGTGGTTACTTGGGGATCCACCCAAAGCGCTTTTCTTGACAGAGCACCAAGTTATCCAAGTGCAGACGAAGAAACAGAAAGGCTTTTGGCCAATCAGGTTAGAGAGTCCTCACTGAGACATACCGGAGAGGGTGGTCTCACAGCCCATATTTAGCGGGACACTCCTGTAATTAAACTGTAACATGGATGTCATGACCTTTAGCTAAGAAGTGGCAAATTACCCCATCCATCCTGGTTTCCAATGTTTCTTTCACATCATTGTAAAGTGTAACTTGATCTTGTCGACTGACTCTGTCGCTGAATCAAAACTGACCACATACACACAGGAGACGGTGGGTGCTGGAATCTGGAGCAACACACAAAGTGCTGGAGGAACTCAGCAGGTCAGGCAGCATCTGTGGAGGGACGAACTGAGTTAACGGTTCCAATTGACGGGCCTGTGTCAGAACTAGAACAGTGAGAAAATAGGTTTCAGAGAGGCGGAAGGGTGGAGGGAACAGAGAGGATGTGTGTGACAGGGTGGGGACTGAAGGTGTCCAGGTGAAGCCACACTTGCAGGGCCGTCCAGTTAACAGATGCACAGGGGGCAGGTATGGAGAGAATAAACCTCAAACCAGCATGCAGGACAACGAGACGCAGAACGCCACCATTGCTGACACCCTGAAATAGAAGAGAATGTTAGAAATGCCCAGGAGACCAGCCAGCGTCTGTGGAGAGGGAAAAACTGGGCCAATCTTATAGCTGGATAAACCTAGAACTGGCCGGATCTGACACAGACAGAGAATCAAGTTACCTGAAATTGTTGTCTTGGGGGCTACAAGGTGTCCACACAGAAGATGAGGTACTGTTCCTCAAGCTTACCTGCTGAGTGTTTCCAGGAGTTCGTACTTCAGGTTTTCCTTGGTCACTGCCTCGATTCATTGATTATTGGTGTGCAGTTGCTTTGATGAAGGTTGTCCTGCCTCTAGCTGTTGTCATCACGTACTCAGGAAGCAGGCTTCTCGTCTCATTCTGCAGTGCGGAGAGGTGCGAGTGGGAGTGGCTCAGGGGGTTACACTGGAGACTGGATCTCAGGGTCACCCAGAACACGGAATGGAGGGGTTTCTGCAGTGGGATGGGACGGGTGTGCAGCCCACGTGTGATGGGAGTTGGACTGGTTCCTGGCCAGGATTGGGAGCTGGGCAGAGGGCTTGGTGTGCAGTCAGGAACCAGGGCTGAAGCACGGCCGAGAACGTGGGCAAGTGTGTCTAGAAAGGGAAGTAGGGAGGGGTATAGACTGAATGGAGGGGGCGTGGGAGGGTGGAAGGTGAAATGGGCCAGGATTCTCCAAGGGAGGGGGTCAGGGGCAGGGAGGAACAAAGATGTGAAAGATCAAGAGGAGGCTCAGTGATGGTGGTTAAGCAAGGGGTGAGGAGTGTTTATCCAAGTGCAGGTGAGTGTGAGTGGGTGCACACTGAGTGGGATCTACACACATGCCCACCGACGCAGGAACATTAATATCGACAGCAGGGTCTGGTCTCCAGTCCTCTTGCTCCCCTTTACCACTGGGTTCAGACCCTGCTCTGGGAAGCCTGCATGTTCAGTGTGTGTGCAGTGTGCCTGATGTTAAGGGAACCCTGACAATGTCTGCTCCACTCCCCGTGCCCAGTGTGGGTGTTGCAAACCCTGTTAACACTGCAAATGTGTCACAAAAAGAAAAGACCTTCAAAAGAATTTAAGCTTTTGAGGAATGCATAATCAAAGACCACACCCACCCTTCTCTCCTCTTCCATCGGGTAGAAGATACAGGAGCCTGAGGGCACGTCCCACCAGGCTCAAGGACAGCTTCTACCCCACTGTGATAAAACTATTGAACGGTTCCCTTATATGATGAGATGGACTCTGACCTCACGATCTACCTTGTTGTGACCTTGCACCTTATTGCACTGCACCTTCTCTGTAGCTGTGACACTTTACTCTGTACTGTTATTGTTTTTACCTGTACTACATCAATGCACTCTGTACTAACCCAATGTAACTGCACTGTGTAATGAATTGACCTGTACAATCGGTGTGCAAGACAAGTTTTTCGCTCTACCTTGGTACAAGTGACAATAATAAACCAATACCAACGGCACATCAGTAATTGATGACCGCAGTATAATTTGTCCGATATGTAATTGTAACTTGGTTTATTACTGTCACATGTACCGAGTCACAGTGAAAAACTTTGTTCTGCATGCCATCCATACAGATCATTCCAAAACATCAGTACATTGAGGTAGTACAAAGGGAAAAGCAATAACAGAATGCAGAATAAAGTGTTACAGAGAAAGTGCAGTGCAGGCAGACAATAAGGTGCAAGGTCATAACGAGGTAGATTGTGAGGTCAAGAGGCTATCTTCATTGTATAAGAAGTCCATTTAATAGTCTCATAACAGAGGGATGGAAGCTGTCCTTGAGCCTGGTGGTAGGTGCTTTCAAGCTTTTGTATCTTCTGCTCAATAAAAAGGTGGAGAAGAGAGAATGTCCGAGGTGGGTGGGTTCCGTGACGTGCTGGGCTTCCCCTCCATGGACTCTGTCTACACTTCCCGCTGCCTCGGTAAAGCAGTCAGTATAATCGAAGACCCCACCCACCCCGGACATTCTCTCTTCTCCACCTTTTTATTGAGTACTGAGCCGTGATACATCCAGATAGGATGCTTTCCATGGTGCATCTGTAAAAATTGGTGAGGGTCATCGGGGACATGCTGAATTTCCTTAGTCTTCTGACGAAGTAGAGGTGTTGGTGTGCTTCCTTGACCATGGTGTCTGTGGACGCTGTGGCAAGGCAAGGGTTAAGATAGTGAGCAGTCAGAGATGGTTTGCAGGCAGTCTGCAGTCACCCATGCTGAACAAGGTCCTTGAGAGCAGAGCTCTTCGTTGTATAGCATGGAATCGAGGTCAGCAGGCACACCGAGACATGATAAGGATGCAAACAAAGGATCACAAGGCACACACTAACTATTGGACAATTACTTTACTAACTCAAAGGTATTATTGGCCATTAACATGTGGTTTCTATTGGTCATTAACACCCTATCCCCTGCCTGCATGTGCTCCTCTCCCTCCCCACACCCTTTTATTCTGGCTTCTACCCCCTTCCTTTCCAGTCCTGATGAAGGGTCTCAGCCCAAAATGTTGACTGTTTATTTCCCTCCACAGATGCTGCCTGACCTGCTGAGTGTTTCCAGCAATGTCTGTCTTTATTTCAGGTTCTTAGCATCTGCAGTTTTTTAGAATTTCAGTCCCAGTGTAAATGCCGGCGATGCAACATGAAGTGGGAAACAAGTTGCAGGTTGAGTTAGGAGAGAGGTCTTTGATGTGAATTGTGCTGCTCACATTGTTCAGTGTCCACGAAAGGCAGCTGCCTGTCTTACACTTGACTTGGAGTGCTTTATAAATACTCTCCCATTTATCTCGTTGGTGCAAAAGGACTGAAAGGCTTCTGCTGACTTGCGAGCCTTGCATGTTCTGAACTGGTGAAGGACATCCTGCTGCCAGTGCCAGACCAACGTTAGACAGAACCTTGCTGACTTTGAGGGACTGAAGATAGTGCTCAACACTGTTGAAAAACAACTTTATCGACCCTTGCACCGAACTGTGGCTTGGTTTTGTTTGTAAACAAACAGCCCCGCTTCAGAAGACAGCTGAGAGTGTAGAGATAAGGGAATCATTAGTGGATGGGCTGCACTGCAAAGCCACAGCGGGTTTCTCAACAACTTCACTTGATGCAGATGTGGGGTGGCTGGAGGGTGGGCTATTCCTTCTTGTTTTTCAAAAACCAGTGTTGTGGATAATGACGATGGGAAATGGACCCCTAACACCGGGAAGTGTAGATAATGTATAGGAGCAGGATAAAGATTGGGAAATAGGGGTGGGATTAAGAGATTCGGAAGATATAAAAGAACTTGTGTGGGAATGAGAATTGTAGGTTTGAAATGCAGCATGTGCACAAGTGCTGCACGTCCTGCGATGTTCATGTGCTGCATTTATTGGTGCAGTGGTCCTAGTGTTGCATGCCATGCGGTGTTCATGTGCTGCACCTATTGGTGCAGACCACTGCACCTCGCTCTGCGGACAAGGAGGGTGTCTCCATTGTCAGATCCTAGCTTCCATCACTAAGTGCACAGGTCCACCAGCGCAGGGTGTGGTCCACTCACTCCAGGCCAACTCCGAGCACGGCCACACTCACTGTTAATCTTACTGAAAATTCCAGCCCACTCTGCAGCTTACAAACCAGCTTCCTGCTCTGCTCCTTCCTCAGCTGATATCCCAACATTAAATAAGAATTTAATTGTTCTGGACATTTCCCCAAAGGTAGGCGAGATGGACGATGATATTAAGTCACAATTAATCAGAGAAAAATCTTCCATCTGTTTCCTTTTGAAGGAAAGATGTTTACTGTTCCTGCCATTAACATTATTTAACCACACCAGTCCACTGTAGCTAATACTACCCTCTCAGGGCACATGGTAAGGTCCACAGTTGGAAATTGTGGACCTTAATGAAGTCCCCTTCTTCAGGACAATGAGGTTGTCAAGAAAAACAGAACCATCAAAAAGAACTTTGGCTTCTATGTTCAAAGAATTGTCTTAAATATTGAAATGTTAGACCCATTGACAAAGGTGCAGAATGAGACGAGAAGCCTGCTTCCCGAGTATGTGATGACAACAGCTAGAGGCAGGACAGTCTTCATCAAAGCAACTGCACACCAATAATCAATGATTCGAGGCAGTGACCAAGGGAAACCTGAAGTACGAACTCCTGGAAACACTCAGCAGGTCAGGCGGCATCCATGGAGAGAGAAACAGAGTCAATGTTTCCAGTCAAAGTCCTTGAATCAGGATAAATGAATACGTTATCCACCTCTCACCTGCCAGCTCTCGCTTCACCCCTTCCCTCTACCCTTTTATATTGACTATCTCCCTCCATCATTCAGTCCAGATGAAGGGGCTCGACCCAAAACATTGACGGTCCATCTCCCTCCACAGATGCTGCCTGACCCGCTGAGTTCCTCCAGTGTTTTGTGTGTTGCTCCAGATTCCAGCATCTGCGGTCTCCGGTGTCTCTAAATGAATAATCTGTGGGATACATAAACAGATATCTCCATTGAGGGACAGGATGGTGTGAGTGTGTGTGGGGGGAGTGAGGGGAGAAGGCAACCACGGCCTGATTACAGCCACAGGGAAATTCTAAGTGCATGTTGCAAAGCCAGCTGTTTCTGGGAATAAGTAAGTGGTAAGCCATTCTTCTTTAATCATAGATTGTTTCATCAGCAACAGTGTCACTGAGACAGGCTTTGTCATTTATTGTAATCTCTAAAAGATAGCAGATAGCAAATGTACGTCAGAACCACAACGGAAGTCAGGCCAGAGATGGTGTAGCATATTCACACTAGGAGTCATTTTCTAAAGAGTCCAAAGGTACTTGTTCTTACTTGCTAGTTCATTGAAGCCTGCAAATCTTCACGATATACATTAATGATTTGGAAGAGGGGCTGAGTGTAGCGTATCTCAGTTTGCTGATGACACTAAACTGAGTGGAAATGCAAATTGTGCAGAGGATGCGGGGAGTCTGCAGAGAGATATAGACAGGTTAGTGAGTGGGCAAGGGTCTGGCAGATGGAGTACAACGTTGGTAAGTGTGAGGTCATCCACTTTGAAAGGAAAAATAGAAGATTAGATTATTATTTAAATGGTGAAAGATTGCAGCGTGCTGTTGTGCAGAGGGACTTGGGAGTGTTTGTGCATGAATCGCAAAAGGTTGGTTCACAAGTGCGACAGGTTAACAAGGCGGCAAATGGAACGTTGACCTTCATTGCTGGAGGGATTGAATTTAAGACCTGGGAGGCTATGCTGCAACTGTACAGGGTACTGGTGAGGCCACACCTGGGGTACTGCGTGCAGTTCTGGTCTCCTTACTTGAGGAAAGATGCACTGGCTTTGGAGGTGGTGCAGAGGAGGTTCACCAGGTTGTTTCTGGAGATGAGGGGGTGAGCCTATGAGATTAGGACTATACTCATTGGAATACAGAATGATGAGAGGGGATCTTATAGAAACATATAAAATTATGAAAGGGAGAGATGAGATAGAGGCAGAAGGTTGTTTCCACTGGTAGGTGAGACTAGAACGAGGGGACATTGCCTCAAGATTCAGGGGAGTAGATTTAGGACGGAGATGAGGAGAAACTGCTTTTCCCAGAGAGCAGTGAATCTGTGGAATTCTCTGCCCAGGGAAGCAGTAGAGGCTACCTCAATAAATATATTTAAGACACAGTTAGATAGATTTTTGCATAGTAGGGGAATTAAGGGTTATGGGGAAAAGGCAGGAAGGTGGATCTGAGTCCACGGCCAGATCAGCCATGATCTTATTGAATGGTGGAGCAGGCTCGATGGGCCGAATGGCCGACTTCTGCTCCTGTTTCTTACGTTCTGATATTCTTTTGATTAAACAACATACAGCACAGCCTGAAGGTAATTTATGCTTTTTGGATTTATGAAGCATTAAGATTGGTAGAAAAACAGCAGATGGCAGAGATTCTCTGCAGGTCGGGCAGCAGTGGAGGGAGAAACAGTTAACGATCCGGGTGGCAGTGGGTCGGGGTGCTACACCGTCACTGCTGACTTCTGGGTGAGACATTAAACTGAGGCCCCGCCAGTCCTCTCAGCTGCAACAGGATGGGTTGAACTCCCTTCTGGCCGGTGGTTCCACAGGTGATGCCCTCCTCGTGGGTCAGCATGTCCTGGGTCCCCCAGCCGCGCTGAGTTGTTGGTTTCACCGAATCTCCCAGTCCACCGCTGGTCTTAGCCCCAGCCCTGCACCATATTGCTGGCCTCCTACAGCTCACTGCTCTCAGAGGCTCCCTCACTGCTTTGAAACGTCTCTGAGAGTCTGTGGGTAGCTGTCCTTTATATCTGCCTTCCCAATATCTGAGCCCCAAATGTCTCTGAGAGTCTGTGGGTGACTGTCCTTTATATCTGCCTTCCCAATATCTGAGCCCAGAAGCTCTACCGAATTTATCAAAATTAAGTAGACACGACAGCTGTTTGAATACAGAGCACTACATGTGGTTAACCTTTCCTTCAATGTCAGCAAAACAAAAGAACTGGTCATTGACTTCAGGAAGGGGTGAGGTGCACACACTCCTGTTTACATCAATGATGCTAAGGTCAAGAAGGTTGAGAACTTCAAGTTCCTAGGAGTGAACATCACCAATAGCCCACCATAGATTCCACAGCCAAGAAAGCTTCCCAGTGCTTCTACTTCCTCAGGAGGGTAAAGAAATTTGGCATGTGCCCTTTGACCCTCACCAACTTTTACCGATGCACCATAGAAAACATCCTATCCGGATGCATCACAGCTTGGTACGGCAACAGCTCTGCCCGGGACCGCAAGAAACTGCAGAGAGTTGTGGACACAGCCCAGTGCATCACAGACACCAGCCTCCCCTCCACGGACTCTGTCTACACTTCCCGCTGCCTCAGTAAAGCAGCCAGCATAATCAAAGACCCCACCCACCCCGGACATTGTCTCCTTCTCCCCTCTCCCATCGGGCAGGAGATACAAAAGCCTGAAAGCACGTACCACCAGGCTCAAGGACAGCTTCTATCCCGCTGTTATAAGACTATTGAACGGTCCCCTAGTATGATAAAGTGGACACTTGACCTCACAATCTACCTCGTTATGGCCATGCACCTTATTGTCTGCCTGCACTGCACTTTCCCTGTAACTGTAACACTTTATTCTGCATCCTGTTATCGTTTTTCCCTTGTACTACCTCGATGCACTGATGTGATGAAATGATCTGTATAAACAGTATGCAAGGCAAGTTTTTCACTGCACCTCGGTACATGTGACAATAATAAACTAATTTACCAATTTGCCTGTGACAAAAAATGAAATATTACAAGTAACTACAGAAACCGTTTATCTAATAAAACATTACAAGATACCATGTACTGGAAGAGCCTTTGTATTCTAGTGACTTTAGATAAACTTTAACTCTATTTGTAACTTCAACTCAGCCAGAGCTCAGTAGGGAGAGCAGCTGCTTCCCTGCTCCACAGACCCGGGTTCGAATCTGACTCGATCTGTTGCTTGTGTGGAGTTTACACGCTCTTGCTGTGACTTTGTGGGATTCCCCTGGGTGCTCTGGTTTCCTCGCTCGTCCCAAAGACGTGTGGGTAGAATAAATGGCTGCTGAAAATGACCCCTGGTGCAGGTGGGTGTCAGGAGAACTCACGGCTGTGTGTGGGAGAGCACGTGATGGGCGAGAGCAGGAGGTCTGGGTGGATGTACACAGGACGAGTTAGTTACTTGAACACCGTGACACAGAAAGAGGCCATTCAGCCGCATCCCTTCTGCTGAACCAATGCTGATGAAAAAGTGAAGACAGCTTCCTATCCCAGCATGCCATTTAAAGTGACTGTGGGCTGCAGTGTGAAAGGAGTTGTCCGTACAGAGACACAACCAGACAGACCAGGGGACCCTGTACGTGACTTACACCAGTGATTCAGGAAGAAGCTCAGTCCCTCCTCAATGCATCCTGCCTGAAACTCTTGCAAGTTGACTTGAACAATCATTTTATAGCTTCAGTGACAAATGTTTACTTCCTCTTTCTCAGAAGTCCCATTCACGTCCAAATCAGCCCACAGGTGTCCAAGAGCCTCAGTCACTCGCTTTCATGAGAGGTATTTTCAGGGGGAGGAACTGTGAGTTCACTAACACCGTGGAAGGTTCCTACTCCAGTCAACTCTGACCTGTGGACGAGGAAGTCCCATGGATACTGGAGAAAGGCGAGTGTACTCCTGCCTTTGGGTTCGTTTGTTTGTCCCATCACAGAACTATCAGGTCACAGGCAGTTATAACCATTTCTTAAAACGATATCTGTGGTTCCCCATGGCATACTAGGATTGGAAATTTTGGTCAATTTTGACACAGTGTTGGTTCATCAGAAGATAGATGTGTTTCTTAATATAGTTTTGGCTACAGGGACGTTTAAAAGGAGTTTAAATGCACTTAAAAATTTAAAAAAATGTTTAACTACTATGAATAAATTAAATATAAATTGAAATAAAGAAGAACAACTGGACCACTTGAGCTGGACTGTCCTGGGTGGTGAAGGTTGGTGACCCCAGTCCAGTGACAGGTTGACTGGATGGTACCAGCGGTGGCCTGTGTAAAGCTGGGGGCCGAACCTGGGGATCTGCTGGACCTGGGCATCCGCTGGACCCAGGGATCTGCTGGCCCCTCAGCGAGCACGATCTGGGGCAGTGACAGAGCGGGAGTCAGGTGCACCAACATCTGACCTCAGGCTGGCCCGGGACCATCTGTGGGATCTTACTGTGCATAAACTGCCTGCTCTGTTTTCCACCTCACAGCCTGGCCACTGGACTAGTGAGCAGAGGCTTGGGCCAACGATGCTGAAATGTCTCCACATCCCACTGTTGCCCCTGGGCTAGCAGGGATATGCTGGGGCGGTTGACCTCCTATGAAGGGTCGGAAAGGTGGACAGGTGCAGTGGACACACAGCTGGTGTGAGTTCAGTTGGCCAGGGAGGACTGTCACTCAGCTGCTGGGGACGTCTCAGCATTCCCTGGTGACCCTGGTTGGATACAAGGGCGACCAGCTCTCTCCGTGGCAGAGCTGGTGAGTGGGGGGGGGGGGGGGGGGGGGTGAGGCATCCATCTTAGGTCCTGTGGTGGCAATGGGCAAACCAACCCTCCCCCCCCCAACTCCCCCAACCTCCCACTGTCTGCAGCAGATCACAGATGCAACCATGTCCTTTACTGTGCCTGGGGACACCATCTTACACTGGTGGCGTTATGGTTATTTTGCACAAGTGTACATTATCTATAATTTATGGTACTTTACGTTTATGTTAGCTTCTGTTTGTCCTCGTAATGTACTGTGCTGCAAAAGGCTACGTTTCATGCATCTATACCCTGCCTGTGTCAACAATAAAGTTGAACGATGCCCACTGGGGAGTCTGTCCCGAAGCTCGGGAGCTCCCTCTGCTGGAAAATGTCTCTGCTCTGCCCGTGGTCAGGAGGTCGGTGGAGAATGTCTCAGGGGATTCTGTGAGCTTCATTTACGGCCAGCTGTTTTGATTCTGGAAGTCCAGGAGAGGATTCCCTGGGAGTTGCAGGATTCCGCTGGAGTCCAGAGTTTGGTGGTGCAGATCAAAGATGCCCAGGCCTGACACCACTCTGCACCTTGTGGGGTCTCCAGTCCATTAGTGAGACCACACACCTCACCTAGTTCTCTCTGCGAACAATAGATTCACAGGCACAGATCTTCCAGGGCTTCTGTCACTGAGACACGTGACCTTCCGAAGGAGGCCTTTGGCCAGGCTTTGGTGTCCAGACTGCTCTCCCTGTGGAGTTCAAGGTCACTCTCACCTTCCTCACCGTGGGATCATTCCATGCAGCCACAGCTCCCTGCTGCATTAGAGAGGTCACCCGGCACTGGACGTTGTGGAGATGATTTATCTACTTGGGCTTCGGTGATGGGTCCAGGTGGTGTCTCCAACACTGCGGGCACCCACTGACTACACACACATACCCACAAGGTCCCAGTAGTAACACAGACCGTTTCCTTGACGGACAGGATCCCACTGCCCAAATGATCAGCTGGTTGTGGGCCACAGGAAGAATATCCTTCTGGTGAATGCCATGTTCCTGGGAAGCACGAACGATTCCTTCATCCTGAGGGAGTCCACACCACTGGACAGTTTCAGCAGACAACACCGGTCAGTGACGGATCCCATCACATGCAATCAGGCACCTTCCGTGAGACTACAGGGCCCACAGAGAAGCAAAACTTGACCAGAGGGACCGAATGAATGTGTGTTTGCTCTGTCTGGCTGCCAAGAGGAGATGTCTTCAGGCACTGACACCTTCGAGGATGCTCCACTGCAAAGCGTTGGGAAATGTCCGGACATTACTGAGGTCCCATTGGGAATCTCTCAGATTTCTGCCGATAAACCTCCCGAATGCCATTCCAAATCCTCACTGACCAATTCTGTGGCCTTTTGCAAGAGAGCTAATTGGATGAAAGTGCTAGACACAGGCATGTTGTAGAGCATCCAAAATTGGTGCAATCCGGTTCCTAGTTAAATATGTTTAAATGAGATTACCTCTCCTAAAATCCAAAGAGGAAGGAGACACCAGAGACTGCAGATGCTGGAATCTGGAGCAACAAACAATCTGCTGGAGGAACTCAGTGGGTCGAGCAGCATCTGTGGAGGGAAAGGAATCATCAGCTGTTTGGGCAGAATGCAGGGTTTCAACCCAAGATGTTGACAATTCCTTCCCCTTCACAGATGCTGCTCGACCTGCTGGGTTCTGTCCAGAGATTATTGGCCCAGCTTGCTCAACCTTCCCTCAGAAGCAAACCTCTCACCCCAGGGACAAACTAGGGAACCTCTGAGGTAGGATACCTGCATCCTCCGTGTAAGGACCGGCCGGTGCAGCGAGCACTCTCAGTTAGAGAACGCAGCCCCTTCTGTAAGGCAACGGCCAGTGTCTGAGTGAGGTGAAGACGGAATGTCTTCACTGACAACATCCAGATGATAAATACAGTGAGCTGGAACATTACCTAACCCAAACGGGCTGCAAATCCTGGGTAACTGGGGAACCCAAGGAGGACCTGCGATCTCCCCGGTCTGCTCCATGCCCAGTGATTGCACCATCCAGAGGGATGGGTGAGAAGTGTGTCCACATGGGGTGGTGGCTGACAGGAGCCTCTGTAGTGCTGCTGATTAGAGGGTGCAGATTAGAGGGTGATTGGGTGTGGATTAGAGGGTGTAGATTAGAGAGTGCAGGTTAGAGAGTGAAGATTAGGGGGTGATTAGATGGTGCAGATTAGAGGATGCAGATTTTCATACACACGATAGCAGGGGACTTCTTACACTATGGATCATACTGCAGTGGGTTCAAATACTTCACCACTGGGGCAGTGCAGCAGCACAGCGGGTAGTGCTGCTGCCTCACAGCTCCATCAGCCCAGGCTCGATCCCAACCTCCGGCACTGTCTGTGTGCAGTTTGCATGTTCTCCCTGTGACCGCGGAGGTTTCCCCCGGGTGCTCCGGTTTCCACCCACATCTCAAAGATGTGCAGATTGGTGGGTTAATTGGCCGCTGTAATTTGACTCAAGTGTGTGGGTGAGGGGTAGAATCTGGGGGAGTTGATGGGACTGTGGGAAGAATAAAATGGGATCTGTGTAAATGGGTGGTTGATGGTCGGCACGGACTCGATGGGCCAAAGGGCCTGTTTGATTCTTGGAAACAGAGATATCCAGATGTATCACAGCTTGGGACGGCAACTGCTCTGTTTGGGACTGCAAGAAACTGCAGAGAGGATTGACAGCTTCAAGTTCCTGGGAGTGAACATCACCAACAGCCTGTCCTGGTCAAATCACGTAGAAGCCATGGTCAAGAAAGCTCACCAGCGCCTCTACTTCCTCAGGAGGCTAAAGAAATTTGGTTCGTCCCCTTTGACTCTCACCAACTTTTACCGGTGCACCATAGAAAGCATCCTATCCGGATGCATCACGGCTTGGTACGGCAACTGCTCTGCCCAGGACCGCAAAAAACTGCAGAGAGTTGTGGACACAGCCCAGACACACTACAGCGCATTACGGACACCAGCCTCCCCTCCTTGGACTCTGTCTTTACCTCTCGTTGTCTTGGTGAAGCAGCCAGCATAATCAAAGACCCCACCCACCCGGGACATTCTCTCTTCTCTCCTCTTCCATCGGGTAGAAGATACAGGAGCCTGAGGGCACGTACCACCAGACTTAAGGACAGCTTCTACCCCACTGTGATAAGACTACTGAATGGTTCCCTTATACAATGAGATGGACTATGACCTCACGGTCTACCTTGTTGTGACCTCACACCTTATTGCACTGCACTTTCTTTGTAGCTGTGACACTTTACTCTGTACTGTTATTGTTTTTACCTGTACTACCTCAGTGCACTCTGTACTAACTCAATGTAACTGCACTGTGTAATGAATTGACCTGTACGATGGGTTTGCAAGACAAGCTTTTCACTGTACCTCACTACAAGTGACAATAATAAACCAATACCAATACCAAATAAAGTGAAAGGGTCACGACGAGGTAGATTGGGAGATCAAGAGTTCACCTTTCAGCGTATGAGAGGCCCATTCAGGAGTCTGATAACTGTGGGATGAAGCTGCCCGGGAGTCTAGTGGGACGCACCCTTAGGCTTCTGTACCTTCTGCCCACCGGGAGAGTCCTTGGAATGATGGAATTTCTCCTCGGTTCTAAACAGCCAAGACCTTTCCTGCCCCACCAACTACCCTGCCTCTCTCTCTGATACCCACAACCCCAGCACCAGTCCAGCATTGATCCATTCTCCATCAGAATCTTGTTCCCTTCCTGAGGAACTTGATTAATCAAATGTGATGTGCCTCCTTAAACAAACAGTTATTTATGGCATCAGGAAAATGGAGAGCCAGCAATTCCGAAGCACTCCTGGCTGATTAAAAGACAATGTCTGCTCTTCTATCACTTGTGTTCAGCAGTGAGGCACTGAGCAGTCCACCTCTTTGTTCAGCTGTGAGGATTGAGGAGAATTTATTGCTTCTCTTAACCTTAACATTGCCTCAATGCTTTCAAATATTAATGATTTGTAACAAAGCTGTCTGAACTTTCACCTCACTAACTGATATGGTAAATGTGAACTGTTACGTTGATGAGATGCTGGTTGACCCTGCTGAATGGCCTGCAGTAACATTCCTTCTTTAATTAGTTGGCCAAGATATCACTTGGCCAGGGAGCTGGAGCAGTGGAACAGTGGGGGATCAGCAAAGCTTTACCTCCTGATTCTCACCTGCCTTGTTCACCTTTGAACTGTGAAATCCCCCAGTCTGGCTGGAGTGAAGCAGGGGACAAAGGAGCTGCTCTCCATTTCATGTTAATGTGTGTCAGCAAGGGTTTAATGAAGCATTACCTAGCTTGTTACTTACTGCCTGTAACATTCCATTTGGTTCTGAATCATCACTTGGTCATGCACTGACTAACCACACTTCCAAATTCTCGGCTGTAAATCCTTGACCTCACTCACGGACCCTGTGACCTTGGCCGACCAGACCGATCACTTTGGCCTCCAGATCTTGGACATTCACACTCAGTGACCTCGGCCATCAACACTCAGTAACTGTGGCAGCCCACACTCAGTGACCTTGGCCATCCAGGTCTCTTCCACCTGGTTGAGAATGGGAAGAGACTTGTCCGAGGGAAGGAGTAACTCCTCTCCCGGAGTTGGAGCCACCTCATTCCTGCCTCACCCTGATGGCTTTTGGAGGGAAGAACCAACAGAACTCCAAACAGACCAGTCAGAAAGAATATACACTGATTTTACACTTCAATGACACTGACATTCTTTAGTGACGTACACCTTCCCAGAACACTTCTGCCAGACTTCATTGCCCATTCTCCGGCCTGACACCTCCCGACGTGCCCCCAGTGGTAAGTGGGGCTTCTCTCGGCCAGGCTGAGTCATCAGTCCCACCTCACCATACAATGGCAGATACCACTTCCTCCCTGGTGTGGGTGGCCGTCTCTCTCCCCCCACCACAACCGACCCCCTGGCCCCCCCCCCCACCGTCCCCACTGCCTGAACCCTTCCACATCTCTGCGCAATTCCCTGAACTGGTTCCCACACTGGCTGCATGTTACAGCAGTGTCTCCGTCTTCATGAGGCACTCCTCACACCACGGAGATCACCAGATTTAAACTGAAGCAGATGTCGTCCATTGATCCCCTCGAGCCTGCCCCGTGATTGGATGGGAGCACATTTGGCAGGGCCTCCAGAACGTCCTCGACCGAGAGAGTAATGCTGTAGGAGGGGCGGTACTGAGGGAGGGTCACACTGTGGGGGGGCGGTACCGAGGCCCCTCAGGGGATCGCGGGTGTCGTGGACGGTACGAATCCGATTCTTATTCAAAGTGTTGCGTGTTACGTTAGCGGGTGTAGTGTTGCGTGTGTGTTTTGCGGGTATTAGTTTGTATTATTCTCTGTAGTTCTGTAGTTGCTTTGTTTCTTCTTTTCTGTATTAGATGTTGTGTATTGACACTGGTTGTCCTTTATGTAGTGCCTTTAGCGGATAAACGTTTATATAAAAGAAAGGGGCGGTACTGAGGGAGGGTCACACCATGGAAGGGTCACACTGTGGGAGGGTCACACCATGGGAGGGACAGTACTGAGGGAGGGTCACACTGTGGAAGGGTCACACCGTGGGAGGGGCGGTACTCACGCTGTTGGTTTATGGACACCCGGTGCGGCGCGGGGAGGGGCGCGCGGCGGATCTCCTGGTGGGTCTCCTGCTTGGCCTGGCCAAGCTGGCCATCCACGGGACGCGGCGGCGGGCGGCCGAGGGTTCCGGAAGGTCGGCCTGCCTGCCCGTCTTCCGCGCTTATGTGCGCGCACAGGTGTCGTTGGAACGGGAGCACGCGGTCTCCTCGGGCGCCCTGGCCGAGTTCTGCGCTCGGTGGGCCCCTCAGGGGATCGCGTGTGTGGTGGACGAGACGGACACGATTCTGGTGTGAAGTGTCGTGCGTTTTGCGGTTGCGGGCGTAGTGTTGCGCGGGTATTGGTTTCGGCCGGGTTGTTTCTTTCTGTACTTGACGCAGCGTGTTTGCTGTTGGTTGTTTTGTAGTGTTTTTTAACGAATAAACGTTTTGTACAAAAAAAAGGGGCAGTACTGAGGGAGGGTCTCACTGTGGGGGGGCGGTGCTGAGGGAGGGTCACACTGTGGGGGGGCGGTGCTGAGGGAGGGTCACACCGTGGGAGGGTCACACTGTGGGGGGGCGGTGCTGAGGGAGGGTCACACCGTGGGAGGGTCACACTGTGGGGGGGCGGTGCTGAGGGAGGGTCACACCGTGGGAGGGTCACACTGTGGGGCGGCGGTGCTGAGGGAGTGCTGCTCTGTCAGTGGGCTGGTCTTTTCTCCAACAATGTTTTGCACTACAGACAAACCCCGTTGCCAGGACATTAGCTGTTGATTGTTGCCGAGCAACCTGAGCCTTGACCGGTGTGAGGATAATTAGTTTTTAATAAATTACAGCTGTACAAAGCTGAAAGGCCAGAAATGTGCCAGTGAAGAATAATCAGGTAATTACTTCCAAGGCTTTTATAAACCAGCAGCATTTGTCAAAGCAACATTACTGTCTCAGCTCTCTCCACATGTTTGCATGGATTTCAGTAATCCTCTGGGAGCAGGGAGCACCCGGAGTCTCGGGTGAATCTTGGTCTGGGGAGTGAGATTCCTCGTGGATCACTGGGTTGGGTTTCTCAATCCCACCGTTCCTCACAACACAAAACTTTCCACCACCATGTGAGCTCCAAACTGCCCAACAGTTCCTGCCCCCTCCGCCAGGGTTCTCTCACATCTGGTAGCTGATAACCTCCTGAGCACCAGTCATTTTCTGATTGCAGTGCACCTTTAAACACATGATTGTATTTTAAGTATGTTTTCTGCCTCCAGGGTTCTCCAAGCTAGAGAAACAAAGGACTGCAGATGCTGGCATCCGGACAAAAAAACAAGAAGATGCTGGAGGAACTCAGCAGGCCAGGCAGCATCCGTGGAGACAGCAGGTGGTCAACGTTTCGGGTCAAGACCCTTCCTCAGGACTGTGGTGCATTAGCCTGTGAATAAGGTCAGAAAGAGTCCTCTTTGAGTTCTGCAGAGTTTGTCAAATGATTAATGTCAATCATTAATTCAAGTGAGCACAAAAAAACAGGTCACACTATCGGCAGAGGACGGTGGGTGGGAGCTGTGGTGTCCCGGGGCCTGGGACGGAAACAGCGGTCTGGCCAGCCGGCCATGGGAGACACAAATGTGGCAGCTGTGTTTCTCCCCTCCCTCCCCTCCCCTCCCCTCCCCCCCTCTCCTCCCCTCCCCCCCTCTCCTCCCCTCCCCCCCTCTCCTCCCCTCTCCTCCCCTCCCCCCCTCTCCTCCCCTCCCCCCCTCTCCTCCCCTCCCCTCCTCCCTCCCCTCCCCACCTCCCTCCCCCTCATCCCCTCCCTCCCCTTCCCTCCCTCCCATCCCCTCCCTCCCCCTCCCATCCCCTCCCTCCCCTCCCTCCCCTCCTCACCTTTCTCCCCCTCCTCCCCTTCTCCCCTCCCTCCCCCTTCCGTCCCCTGCCTCCCCCCTCCTCACCTCCCTCCCCTCCCCTCCCCATCCCCTCCCTCCCCCCTCCTCACCTCCCTCCCCCTCCTCACTTTTCTCCCCCTCCTCCCCTCCCTCCCCCTCCCCTCCCCCCTCCATCTTAGATAAGATAAGGTTTCTTTATCAGTCACACGTACATTGAAACACACAGTGAAATTCATCTTTTGTGTAGAGTGTTCTGGGGGCAGCCCACAAGTGTCACCACACTTCCGGCACCAACATAGCACGCCCACAACTTCCTAACCCGTACGTCTTTGGAATGTGGGAGGAAACCGGAGCACCCGGAGGAAACCCACGCAGACACGGGGCGAACGTACAAACTCCTTACAGACAGCGGCTGGAATTGAACCTGGGTCACTGGCGCTGTAAAGCATTACGCTAACCGCTACACTACCTACCTCCCCTCCATCTTCCTCCCCCCCCCCCCCTCCATGTTCATCCACCTCTCCATCTTGTTCTCCTCGTCTCTCCCTCCCCAACACTGTGACACCCACCACACCTACGCCGTGGGTATCTGGGGCAACACTGTGACACCCACCACACCTGCGCCGTGGGTATCTGGGGCAACACTGTGACACCCACCACACCTACGCCGTGGGTATCTGAGGCAACACTGTGGCACCCACCACACCTACGCCGTGGGTATCTGGGGCGTTGTTTTCACAGTTTGCATCGGATTAGTTCTCAGTCAAAGCCATAAGATGGTGCAGATCAAATTCAGAATCCCATTTTATTAAGTCTGAATCTTATCTTTAAAATGACACAAAATTTATTCACAGCCTCATTATTTTAATGAGTACTCCTGAGATAGGAAAGAAAAAACCTCCAAAGTCCTCAAGCTTTAAAAAATCCAATTAAAATTCCATAAATATTTGACATTTAATCTAAAGCCATTGAAGAGAGAGAATACACAGATTCAACACTTACAATAGCTCGTGAATATTTTATGTAGACTTTTCAGTTCCCTAATCATACAGTTCCAATTAAAATACCATAAATATTTGACATTCCATCTGAAATCACTAAAATGAGCACAGCTGTACAGATGAAGCATTAAAGGAAGATGTTCTATTTGCCTAATCATGGAATATTAATTTTAGAATTGTATTTATTTCCAAAGCAAACTAACAGATTCAACCACAGGAGATTAGCAAAGCCTTGTGAAGTTTGAGGATTTAACAATGGAATTTTCTTGCTCCTTCTCATTCATTTTACATTTATTATTTGCTTCAGATTCAGTGTAAAAGACAAGAAAGTAACACACAGCCACAGCTGACCTGAATCCATTAAAGGTGCACGTGGTAACTTTATCAAAATTCCCAGCCAATGGGAGACTTGCATTCTTCCCGTGCCTAAAAATATAAATTTGCAAAATTAGATTTTTATTTTGGATTCATGAGCTAAAACTGAAGTGTTTTTATGGAGGAAATGCTCAATTATAAAACCTTCAGCTTATCAGAATTGATTCCATCTGTACTGAAAATAAATTGTATTCCTGAAATACAAACACAGAATGCTGGAAACACTCAGCAGGTCAGGCAGCGTCTGTGGTGAGAGGAACAGAGTTAATGTTTCAGGTTCACTAGGGGAAGGGAAAGTTAGAAATCAAACATGTTTTAATTTTCCGAGAGTGGCTGGAGTTGAGGGAAAGAAGTCTGCGATGATGAGTCTGAATGACACAGCTGGGGGTGGTGCCTGCTGGGATGGTGTGGGGCTGGCCTGTTAACAACAGCTTTCAATTTCTACCAGCTGTAGATTT
Organism: Pristis pectinata; assembly: GCF_009764475.1. NCBI lineage: Eukaryota > Metazoa > Chordata > Chondrichthyes > Rhinopristiformes > Pristidae > Pristis > Pristis pectinata. Next base: position 1,903,737 of record NC_067427.1, on the reverse strand, counting down.
GTGTATCTTCACATTTCCTACCACCGCAGGGCTCCCAAAAGCGAAACTACTTGAAGTGTGAAGTAGTTAATGTGCCAATGTAGATCTTTCTCTAATTCAGAGGACATCTGCACAGTTTGGATCAGATAACGGTGACCTCTCTGCGCTCCCCTACAGCAGAGGAAAGTGAACAGTGAGTTCCAGAATATCCACAGAGATTCCAAGCTCTGAAACCCTGATGCTGGTGTCACTGACTCTCTGCTCCATCACCAAAGACATTGATTTGCAGCCTTCTCCTGCGCAATCTGTAACAATTCCTGTCATAACATAGCATGGAGTTTCAATGAACAGGGTGTCAGTGTGTTTCTGGCAGTTCACCAAGTCAGCACTACTGTTTGCAAACTCTCTGCCCTAAAAGAACTAACTTTGTTTCTGTGAACCCCTTCAGATAGATTATTAATATCATTTAAAAATTAAAAAGATTCTTACTTTACTTCTTATACTTTACAATATTTCAGTTTCTTCCATTAATTACGTGTTGTTTCAATATTTATATCACAGTCTGCAAATTGTTTAAAAAGTTAAAAACTAAAAATTGTGCTTTTTATTTACTGCTTTGCTGTCTTCGAGAACTCCTCAGTGTAACTTGCTGCTCAATCATGTCGATGACATCACTGTCGCTGGGTACACGGTGCCCTTTCAACAGACACCCGACGGCCAACTGACTCTGGAAGGCCAAGCCCAGTGATCGCTGCATCTTTCTGGGGAATTCTGCCCAGGTCACTGCCTTGCTAGATACCACAGACACAAGCCCTTGTACTCAGGGCGATTGTGAATATCAGATTAACACCCACACACACCCACCCACCCTCACCCACACATGATCATGTTATCCTTGATGGGAATCACTGGATGACAATCTGCAGAAGTGTTTAGTTTTCCCTCCCTCACCCAGACTACTGAGCCCAATTCTCATCAAGGCTCAGATCTGTTGAGGGTGCAGCAGGTAGTGCTGCTGCCTCACAGCTCCAGAGACCCAGGTTCAATCCTGATCTCTGGTACTGTCTGTGTGGAGTTTGCACGCTTTCCCTATGACTGCGTGGGTTTCCTCCGGGTGCTCCGGGTTCCTCCCACATCCCAGAGCTGTACTGATAGGTTACCAAGACAGTTTCACCAACACACCACCTGAGAATCCATCCCTCCCCCACCCTCCCTGCATCTTAGAACTCTCTACCTCTCAATTGTGATGAAGGGTCTTCAAATTGCAATGTTAACTCTGTCTCCACAGATGCTGCCTGACCTGCTGTGTGTTTCCAATATTTTGCTTTTATTATTCATTTTATACTAAGCTCAACCTGATTGGTTCAAAAAGAGAAACTGACAGCTGGGACCAGTCTGCAAATTGGTGACCAACTCCACACAGTGCAACACACAAACCTCCTGCACACCCACCAACTCGCCACACAATCCCTGCTTTTGAATGCACCCATCATTCCCCGTACTTAATGAAAGTCTTCCCCTCCGCACTCTCATTACACATATGTCTTTGTGCGAAATCTGCCCCTTTGCACACTTAATGCACACTTTATGCCCTTGTTAAACAAATTATACTCATGGCATAATGTTGCCCCTTGCACGCTCAGTGCACACTGTTCATTTATCTACCCTTTCGCACACCCACTACACAATGTGTTCATTTGCATGTACATTGTACAAATGCACACGTACACTGCACAAGTCCCCACTTGCAAACTTGTTCCGACAGCCTCGCCTCTCAATCATCGCCCTCTCGCGAGATGTCGGCACACAACAATTCTGCAGCAAGGTTCAAAATAAAACCAAGAATTTATTCACCAAATAAATTTCCAGGCGGCTTTATTAAAGGTAGTTCGGTTGATCCTGGTGCAAATACCCCGGGTTGCTGGCAGGTCAGTGTGTGGTTGGGTTGCTGGGTGCAGTGTGTGGTTCTGGGGAGGGCAGCCGTACTCACCCGCCGGGATCCGAACCCCCTCCCCGGGATCCGCACCTCTCCGCTTTTATTTGTTTTGCGGGAAATTTGGAGCAAAAAAGACCCAAATCTGCAGGCACAGAACTGGAAGCGATGGACTGCAACGTGCTACCGACGTTAAAGTTAGTTACAGAAATGCAAACAGGAATCAGGAATAGTGGATCAAATGTCTGGATTTGGAACTGCGACTCTGGTGTACAAACAGGAGGCAGTGCAGCCTCTCAAGGGGTTTGTTCTCCAGTCAAAGTCAGTGTTCTATCTTTAAATGCACTGTTTGCATTGAGCTTAATGAAAAGGCTTGTGTTTTATAGCAATCTGTGCGTTTTATTCATTATTTCCAAGTACTTTTTAATTGAAAAATTTGCTCAATGTTCATTATTTGGACGTGCTGCATTTTGAGTTCCTGGATTCCAAATCATGTTCTGCTGAACTGAAGTTTGCATAACTTTACAATTGTAACAGATTGCTGAAATCAAATCTTAAAAGATGGAGTTCAACCTGGGTAAGTGTGAAGTGATGCACTTCAGGAGATCCAATTCGAAGGCAGAGTACAAGGTTAATGGCAGGACTCTTAGCAGTGTGGAGGAACAGAGGGATCTTGGGGTTCACGTCCATAGATCCTTCAAGGTTGCCACACAGGTCGATAGGGTTGTTAAGAAGGCGTATGGAGTGTTGGCCTTCATTAGTCGAGGTATTGAGTTCAAGAGACGTGAGGTGATGTTGCAGCTCTATAGAACTCTGGTCAGACCACACTTGGAGTATTGTGTTCTGTTCTGGTCACCTCATTATAGGAAGGATGTGGAAGCTTTAGAGAGGGTGCAGAGGAGATTTACCAGGATGCTGCCTGGATTGGAGAGCATGTCTTATGAGGATAGGTTGAGTGAGTTAGGGCTTTATTCTTTGGAGAGGAGGAGGATGAGAGGTGACTTGATAGAGGTGTACAAGATGATAAGAGGCATAGATCAAGTGTACAGTCAGAGACTTTTTCCCAGGGTGACAATGGCTAACACGAGGGGACAGAATTTTAAGGTGATTGGAGGAAGATATAAGGGGGATGTCAGGGGTAAGTTTTTTACACAGAGAGTGGTGAGTGTGTGGAACGCACTGCTGGCAGATGTTGTGGGGTACATTAGGGACATTTAAGAGGCTCTTAGACACATGAATGATAGAAAAATAGGGGGTTATGTGGGAGGGAAAGGTTAGATAGATCTTAGAGCAGGATAAAATGTCGGCACAACATTGTGGGCCGAAGGGCCTGTACTATGCTGTAATGTTCTATGTTCTTCACTCTTATTCCTGAGGTGTGATTGCTTCCCAGCCTATGTCGAGCAATCAGCGTTGCTTCTGTTGAGCGACGGGTTTGTGGAGCTGATGGTGTTAGACCTGCAGAGCAGCAGTGGGGTGGACTTGTTTTCCACACCTCATTACTGCACCTCGAGGTTTCGCTGTAGAAATCACAAGGGACTGTATCACAGCAACAGCCTGTCCCTCCGGACTGAGGATGGGATCCACTCCGGTTCCGTGGAGTGGGAGATGCGTGTGTGGGTGGCCATTGCACACCAGCTAACACACAAACCCAGCCATCGTAAATGGCCTTCAGTTAACAAAACCACCTCAGTGATGGAATTACTCAGGAAATCGAACGGTAGCTGAGTGTGATCGATCTTTGTTAGCTGCAGTATAATCAGCTCTTCAAAAAAATACCAAACCTTCTCCAGATCAATGGGCCCTGTGAGGCTCCAGTGGTTCGATTGTACCTGGGACGGTTTGTGCTAATTTTAACACTGAACTAATTGACCTGCACTGATTATTCTCACCATTGAGAACTACTGAACTTCCCTGGCCCAGTGCCCCTGTGCTGTTGCTCACTGAACACAACCGGCAACGTTCCCCGATGTCCTGGGAGTTCTGCTTTGTACAGTTTTGCACTGGTGTTCCCTGCCCCATAGCTGCCCTGCTGTTGGCGACCTGTTTGCCTCAACCCTGGGCTGCAGCACCTCTGACACCATTGTCCAAACCCTCCACCATCTCCCTCCTTGTCCTGGTGCGGTGTGTTGGCTCGATAGTGCTCTGGCAGTGCGGGATGTTTTAATGTGTTCAAGGTCCATTTAAATACAAGTCCTCTCCTTTCAAAGCTGCTGACAGGTAAAATGTTACGTTATCTGTAATAAACTCTCACCATCCATTTAATTAGTTCACACAGTCAAATATTTTAGTGTTCTTGCTTCAGAACGTAATGATGTAAAATGTGTTTCACAGGGCATTCACCCAAGGTTCGGATCAGGAACGTGCCACTGTTGGTCAAATCGGATGTGGTTGAAGATGAGAAAGAGAAGTTGTCGGGTGGATTTCCTGTCGCAGGGGCACGGAGACAGACCAAGGGGAGCATTGGGAAAGTGCTCACTTTAACCTTCCTCGAGCTTACTTTGATCTTCTTCCTGTTCTGCAAACGATGCGAAACACATCCTCGCGACTTCCATTCAGACCAAAGCTGCTCGACTGACACCTGTGAGACTGAGCAAGGCCCTCATGAGGCCCAGGAGTAAGTTTGTTTCCTGACTCCTCTACCTTCTCACTTGCCCAGGCAAGGTCAAAGAGGCTCACTCCTCCTGAACTTCACATAAAGCGGGAATTCCCAAAGAATCCAAGAGAGCAGCAGGTTCCTGTGGGATCAGGGGAAGGGTGGGATTGTGTCTTTGTGACCGAGTTCCCAGGTTTAACCAGGTTAGGAGGAGCAGTGCTGATGTGTGATGTTTGAGTTCCAGAGACCAACGATACCAACACCAGGAACTATTCCTAGTGAATGAGCTCCGAGATTGAGACTTCCGGCTTGATGCACACTTCTGTTTATTCACGTTATCACCTTCGGTTATACCTGGCAAGGGATTTCCAGAAGGCCAGCCAGAAAAATGTCTAATGTTTTACGGCCCTCTCTGAACCTCCCAAAATGTTCCACTGCCACTGGGTTACTTCTGAAACTGGCACTGATGCACAGGGGAAGATAGCAGCCAGCTGGCTTCACCCCTTCCACACATCTCCTCAAAATTCCTGCCCTAGCTTGGGGCTGGTTTCTAGTTTCAGGCTGATCCCTTCAGTGCTTATAGGTAAATTGGTTTATTATTGTCACATCTACCGAGGTACAGTGAAAAACTTTGTTCTGCATGCCATCTATACAGATCATTTCATCACATCAGTGCACTGAGGTAGTACAAGGGAAAACAATAACAGAATACTGTTCATACAGATCAATTCATTACACAGCACATTGAAGTCAAACAAGGTAAAACAATAACAGAATGCAGAGTAAAGAGTCACAGTTACAGAGAAAGTGCAGTGCAGGCAGACAATAAGGTGCAAGGTCATAACGAGGTAGATTGTGAGGTCAAGGGTCCATTTTATCGTACTAGGGAACCAATCAACAGTCTTATAACAGCAGGATAGAAGCTGTCCTTGAGCCTGGGGGTACGTGCTTTCAGTCTTTTGTATCTCCTGCATGATGGGAGAGGGGAGAAGAGAGAATGTCCTGTGTGGGTGGGGTCTGTGATTATGCTGGCTACTTTACCAAGGCAACGAGAAGTGTAGACAGAGTCCATGGAGGGGAGGCTGGTTTCTGTGATGTGCTGGGCTGTGTCCACAACTCTCTGCAGTTTCTTGTGGTCTGGATGTGGTTCCTGCCTCCAGTGAGGGCATTTAGTGGAAGTATAAAGCACACTCATCTGTCCTTCCCTGTTAATGAGGACTGTTCCAAACCCATGGAATTGCCCTGCCGCCTGGGTCTGACGCTGCAGCAGTCAGGTAGGTTGATCTGCAGAGTGACTGTTCAGAGAATTAGTCACAGACCCTTGGCTCTGACCGACAACTGATGACCCAGCACTGTGCAGAGGGTTCCCACTCTGGGCCGTGACTCAGTGTAAACTGAAGGTTTCAGTTTATTTTTTGGGTTAGAACAAAGTGCACGTTCTTAAATGAAACTCGCACTTGAAGTTGAGGAACGTGACTGACATCACACCAGGGAACAGCCGGCAGCTTCTGTCGATGCTCATCTTTGGGAGACCTTTGGAGAGTTATGAGGGGTCAGTCCACAGTGACCTCCCGTCCATCCATGGTGCCCGGGCTCTGCTCCTGTGGATGTTAGAAACACCCCTGAACAGGGGTGTGGTCTGGCTCACACACGTGGGGACTGTCAGCTGAGAATGGGAGGTAGTGCCGAGTGAAGCACTTCAAGAAGGAGAGAGAAGTAAAGGATCCAGTTCAGGAAACAATTCTATCAAAAACAGAATCACAAGGAGATTTGCATTTTCTTTTCAGCAGTAAGATGGTAGAATTCCCCCTTCCTTTTCAGATCCACTATGTAATGAAGTATCTGCCAGCAGTCTGCAGCCTCTCCGACCCTGCTTGCTGGAGGATGCACACGGTGAGGTTCTCCCTCTCTCCGTGAGAGCACTCCACCTCAATGCCACCTCGTCCTCTCCAAGCTGAGAAGCAGCCCAGACCGGCCGTGCAGGGATGGGCTGGTAAATGGCATACAACATTCTGTAGCAGCACCAATCAAAACTGACACTCCTAGGTCCCTCTACACTGCTCCTGAACATCAGCTTGTGTGGGGACATGGACTCCTTGCCCAGTTTCCACCTCAAACTCAGTCCTTGCTCACAGACTGAGTTTGACAGCAGCCCCTGCTCTCCATTTCTAAACTCAGCTCCAAGATAATCAGTCGCAGCTTTGGAATTAATCACTCAGCCCGACGTGTTGGGGAATCTCTCCTCTGCCCCATGTTATCACGTTGTTATGCCATGTAAACTGATGCCTCCAGAATGTGTTTGACTGTATAACTGTGAGCTAATGTTCTGCATTCTCAGGAGGGCATCACTGCAGACTCTGTGGGAATGAGTATGCAACGTACTCCCTCCTCTGGAAACACAGGCTAGTGCACAGAGGTAAACACTGCTTCAGATCACAGCTCGGCTCAAACTATGGAGATGTCACTTAGCTGAGGAACAAAACCTGTTCACCTACAAACTCATTGTCCTAAGTTTATTGAAACTGCTCATTAGAATAAGAAAAAAACATTGGAGGTTGTTGGTTTGTATCGTTGCACTGCATTTGTGGTTCCTAGACCAATACGTTTTCTGCTGCAATAGAACACAGAACAGGCCCTTCGGCCCACAATGTCTGTGCCGACCATGATGGAAAATTCAACTAATCCCACCTGCCTGCATATGCTCTGTATCCCTTCGTTCCCTGCAATATTCATGTGGCTGTCCAAATGCTTCTTAAACATTGCTATCATATCTGCCTCCACCACCTCCCCTGGCTGCGTGTTCCAGGCACCCACCGCTCTGTTTAAAAAAAAACTTGCCTCGTAAATCTTCGTTAACCTTTCCCCTTCTCACTTTCAATCTATGCCCTCAAGTATTTGACATTTCCACTCTGGGAAAAAGACTGTCTGCTCTATCTACACCTCTAATAATTACATAAACTCTCTTCAGGTCTCCCCTCAATGTCCGACTCTCCAGAGGAAACAATCCAAGTTTGTCCAATTTCTCCTTGTAGCTAATACTGTCCAATCCAGGCAGCATCCTGGTGAAGCAGCATATTTAAGGTTGGAGGAGCAGATTTTTCCTGTTCACTGAATGCAGAACAAATCCAATACAGCGAATTCTCCCAAATCAGTCTAATCATTTATCAGTAAAGAGATGGAAGGGGTCAAGTGCTCTTAAATGTGGCACTCACTGTTACCCTGTTTGTCAATGCTCAGGTTGGTTTCAGGTTGTGGAGATGTGGAGGTGAGTGAGAGAGATGCTGGTGTGTGTCTGTTCTTGAAGGCGAGGTGGGTTTGATGAGGTTTGAATCCAACACTGGGAACCAGTTTGGAATCAGAGCGAGGACACTACCCTGGGAGAATCAGTCTGAATGTTCTCTTTCACTCACAGGCAAGAGGAAACATTGCTGTCTGCTCTGAGGTTTGGGCTTCTTCAGGTCCAAGGACTTGGACACACACTTCAAATCGGAACATCTCCAGGCCTTTAAGTTCAAGTGTCCGCAGTGTGAGAAAGGTTTCAACTGACCAATCAATGCCCAACAGCACAGCATAGTTAGCCACACAGGTAGACTTCCACAGATGTTCCAGCATTCCTGTCTCTGAACTGGGAAGATGTTCATCGCGATGGGAATATACATTAGCTGTTCCGAGGCAGGAAAACATCTGCAAGGTATATATAGCAAGTGAGGTAAGGAAAACATGAGAAATAGGAGCAGGAGGTGGCCATCTGGCCCGTCGAGCCTGCTCCACCATTCAATAAGATCATGGCTGATCTGGCCGTGGACTCAGATCTACCTACCTGCCTTTTCCCCATAACCCTTAATTCCCCTACTGTTCAAACATCTATCTAACTGTGTCTTAAATATATTTAATGAGGTAGCCGCTACTGCTTCCCTGGGCAGAGAATTCCACAGATTCACTGCTCTCTGGGAAAAGCAGTTCCTCTTCATTTCCATCCTAAATCTACTCCCCAGAAAGCTAGGACTTTACTCATTGGAGAGGAGGATGATGAGGGGAGACATGATCGAGGTATACAAGATATTGAGAGGAATAGATAGAGTGGTCAGCCAGCACCTCTTTCACAGGGCACCAATGCTCAAAACAAGAGGGCATGGCTTTAAAGTAATGGGTGGGAAGTTCAAGGGAGACGTCAGAGGGAGGTTTTTCACCCAGAGAGTGGTTGGTGCATGGAATGCGCTGCCTGGGGTGGTGGTGGAGGCTGATACGTTGGTCAAGTTCAAGAGATTGTTAGATAAGCATATGGAGGAATTTAAGACAGAGGGATATGTGGGAGGAAGGGGTTAAAGAGTTTTAGGAGTGGTTTGAAGGGCGGCACAACATGGTGGGCCGAAGGACCTGTATTGTTCTATGGTTCTATGAATCTTGAGGCCATGTCCCCTAGTTCCAGTCTCACGTACCAGTAGAAACAACCTTCCTGCCTCTGTCTTATCTCTCCCTTTCATAATTTTATGTTTCTATAGGATTGAAGCAGATTAACCCAGTGGGAACGAATGACATCACATGCCTTTTGCTCAGAGGATATTTCGATGTTGTCGTGTTCTGTCACATTGAAGGTGATGGGAAGTCTGTTCTGTCGGAGGCTGAGGCAGGTGCAGCCACACAGTTGATCAGTTTTACTTTGGTCCACAGCTCACCTGTGGAAGTTGGGCCTGGGTCATCCTGGAACAGGAACCATGGGAGGTGAAGGTTGAGGGGTGCATGGGGGTTGAGGGGTGCATGGGGACTGAGGGAGGCAGGAGCTCTGGAATCTCATAGTGGTGACGTGACTGCCTCTCCTTGGACCGGACGCGGTGCATTGTCTGTAACACTCTACAGCTCTTCAACTTTCAGATTGGGAGAAATTTGTTTGCCGGATTTGTCAACGAGCTCAGCATCTGCCTCGGGGCTGCAGGATCACGTCAGGAACGTCCATTCCCCAAGTGAGTGGAGCGTGGTTCACACCAGTGGCCGGGAGACCTTCCATCAGGCCTTCCCGTTCGTGCAGATGTGTTTGATCCACAGATCCCAAACATCAGCGGCTGTCGAGGCAAAAGATAAAGGTGTTGGAAGTCGGAAATATAACAAAAGCACAAAGCTGGATCCACTCTGCAGGTCAGGCAGCGTCTGTGGGGAGAGAAACTGGTTGAGTGTTTCAGGTTGATGACCTGTTGTTTGATTTTCTATCTTTCCCGAGTTGACATGTTTTAACTTCCAGAGTAAGGGGGAGGTGGGAAGAGAACACAGAGCTTATTGGTTTATTGTTGTCACATGTACTGGGATACAGAGAAAAGCTTTAGTTTGTGTGCCAGACAGATCATTCAATACACAAGTACATTGAGGTAGTAAAAAGGAAAACAGAATGTAGTGTGAGAGAGAGAAGGTGCAGTGCAGGTAGACAAAGTGCAAGGGCCACGATGAGGTAGATGGGAGGTCAGGAGTTCATCTTTATCATGTAAGAGGTCTGTTTAAGAGTCTTACAGCAGTGAGACAGAAGCTGTCCTTGAGCCTGGTGGGAGGGGGGAGAAGAGAGAGTGTCCGGGCTGGGGAGCAGTGAATATCACAGGTGGGGGTGGTGCTGGGGGAGGGATGAGCAAGGTTTGTTAATCGCTGCTGATCTGCCATGTGGAAGGGAGATGGAGGGGCTGAGGTGCAACACCACAGGTGACGGAGATCTGAGGCACAAGACGAGGGTGGCAATACTCAGCAGGTCAGGCAGCATCTGTGGAGAAAAACAGTTAACGTTTCACCAAAAACAGGGAGGGATAGAAATGGAATACTTGTAGAGAAACTTGGGGAGGGCAGAGGAAGCAAAAGGGAGGCTCTGTGATTGGGCACAGAGCGGGGGCGTCCGGGAGGAAGTGGATGAGATCTGACATCATCAGTAGGGAGAGCACCTCTCCCTCCTGTCCTGACCATTCCCAGACACTCCATCCTTTCCAGACCCCTCCCCTTACACTACACTTTTAACTTGGTTTGGTTTCTAACTTTCCTATGCTGATGAAAAGTTCGAGCCGAAACTTCAGCTTTGGACTTCTGTATGGGCATTGCCGTAACGTAGGAAGTCTGCTGGCCAATCTGTGCTCAGCCAGAATCTTCTTTTATTGCTGTTTAGTGAGGGTTAGGTATTGGCCAGGATACTGGGGAGAACTCGCCTGCTTTTTGTGGTTGGACCAGGAGATCTTGGTTTCAGATGGAAGTTCCTCAGTGCAGGGCTCCCTCGCTGCCTGATCTCTGGACCCTGCTGAACACCACTGATCTGTGCCCCTTCCCACATAAACCGTTTCCTGTCCGCCTTTCCATCCAGTACCGGGATATTATTCTTCACTGGTACAGCCAAGCACTCACGCCAGGATACTTGATGAATTTCAGACCTTTACTCTGTTCAACATTAGAGGCAAACCCAACTGTGGATCTGTAACTGTAAAACCTCGACATACACTCCCAGGATTAAAGCAGAAACCCATTGTGATTACTAAAGATCACCTTAAAGTGGGCAAAACTCTAAAAACAATTCAAGCATGTCATATGTGAATCTGCAGCTTGTTAAACAAGTTCTCTCTCTCCTTGGGGACTGCAGTATTCAGTCTTGCTTTGAGACTTGGTAGCAAAGAATTGACGTGCCTGATGCTTTGTGGAAGTATCTGTACAAATGTCCACTAACCTCTGGCCTTGAGCAGCAGACAAGGAGATCTCATGGGAGCAGTGTGGTCAGTGGTAGAGAGAATCAGAGGACTATTTATTATCAGCACTAAACAGAGCAGCAGAAGTACTGCAAATTGTGTTTAGTGGAAAAAGTGAGAGTTTTATTGAAAAATTTGTACATCAGGTTCATAACTTCAATGTTGGACTAGGTCAGGTCCAGGAAAACAGTTTCAGCAGATTTCACAACTCTCAGGTGCAATGATCACAGAGGAACATTTTACACAACAGTCCACCCGTGGTTGTACTCAGAATGGTTCCTCCATCTTCATCCCCGTTCTTAACTGGCAAGTTCCCCCAGCAGAGTACCAGCCCCAAAGGAGTCTCTGCTCATTTTGGCTCAGATTAAACAGGAGTTCCTCAGACCAGGCTGGTTTGGAAAGGACAGGTAATGACAGTTTAAGGGTAAAACCTACCCTCTGTTCCTCCACAGCAGTTCCATGCACGTCTTATAGTTCCTCATTCGGAAATGAACTGCAACTGAAGAGACATATGGGGAAACACAGAAGGAATCCAATTCATGAAAGCAAGCATTTCAGGAGAGATGGGAACAGTGCATAGATCACACGGAATAACGTGTTTCCAAAGGACATTGGTTGGACTTGAGGTGTTTTATTACGAACAAATTGGAAGCAGTGACCTGTTCCTTGAAGTGACCATGATGTAAGACAAGTTTTTCCACTGTACCTCGGTACATGTGACATTAATAAACCAATTCTGACAATTCCAGTTCCAACTTGGCTTCAGTTAACCCAGAGGTCAGTGTGCAGACTTGAAGCAGTAAGGACCCGACGTCCTGCAGGAACCCCCACCCACCCGATTGGGTATGGGCAGAAGGGGAGGGTTCAAACTGGCCCACGGCAGTGACCCGCGAGTTGCTGTGGTGACAGAGCTGGGAAAAGTCATCGGCAGGGCCTCCTGCAAAGCTGAACACAGACAAGTAAATGTTCTGGGGTTTATGGGATTGCTTTTAACAAGGGTTGCACAGTAGTGTAGCAGTTAGTGTAATCTTGTTACAGCTCCAGCGATCTGGGTTCAATTCCGGCCGCTGTCTGTAAGGAGTTTGTACGTTCTCCCCGTGTCTGCGTGGGTTTCCTCCGGGTGCTCTGGTTTCCTCCCACATTCAAAAGACATCCATGTTAGTAGGTTAACGTGGGTGTAATTGGGTAGTGCGGGCTCATTGAGTCAGAAGGGCCTGTTACCATGCTGCATAAATAAAGTTTTAAAGTTTTTTTTAAGCAGAGAAACTGAAGCGGTGAACCTCTTCTGCACCCTCTCCAAAGTCTCCACATCCTTCCTGTAACGTGACCAGAACTGCCCACAATACTCCAAATGACCAAAGTTTTATACAGATACAACAATGACTCCCTGACTGATGGAGGCAAGCAGACCGTACACCTTCTTTACCGTCCTGTTGACTTGTGTTGCCTTTTTCAGGGAGCTACAGACTTGCATCCCAAGATCCCTCTACATCAATTCTCTGAAGGGTCCTGCCATTTACTGTGTACGTTCCTCTTGCATTTGACCTCCCAAAGTGCAACACCTCACACTTCTCCGGATTAAACTACATCTGCCATTTCTCTGCCCACATTTCCAACTTGTCTATATCCTGCACATCCTTTGACAACCTTCCTCTGTCCACAAGTCTTGTGTCATCTGCAAACTTACCAATCAGCCCACCTGCATTTACGTCATAATCTTTTGTATCTAAAGCACAAACGAGGTCCCAGCACTGATCCCTGCGGAACACCACTGGTCACATACCTCCAGTCAGAACAATACCCTTCCACCACTGCCGTCTTCTACGACCAAGCCGATTCCGAATCATTTATGTTGTGAAATGACTGATGGACAAATGTAAGGCAACTGGAAGGGGTTCTTAAATTCACCATTTCTAAAATTAATTAAAACTCCCTCCCAAAAGCAATAACTCTTTCATCAAACAAGTTGTCTGTTAATTTCAGCAAAAGGTTGTAAGTGTAGCATCAGATTTCTACCATCACCCACTGGACGGTGGTCAGAAACACACTGGACCACCCACTGGACGGTGGTCAGAAACAAACCCACTCCAGTGCTCAGCTGGTACACCAGTTCCCACCGTAAAGCTCACACTGTGGATGTTCAGTCCTTCAGCATCAACCCTTGTCGAAACCGTGCCTGAGCAACAGGGTTTCTTTCCGTGGACAGTTGAAGGAGGCAGCAGCTGGTTATAATGGACAGATCAGCTGTTTATAAAGTGCTGGGGGAGGAGGAAGCTGACAGTCTGTGCTGCTGAAAGTGAGTTTACTTCGATCATTGGTATCCCCGGATTAAGATTTGCTACCTGTGGCCTCAATCCAAAACGCATCGAAAAAACAGATGAAAACCTGGAATGAGTCTGCTTCCAAACTGCCGTAAGCATTAGGAAAAAACATTAAATGTAGTTGAAACATCTGCAGATTTTGAAAATATAAAGATATATCTCCTGTAGCCTGAGTAACTGGTTGGTGATTTTGTTTCACCCGGACACAGGTACTTGGGGAACTGAGTGGTGTGAATACACAGAGTACGAAAGCAAATGTTGCACCTTCCGCTAGCAGGGCTGGACCCTCACCACCAGGGAGGTGAAAATCCATCCAGTGTGGCCCTTCAGCTCACAGTTACTGCAGTCAAATTCGTGGATCCTTTCTGATATTGTGTCACCGGCGGGATTTGTCAGTTTGTTTGTTCGGGACCCTCCCAACTTGATTCACTCCAGATGAACTGAAAGGGTTTTTTTTAATGTCGTATCTTCTCACCACCTGAAACGTTTAATCTCCAGATATTTTCGCAGTTGATGATGGACCATTGGTACATCTGATGTTGTGATGTCAAGTTTACAGCAGCTTTCAAAATTCGTTGCAGATAAATTAAAAATATTCTCAAATTTTGACAACAATTTAGCTAAAATGGCATGTATGCTTAAAAATAACCCGCTCCCTAAATGACAAAGCTCATGAGCACAGCTGGATTTAATGAGTCATGGCTTGTGACTTTACATTCACACCATCATGGGAAGTGCTGACACAGTGTACACCCCAAGTGAAGGGGAGAGGACTGGCTGATGTTTCCTGTGGATGTCATTTTTACTGGTAGTTCACTGGAGTAAACAAGGCATCTTCTCCAAGGGATTCAGTGTATCCACAAGTCTGGAAGATAATTTCTCAGTGGAGTCGAATTCAACATCAGAGCAGCCAAGGACAGCAGGGCAGTCGAGGGGCCAAATGGCCTCTGTAATCGTCACTGGGCTATTTTAGAAGGGACACATTGGTGGGTCTGGAGTCACGTAGGCCAGAGCAGGTAAAGACCTCCTCCCCAGCAGGACATTAGTCAACCAGTTGGGTTTTCAAGAGCAATGGTTTCATGGTCACCTTTTCTGAAGCCAACACTTATTCCAGATTTATTTAATGGATTAAGTTCATCTTCCCCAGTTGCCCTGGTGAGGTTTGAACTCTATTTGCCATTAACTAGTCCTGGATTCATAACACAAAATTCAGGAAACACCCGACCTGGATATATCAGACCCACTGCTTTTCAATCTATTCATCCAAACACTTGAGATATGAATTGTAGCACCAGAAAGCACAGTGCAGAATTAACACAATCCCTGGCAGGGAGAGATGGCAAAGACAACGGCCATTTCACTGGGAAAGAATCTAAACAACAGCTGGTAGAACTCTACAAAACACAAAGGTGTCACCAGGATGAACACTCAGCCAAAGCTTACAGTTGTGATCAATCCCAAACACAAATACGAGCCCACCAATGGATGAAATAAAGATCAGGTGGTGGGGAAATTGGAGATAGCAAAGAAAGCTCACCAGCGCCTCTACTTCCTCAGGAGGCTAAAGAACTTTGGTTTGTCCCCTTTGACTCTCACCAACTTTTACCGATGCACCATAGAAAGCATCCTATCTGGATGTATCACAGCTTGGTATGGCGACTGCTCTGCCCAAGACCACAAGCTGCAGAGAGTTGTGGACATGGCCCAGAGCACCACGGACACCAGCCTCCCCTCCTCTCGTTGTCTTGGTGAAGCAGCCAGCATAATCAAAGACCCCACCCACCCGGGTCATTCTCTCTACTCTGCTCTTCCATCGGGTAGAAGATACAGGAGCCTGAGGGCACGTACCACCAGACTTAAGGACAGCTTCTACCCCACTGTGATAAGACTATTGAACGGTTCCCTTATACGATGAGATGGACTCTGACCTCATGATCTACCTTGTTGTGACCTTGCACCTTATTGCCCTGCACTTTCTCTGCAGCTGTGACACTTTACTCTGTACTGTTATTGTTTTTACCCATACTACATCAATGCACTCTGTACTAACTCAATGTAACTGCACTGTGTAATGAATTGACCTGTAAGATCAGTTTGTAAGACAAGTTTTTCACTGTACCTCAGTACAAGTGACAATAATAAACCAATACCAAAAGGAGCCTATTGCAGAGATGGGGAAAGAGGTCAGGATGGGAGAAGGAATCATAGTTGTCAACAGAAGGTCCATTGGGCAGTCCAACCTGCCCCTGGACTGCGGACTCTGCAAATCTTGCAGCAGTTTCCATCAGTGCCCAGCTGATAAGTGTAAAAAGGACTTCAGAGAGAAGTGGCAACACTAACTTTCTGAAATTCTTTAGATACAAATAGTGGACTGCAGCCAAAATAACCAGAACCATCCAGTGCAGTCGCAGCTACAGAACAAGGTTTGGTGGAAACAAATGGCCCTGAACCAATCGCCAGAGAGGTGGCTGCAGGGTGACTTGGCTTGGGCTTTGACCCAGGGTGTCTTTTTCACAACCTTGGGATTCAAGTTATCCAGTCCTGGGGATTTTATCCTGTTAGTTTCTCCAGAAATATTTTTCCCAATAATTTGTCTCAGCTCCTCTCATTCTCAACCAGTCGTTCTTCACTGTTTCTGGGGTTTGCAGTGTCCTCCATAGAGACCGGAGGAAAGTATTTAAGTTATCTGCCATTTCCTTACTAACCAATACAATTTCTCCTGCTTCACCCTGTAAGGAATCACATGAACTTTTGCCAAGCTTTTCCCATTTACTTTTCTGTGAAGGTATGCAGTTTGATTTGCTTCTTGCTGGATTATTCTTCCATTCTACTTTGCCTTAATGATTTCTTGCTCCTCTCTTGCTGAATTCAGAATTATTCCCAGTCCTCAAGCTCATTCTTCTTTTTAAGCACCGGCTGTACCTACATGCCGGCTGTTTGTACAAGGACCCTGAATCATTTTGTACCGAAACATTTCATAGCCTCACCCCAATAGTAATTTGCTCTTTCATTTTTCCTTCTAGCGTGGGGAACTTCACGTTTCCCACATTATATCCACCTGCCAACTACTCGTACATTCACACGTTGGTGAGGCCACAGCTGGAGAATTGTGCAGTTTTGGTTACCCTATCATAGGAAAGATGTCATTAACCTGGGAAAAGTGCAAAGAAGGTTTACGAGGATGCTGCCAGGACTTGAGGGGTTGAGTTTTAGGGAGAGGTGGGGCAGGGTAGGACATTACTCCTTGGAACGTAGGAGAGCGAGGGGTAATTTTATAGAGGTGTATAAATCCACAAAGGGCACAGACAGGGTGAAAGCACACTGTCTTTTTCTCAGGGAAAGGGAATCAAAAACCAGGGGGCACAGGCTTAAGGTGAGAGGGGAAAGATTTAAAAGGGACCTGAGGGTCAACTTCTTCACACAGAGGGTGGTGAGTATATGGAACGAGCTGCCAGAGGAAGTGGTTGAGGCAGGTACAATAACAACATTTGAAGGACATTTGGACAGGTACACGGATAGGAAAGGTTTAGGGGGATAGGGGCCAAATGGGACTAGTTTAGATGGGCACCTGGTCAGCATGGACGAGTTGGGCCGAGGGGTCTGTTTCCGTGCTGTGTAACTCTATGACTCACCCTGTCTATATTGCTGCATAACTTGCTAACACACCTACCTCTGCGTCATCGGTAAACCTGGCTCCGGCACACTCCACTCATTCATCAAGCTCATTAGTGTGGCGTACAATTAGCGGAGGCCCCAGCACTGACCCCTGACTGACTGGCAGTCCACAAATGACCCAATCATCCCAACACTAGTAGCTACTCCCGTTACCCTGACCCTACTCTTGTACATTTTATATAGGTCCTTATCAAATGCATTCTGCAGTTCCAAATACATGACATCCACTGTGTTGCTTTTATCCACAGTTTGTTACGTCTTCAACAAATTCTAGGAAATTTATCAAACCCAATTTCCTTTACATAAACCCATGTAGGGCCTGCTTGATTACCTGAGGACTTTCTAAATATTCTGCTATTGCCTGCTTAATAACGGATTGCTCTTTTCCCCAACAACAGATGTTATACTAAGCAGCCTCTGGTCCTTCTGCTCTCTCTGCGCCAGTTCTCTTGGAAAGTGGTGTTCCAATTGCAGTTTTCCAAAGCTCAGGGACTTCTCCAGAACCTGGGGAATTTTATTATACCTATCAAAAATTATAGTCTCAGCTGCCATTTCATTCAAGACCTTTAACGTGCTTTTGGTAAATAAATAGGGCAGCAAAGGGGAAGTTACACAATTCATAAATCAACATCAAATCACATCTTAAAACCAGGCGAAGGATAAACTGCCCAACAGAGAAAGTACAGCTGGAATCCTTATTAATAGGGCCCAAAATAAATTCAAGAACAATGGATACCTACAGAAGGAAGTTGTGCATGGAAACAGGCCCTTCGGCCCAACTGGTCCATGTTGACCAAGGTGCCCATCTAATCTAGTTCCCATTTGCTTGCATTTGGAAATGGCTGGTTTACAGAGGTGCTAACATTAGCTTGCATAAAGCCTGGTTATTCAGAAAACAAACAGAAAAAAAACTGTAAAACAACTTGTCTTTATTACACAAACATGCTTCAGAAATCAAAATTCAAGCTGCTGGCACTGGGGCAGTGACAAAATCTGATCCGGTTTTGAAACAGCAGCCCTGGAAATGGCACGAGTTTAGATGCTGCTTGGAAATCTCCAATCTCATATCAGGTGCAATCTGGTTCCACAGGTTTAAATGTATTTGGATAACTTGCAGTTTATTTTGGATTCGATTCAAGCACATTGTATAAAATAATCATGCTTCAACTCAAAATTTCAGATTATTAATGCGCTTGAAAAATCTGATCTGGAACGTTAGGCTAACGAAATGTCCAGTGTCTAAAACACAAATTAAATGTCACTGTGCCAAAAAGCCTTATGATTTGTTATGGAATATCACTATTTTGTTTTCCATACATTTTCATTGCAAGCTTTGAGTTATGCAATTCTACAACTAAAGGCGAGAAGTTAAACTTGAATTAAAAAGTTACAAAATAGGATGCATAACAAAGATGTCTGCATTAAATTATGCAAAATATATCGGTTTAAAATGAAAAATCTGATATCAGAACTACAAACAACTCAGTAATGCATCCAGACTGTATCTCTCTCTCCCCATGAATTGTTCTGTTGATTTCATTTCTGCCCAAGTGCTTAAAAATGAAAGAAAATAGTTTAAACACATTCTTTACATCAGTTTCTTTACATTATACTTAATTAAAATGCATAAACATAGCATTTTAACCCAGCTCAGAAATAAGGGGAGCAAGAATTCCAAACTATAAACTTGGAAGTTAAGAAATGTAAATGGTTAAAAGTGGGCATTGAAACAGTGCAATGGTACCAGTCTTCACCAGCAGAATTGAGATGTGGAGTGAGGAGGTGAACTGCTGGGGATGGATTTGGGAGTGAGACGTGGCAGGAAACACGAACAATGAATATATAAAATACAACAAGTCCGAACTCTGGGTGAGGAAAAGATTGCAGTGTTAATGCAATAAATGCCAATTGGTTTTGGAATATTGGATCGACAAGAGGCAGCTGGGCAAAAATGATCATTTCAACTTCAGGATGTAGCCAGTTTAACTCAGTTAATCAAACATTGGTTAAGTCTTTGAGGCAATATTCTTTTGCTTGGAGATTTCCAAACAATATCTGAACTGGTGCCATTTCCAGTACAAATGCTTCAAAAATAGTTCAGATTTTGTCACGAACCTAATGGATGTAGCTTTAGTTTTAATTTCCTGAAAAATGTTTGTAATAATAAAGATTTGTGTTTTCTGGATTAACCATGTTTGCAATTTCCAAAACATTACTATCTCTAAGTTGGCCATTTGCCTAATGCTTCTTTTCTTTGGCATCCATTGTTAAGTTGAGGTTGGACACTAAAAGTTTAGCCCTGCCTTTCCTGATTGACAGTTTACCCTGTCTTGTTTTAGTTATAGTGGGATAGGTTTCATGCTCATCTTACAACAAGACAGACCAAGGCATTTCCCCAATCTTAATGTTCTCTTCTCTGTAGAAATACAAACAACCACCGCCATAACTCAGCTCCATTTTCACAATTTCATCACATATGAAATATTCAGAACTCTGATGAGTTACATCTTCCTGGTTTCAAGATACTTTAAACAGTGGAACAATCGCTGGGTAACTTCATGAATAGATTTTAAGAATTAAGCAATTTAAAATCAACAAAAATCCATCTCAAGTATGCAAAAGGTAGTTGTAGGATTGTATGGGATTCTAATGCATGAATATGTCCTTTATTGGCAAAACCTTGAACTGCTATCATCACTGTGATAACTGCTTGGGAAAGCTCATCAAAAACCTGATGGGGATGTGTAGGTGTATCCGTTGAGATGATCTCAACCATCTTGTCAGGCTGTTGTAATTCGAGGTGCAATCTGCACACAGTGATGTACCTGGAGGTTTGCTTTGTCCTGAATTGATGTTTCTCTTGGGTCAGCTGTTATACAATTTTCAGGGCACAGTTCAGCCCATCCAGTGGTGCTGTCGTACATCATATTTGGCTTCTGATTATTTAACCCATTTTCTTCCATAACATTTCATACTTTGTGGATTTATATGGTTTCCTTAAAGCCATAATTCACTACCTTCTATACATATAATAACATAGGTTGTTCAGCCCAAGTCTAAATATAGAAAAAGCAGGTGATACTCAACAAGTCAGGCATCAGTGTAAAATTAACTCTTCTCTCCACATATGCTTTCTGGCCTGTCAATTATCTCAAGCACTTTTTACTTTTATTCTCCTTAAATTCCCTCATTTTTTCCTATTTCGGAAGTTTTGCCAATAATCTATGGATTGCATGACAGAACTAAAAATGAGATTATTCAACGATATCCTAAAGCGAGTGCAGAAGCAGTACCTTTTACAGATCAATCGTAGAATTTTGATGAAAGGTCATCACCTGAAATTATACCTCCTCCTCTCTACACAGGAACTGTCTGATCAGCTGAGCATTTCCAGTGTTTGTTTCAGATTTCAGCATCTGCAGGGTTTTGTTTGTCTCTCTCATTTCAGATAATCTTTGTAAAAGGACAAACAGGTAGTAATTCACTGAAAGCAATCCACTTCACTACAAATACTTCAGGGTGAGACAACTTCATTCCAAATTCTGGCACAGATTTTAAACAAAAAGGTTTCTGTCCAAAAAAATGAAGCCAATTTTGTTTTAAATATAACCTGGCACTTTATGATGCTTCCTGTGATTAAATCTTCAGAAACCTTTGCTGGTAATTCAGTAACAATGCCCAGGAAACTACCAGATTGACACAAAGACCTACCTTGCTCACTTCCTTCAGGGAAGGAGATCCGGTACTTTACCCAGTCTGGACTGCTTGTAGCTCCAAACCACACCAACGTTGTTGGTTCTTGACTGCAGTCAATGGTCCAGTAAGCCACGAAGTTCAGGGGTAACTAAGGATAGATGATAAATGCCGGCAGCGACATTCACATCTCGTGAATGAAAGTTAAAAACACGTGGAAACACAAAAGGAGACAAGTAACATAGTCCAAGCTCATTTCTGAATGGTTACAAGGGCAAGGATTTAGACAATGAGAGGGAAGTAAATGGAAAACACTTCATGACTACTACCTAAGAAAAACAAGGTAACATGAGTTAATGACTGGTGGCTCTGACATCCACCATCATAAAGTGCTTCAAGGGGCTGGCCATGGCACACATCAACTCCAGCCTCCCAGACAACCTCGACCCACTGCAATTTACCTACCATCAAAACAGGTTTACAGTGGATGCCATCTCCCAGGCCCTACACTCATCTCTGGAGCATCTGGACAGTAAAGACACCTACGTTAGACTATTGTTTATTGACTACAGCTCTGCCTTCAATACTATAATTCCAAGCAAACTCATCATCAAACTCCGAGACCTGGGACTCAACACCTCCTTCTGTAACTGGATCCTTAACTTCCTGACCAACAGACCGCAATCAGTGAGGATAGGCAGCAACACCTCCGGCACGATTATTCTCAACACTGGTGTCCCACAATGCTGCGTCCTCAGCCCTCTACTCCCTATAATTCTGCTCTAACTCCATCAACAAGTTTGCAGATGATACCACTGTAGTGGGCCATATCTCAAATAATGATGTGTCAGAGTACAGGAAGGAGATAGAGAGCTTAGTGACATGGTGTCATGACAACAATCTTTCCCTCGATGTCAGCAAACCAAAAGAGCTGGTCATCGACTTCAGGAAGGAGGTCGGTGCACATCCACCTGTCTACATTAACGGTACTGAGGTCAAGAGGGTTGAGAACTTCAAGTTCCTAGGTGTGAACATCACCAATACTCTGTCCTGGTCCAACCATGTAGATGCCACAACCAAGAAAGCTCACCAGCGCCTCTACTTCCTCAGGAGGCTAAAGAAATTTGGCATGTCCCCCTTGACACTCACCAACTTTTATCGATGCACCAACTATCTGAAAGCATCCTATCCAGATACATCACGACTTGGTGTGGCAATTGCTCTGCCCGGGACCGCAAGAAACTGCAGAGTTGTGGACACAGCCCAGCACATCACGGAAACCAGCCTCCCCTCCATGGACTCTGTCTATACTTCTCGCTGCCTCGGTAAAGCAGCCAGCATAATCAAAGACCCCACCCACCCTGGGACATTGTCTCTTCTCCCCTCTCCCATCAGGTAGAAGATACAAAAGCCTGAAAGCACGTACCACCAGGCTCAAGGACAGCTTCTATCCTGCTGTTATAAGACTGTTGAACAGTTCCCTAGTACGATAAGATGGATGCTTGACCTCACAATCTACCTCATTATGACCATGCACCTTATTGTCTGCCTGCACTGCACTCGCTCTGTAGGTGTGACACTTTACTCTGCATTCTGTATCATTTTACCTTGTTCGACCTCAATGCACAGTGTAATGAATTGATCTGTATGAACAGTATGCAAGACAAGTTTTTCACTGTACCTCGGGACATGTGACTATAAACCAATTCCAATTCATGCCTTTGTGAATGTCTTGAAAATACCTGAAATTCTTATAAACTTGTCCAATGTACGAGTCTCAACAATTCTATCCATTTCATGTGGCATTTATTGCCTCGAAGATAGGAACTGTACCCAGCCGTTAAGGCTGTAGACAATCGACTAAATCTCAGCTCTAATTATTGCAAGGATAAATTCAGTTTAAGAATGTTCCTGGATAAATGTTCTGATGCAAAGCTGACAAGACCTCAAGGTTGCATTTAGCATGCATCATGCTGATCAAGTCAGGAATGCACAACTTTACATAAAAGAGGAATGAAACCAAAATTGGATAAATTAGATGATGCTTCCTTGACATAATTTCAAATGCAGTGCAGAATTCCTGAAGATAGCAAAATGTGTGGAATATGCTTGTTAAATTATGCTATATTTCTTCAATGGCACTGGATAAATTTTCAAATCAAAGCCTTGGTGAATGAGTAGTCCAAAAGTACAGGTGCTGCAGCTTCAATTACATGAAGGTTTGACTACAAAAGGTAATTTGGCCTATTATGATTTTGCTAACACTACAAAGCCCATTCTTCCCAGAGCACCGTCTCCTGCTCGGTTTAATTATTCTTCGTTCAAAAGGTCATGGATGATGACCTGTGTGTCAAATCAGCAGTAAATCACTCTCAAATTGTGAACCATCTCCTTACTCTTTAAACCATTTTAAGCTGATCACCGATTCCTCAATGGGTCTTTTACATTTACTAGAAAAGGCACAGGGGCCCACCCTGTAACACGCCATCTTAAAGATGGGACTCTGACATGTAGCATCTTGCCGTCTATACCTGGAACATATGAAGACTGAACTCTCAACCTTCCAACCGGAGTGCAGTTAACTGGAATCAAACAACTCATTACTGCGCATCCTGAAAACAAATTCTTAGAATTGACGTTGGAACCAGTAAAAGTAATTCAGTGGAGGGGCAAAGACAGTGAACATGGAAAGGTGCAAGCTTACTGGACAAATATTGAGATTCATACAAGGTCCAAGGTGATTACAGAAATGTGTGTCGATACAATAGCTTGTTGGTTCCCATGGGACCTTTGGGAGCATTAATGGCTTTAAATCTACAATTGTTCAACTTTACATTATCCACAAAAGAGGTCAATTTTAGTTGAGTAGCTAGAGTTATTCTACTGTGTTCAAGCTCGGTCAATAATATGTGGGTAAAGGCTCTGTGGACAAAACAGTAGATGCCCTGCTGTAAAGCTGGAGTCTCTGTTTTATGATTCAAAGCTGCCCTAACCCAGACGATATTTGGCAAATCCGATTGCCTCTACATGGACTATGGCTGGAGTTGAGAGATCACCCCTGCAATCCAATACCTCAAAGGTGGGCAAGTTCCTCCATCCCTACAGCAGGGACAACCTAAGATTTCAGCTTGTACAACATTTACAATGTGCATTAAAGATGCCTTCATGATAAGCTTCAGAAACACATTCCACTTATTGCCAGTGTTTTTGATTGATGTAAGATTATATTTCAGTGAGGTACTATGCAATTCATTAACTCAAAACTATAACAAGGTTGCAGCAAACCACAGAATACAGAAACATTGTTGGCTGAGAAAATGGGTGGTGTTTCTACTTGGGATGTTTGCAGGCCGATCGCAGAACTGTACACTCTCTCCTTCAGCACTGGCAGTCTGTTCACCGATATTCCCCAAAAACAGGACTCAAAGGTGCTGCCTTGCCTGTGGTGTTTAGGCTTTGATCATTAATGACCACACAGCACTCTCTCTGCTAACAAAAGGTCTAGCTAGAGGGGCCTACTTTCATTTGACACTGATGGAGCTGTTATCCCACTAAAAAGATCTTCAGGTTATTGCAGGAGCACTTCTCAAAGGCCATTGTTGGCACTTGAGTACGAAGTAAAACTTATAGCTGGAAGTTGCTGAGAACAATGTTTTATTAAACATCTTGTCATTGCTTGCTCGACAGAGGATTATAGAAAATCTGCGTCCCTGGAGATGGTCACTTGGCCCATTGTATCAGTGCTGGTCACCTTCCACCAGATGGTTCCTCACGCACACATCAACATGCTAATAAAATGTGTAGCTTGCTGCCTCTACCACTTCTCAGGCCACAACACCTTTGGATTTTTTTTTTCCATCTCCCCTCTAATCCTTCTGCCAATTAAATCTATGCTCCTTAATTTCTGAGTGAGAGCTTGCTTCCCATTTACTCTGTGGAGCTCTATTATAAATTTTATACACCTCAATTATATCTCCTCTTAGCCAGCCCCCACTTTACAAAGAAGACACTAGCTTACCCACTTGTAGCAGAGGAAGAATTTTCCAGTCCTTGCAACATCCTTAAGTTTGTGAGCAGGGAAGGGGAAGAGTTGAGCAAAGACCACACACAAAACAAGCATGAAAGAGGACAAAAAGTCTCATGTAAATCATTAAATTTAACAGAAGCCTCTGATGAGATATTAACAGGAAACATTAGACATTTCTACATCTGTTGGTTCCAATTATCTTATATGCTGGCAATTTGGGTCCACAGCAGGACAGCGGAAGGGGAGAAACCATCATAGTTCAGGTTAATGATTTACATTGGAGTTGGATGTTTGGGTAATCAAGGAAACCACATCCATGGTTACACAGTTATAGAAAGGTTCCACCTTACATTGATGAAAAACAATCCTGCTGCTGTCAGATACACAGCAGGTTCAAAATAGAATTTATTCATTGTTTGAGGTTTTATTTTAGGAAGCAAACATTCTTCTCTCCCAGGGCTTTTCATAACAAGCTGCTGCTTAAACCTTGCGCTGCAATGTCACCCCCAAGCCTTGGTTGGAGGGATAGATTTTAGGATATTAAAGGAATCAAGGGAGATGGGATTAGTGCAGGAAAGTCACAGCAAGGTAAAAGATCTGCCACGATCATACTGAATAGTGGAGAGGACACAAGGGGCCAAATGCAGAATTACTGCTTCATCGCCTCAAAACTCGTGTTTTAAGGTATATTTTGATGTACAGGCAGGTGGTCGCTGAACATGCATGGAAACGCTGGTGGGTTGTTACTCAGTCTCTCTGACATTCATGTTAAATAGAGGAGCAAATGTCATTGTGACTACTTAGAGAAAATGTCCGAATCTATCAAGATTGAGCTGAAAAGTTGGAAAGTATGCCCCTCGTATGTTTTTGGATTTAATTGGTTCCAGGACTATGTACAATGGGAAGCATTTCACATCATGAAAATGTTTAAACAACACAATTCATTTCAGGCCAGTAAGTCACCATTTCTGTTTACTTCATATATACAGGTCAACAAGCCTGGCTGTTGTAAAGACTGGGGTGCACAGGGTTAGTAACAATTCAACGTAAGTGGTGCTCTTTTGAATAGTTTCAATTCATACAGCTCTAATTGATTTTGAAACTACACAGTGCCTTACATTGAACAGAAGTTTACACATCCTTTAGTCTGAAACAGCTGTAATTTTTTGTCAAAATGAGTGGCAGTTAGGAAGTCGTAGGATAATTTAGAAAGGGAACACTATGGTATAACTTTAGTTGAGCAACAGACTAACAATGGTAGATATTTGTGCATTAGATAAATCCAATGATTAAAGAGGCAAAGCGTCACATAGCCAAGAAACAGGCCCTTCACCCCACCGAATCCACGCTGACCATCAAGTACGTTTCTACCAATTCCATTGACCAGCACTTGGGTCTGCAACCTATGCGTTGCCCATTCAAGTGCTGGTCTTCATACTTAATGTGAGAGGTGCTGCCTCCAGCACCCCGCAGGGGCTGCATTTCAGATTCCAACCTCCTCTGGGGAAAAGTTCTTCCTCAGATCCCTTCTGAACTCCCTACCCTTTACCCTAAACTATTTTTAGATACATCTGCTATGGGGAAAGATCTCCCACAATCTACACCCCTCAATCAGCTCCCCCCCAATGCCCCTCAAACAGCCTCCTCCATTCTGAGGATAAAATCAGCCATCTAGGTGGCTTTTAAACGTTGCTGATGTGCCCACCTCAACCACTATTTCTGGCAGCTCATTCTAAATACGCACCACCCTTTGTGTGAAGAAGCTGCCCCTGATGTCCCTTTTAAATCTCTGATCTTAAACCTACCCTCTTGTTCTAGCAACCCCTCCCTGGGAAAAAGACTGTGTGCTTTCACCCTGTCCATGCCCCTCCTGATCTTATATAGCTCTCAGGTCACCCCTCATTCTCCAATGTTCCGGGGAACAAAGTCCTAGTCTACACAACCTCTCCTTGTAACTCAGGCCCCCAAGTCCAAGCAACATCCTGGGAAACCTTTCCTGCACTCTTTCTAGTTTAATAACATCTTTCCTATAACAAACAGGGTGACCAAAACTGTACACAGTACTCCAAGTGAGGCCTCACCAACGTCTAATATAACTGCAACGTAACTTCCCAATTCCTCTGATCTTCTCCAATGAAATAACACCTTTTGTAATAGTGTGGCAACCAGAACTGTACGCAGTACTCCAGCTGTGGCCTAACCAATGTTTCATAAAGTTGTGTCATAACCTCCCTGCACTTGTATTTCACACCCTGGCTCATGAAGGCAGATATCCCCCATGCTTTCTTCATCACCTCATCTCCCTGAGCGGCTACCTTCAGGGATCCTTGAACAGAGCTCCCCATTCTTCAACTTTCCCTAGGGCCCGAGCATACATTGTGTGTCCAACTGTCACACTTATCAGGATTAAATTCCATCTGCCATTGCTCTGCCCATATTGTCATGCGATCAAAATATCCTGCAGCCTTCAACTACCCTCCAATCAACACCAATTTGTGTCATCTGCAAACTTATTCCTAAATTAACACCCAAACTTATGATTTATAGAATAGTAAAGGTCCCAGCACTGATCCCAGTGGGATACCACTGGTCACAAGCTTCCAATCACAAAAACATCCCTCGACCATCACCATGCCTCCTATTACCTAGGCAATTTTGGATCCAATTTGCCCATTTGTCCTAGATCCCATAGGTCCTAACCTTTTTTAGACCAGTCTCCCATGCGAGATCTTGTCAAAGACCTTACAGAACTCCATGTAGACTATATCAACTACACAGCCCTCAATATATTTCGTCATCTCTTCAAAATATTCAATTAAATTGGTCAGATAGAATTGTGAAGACATGATCGACTGAGCCTTGACTGGACATGGAACAGGTGGGGTAGTGGCCAAATCATCAGTCCATTGGTGCACATTCCCACAATTAGATAGAATATTGGAAGAGTCATTAGAAGAGTGAAGTCAAATGAAAGCTTCTGGATGCACAGGAACTGCCTTGCTGGGTAATGTTTGAAAATACTGAAGGGTTCCTTATCGAAGTATATGGACGAAGGGGTGGTAATTAAGCACTGGAGCAAGAGGGCAAGTTTCAGTGGAAGAACAGACCAAGTCAGTATGCCACACACTGAGCTGTAATAAGAGTACTGCTGGCAGCAGAAACTTTAGTAAATTATGTAACTCCTTCGTAATTTATTTTAGTCAACTTTAGTACAGATAAACAAGAAAGCTGCCAAAAATTAAGAGACTGTCTATACTGGATTGTTTTCTTTAGAACAAAGGAGACAGATTTAATAGTGGTGCATAAAATTATGAGGGGCCTGGACAGGATAAACAGGAATGACCGGCTTCCTCTAGCAGAGAGGACAATAACTAGAGGGCATATATTTCAATTCAATGGATTAGAGGGGAGTTGAGAATTATTTTTCCACTAAACAGTCTGGAGTTCACTGTCTGAAAGAGTGGGGGAGGCAGAACCCCTCAGCACTGGATGAGAACTTGACAGCTGTGCCCACAGATCCATGGATGAAGCACTGGGAGATGGGAGTCAGCTAAAGTCCAATTAGTGTCCACACGGACACAACGTCTATGATAAACCAATGGTGGAAGGGTGCTGTACATGCATCAGTTTCTATTGGTTTTGATACAGACTTTAATGTGGATTTACAAACCAGATACACCGTACAAAATGGAAGATAGGAGTTGTGCCTGTACTGTTTTCCTTTGATCCGTTGTATGCAACCGTTTTTAGTCACTTTTGTTACAGTACTGTCACACTATTTTTGGATTGTTGTATTTTAATATTTGGTTTTAGTGTATGGCTTTCATAGCTTAAAATAAAACCAGTTAAAAACAAACAAGTTCAACATTTGCCAACATCCCTTGCATGTCTCAAAAGGAGCCGTTATTGTGCAATCTTTGCTCTCTATATATGTGTATATAATATATATAGCAGGTATCTGAAAGTCAGACATTCCTCTAGTTGAACTGATAAATATTTAATATTAAATTCTCATCAAGTTCCACATCAATTTGGACATCAAATTTCATAGTCTGGGAACTTTCTATTCAGAGAACATGACATTTTAATAATATAAATGACTGTCAGATAACCACTTTTGAAATAGCAGACATCTCATATAGAAGATAATAGTTCCATTGATTTCGACAAGTAATATATAACAGCACCATCTGCAACACTGCAATTTTAGACAATTGCTCATGTTAAAGGTGGTTATCAGTACAAAGCCAGAAGAACACAGGCAGAGTGTAAAACCAAGAAGAACTTGAACTTTGGCTGGGAATCAGGTCTTCTCATCTCCCATTAACTGCTGTCTTTTTAACAGTTTAGACTGGAACTATTTTATTCTTTGCGTATTTGGTACACACAAACAGGGCATTGGCAGAGACAACAGTAACAAGATTAGAGGGTGTGTAGATTTGACCCTGGTGGCTGCTGGAAGCACAAAATAAACAAGCTACAGACTCTCCATAGCTTAATGCATGCTCCAATCCTGACACGGTGACTTCAATTAAGATGTAATGTTAGCCAATTTGTTGCAAACCGTGCAACCAACATTGCCCACATCCTTGGTCCAGGAAACACATTCAATGAACAACACTAACTATTTATTTAGGTTAATAATAGCATGGCCCAAAAACAGTCAATTGAAACCCATCCTGTTATTTCCTCAGTACAGATCAGGGATCAAACCTGGGAAATTCCCAGCCTGCAGAGTTCAGCCACTCACTGGACAGGCGCAGTGAGCCATCAGGGGCAGCTCAACCAGAACATCTCAACAAATACAACGTAGATCACAGAAATAAGACACAAAAATGATCACAGTAAGAAAAAGTTATGTAATAAAACGGACTTCACCACCTGGGTTAAGTTCTGCTTTAAAGCACCAATGTGTCAGACAAGAGAGGCAGCTACTGCAAGTTTGATTTCAGAAACATTAGTTTGTTCATCACCTCCGGTGTCAGCTGCCTCTTCTGCTTTCCTGAAAATGTCTCAAAGTTGTTCAGACAGCCACTTCTTGCACCAACTGCTGGCACTGCCAAAAGCCAAAAGGCAAGTTTGGCTAACTTAGGGTGCTTCTGAGTGGCATTTGACCAGTAACCAAACAGATCGGTAGTTTTATTGGGCACAGGTTCCTTTAGATATTGAAATACTTCCTCCTTTCGCTCATCCTGATTCACCTCTTTGCTTGGGGGAGTTTTCAGATTTTCACTAATCCCACGCACTCTCTTCCTTGCTGGTTGAAATTCAACAACATCTTCACAAGACTGCCCAATATCCGAAATCATTTCACACACTCGACTAATTACTTCCTCTTGCTGGTAGTGTGGCACTGACCTCAAATGCTTCGAGTGAGGGTCAAGTACCATTGCTACTTTGTGAGCATTCTCCATTTTGAAGTTCTCCTTCAAAGATTCCAGGAAGAGGTGGCAGAGTTTGCTTACGCTGCCTGCATCATTAGCTTTGGAAGTGAAGAGTTTCTCGAGTTTGATGTAGGTTGGGAGCACAAGCTGTAGTGTTGGTTTGTTTTCACAACTCAGTTCTATTACAGCCTGCTTTACTGGAGCCAAAATAGCTGCAAGATTACTCAACAAACTTTTATTGCAATTTTGGAAGTGTTTGAGTTCCTTTCTGCTGCTGATTAATTCTCGTAACTGTTCATACTTCTCGTGTACGAGGAGGAGAGAGTCTGCCACAGAATTCCAACAACAGGGAGCCTGCTGCCCTTCAAGAATGCTGGATAACTCTGGAGTGACAGTACCTTGTTCCAGTGAACTCATTATCTGTATGCAATTACTCACGAGTTCAGTAACCTCTGGCATGTTTTGTGCCTGCAATGTTCTTTCGTTAAGTACACTCCTTACAGTTGAGTTCAAAGCACAGGCTGAACATCGCAGACACATCCCAGCTTTCAACAATGCAGCAGAGCTGACTTTGCTATCCGTGACATAAATCGTTCGCATCTCTGACATTACAAATTCTGAAAGGACATTCAACACCCACTGGTGAACCTGCTCACCAGTTTCTTTCCCATCAACCTCTTTAATACCCAGCACATACCGTTTCATTTGCAACCCTTCCACCTGATGTGCTGTTAGAATGTAGAACGATTCTGACCCTACATTCTGACAATGACAGGTGACACCAATTCCCCAGCAAGCATTGCTTCCAAGTGCACATGTCACTTTGACCTTCACCTGGTTGTACATTCTGGGTAGATGCTTCAGAGCAAGTGTATTCATATCTCCAAGGACGTCACCTACAGGAAAGGATCCATAACGTGCACCAATGTCCACAAGTGTCTGCGCAAGTTTGACAAAGTCTTTCCCATTAATCACGGTCAGTGCTTTCAGATCTGCACACATCACCCTGAGCAACTTTTCAGCAACATGTTGGCGTTCTTTTTCGAGGACTGAGCTATTCACT
This sequence comes from Pristis pectinata, assembly GCF_009764475.1. Classification (NCBI taxonomy): domain Eukaryota; kingdom Metazoa; phylum Chordata; class Chondrichthyes; order Rhinopristiformes; family Pristidae; genus Pristis; species Pristis pectinata. The sequence continues at coordinate 1,872,365 of NC_067427.1, read as the reverse complement.
GAAATGGAAAGAAATAAATAGTCATAAAAAAATTCTTCCCAGCAAAATAACTTTATAATCTGTAAATTACTGTAGTAATATGAATAATTGAGATGGTTACACTTAATGAATTCTCATTATCAACAGATCAAGTGTGAAAAGACAACGACTCGGCAAAAATTCCCATGAGTTTTTTTTTGTACGTCTACAACATCTGCAGGTTTTAAGCCTTGTGAAACAATGGAAAGGATCACAAAAGTACCCAGACTTTCACAGTAGTGAAATAAATTAGCACAGAACAATTTTAGTCAGGAAGTGTATATCAATGGGTCCCATAGACTTATTTTAAGTTAATAGTGCAGTACAGTGTGAAAAGATTTGAGTTCTGAGATTTTGAATTTTGGAAATATTGTACATTGTTTTTGGCATAAAAACCTTGTTTTAGGTTAGATCATTCTTGTTCACAGCCCTCCTCGGTACCTTTCTAACACAAAAGGATCTTTGTTGAGAACAACACAAGCTTGTGTAATTATAGCATTCATCAGGATCTTTTCCCCTTCATATTTTATTGGGTTCACAGCATTTTCTAATATGATAAATTTCTGAGAAATCTGTCCCTGCACTGATTTAAATGGGGCTGGGGAGCTGTGGAGAGCACTGGAAAATTAAGACATGGACAGTGATCAGCAAAGAAGAAAGGAAAACAAGGCCCACTGAGTTGCAGTTTAGCTCCCTGTACTCTTAGAATTCAGCAGTGTTCACCCATTCACTTTTGACTTTTTTAACAAGCGCCTTGGTCAGGACACCACTGGAGTACTGCATCCAATGCTGGTCATTACACAAGGGTTCAGAAGAGATCATAATGGTTTCTGGGATAAGGCAGCATCCCTCACCATCTGGGACAAGTCCTCTTCTTGTTACTACCATTGGGGAGGAGTACAGGAGCCTGAAGACCCACACTCAACGATTCAGTGACAGCTTCTTCCCCCCCAACAGATTTCTGAACAGTCCATGAACACAAGAACACCGCCTTATTATTCCTTTTTTTTTTGCACTGTTTGCTTTTGTAATTTACGGTAATTTTATGTCTTGCACTGCACTGCTGTCGCAAAGCAACAAATTTCACTTTATATAAGTCAGTGAGAATAAATCAAATTCTGACCCATGTTTACGCTGGTGAAGCTGGGATTGTTCTCAAAGCTCAAGGAGCTGCTTTTTCTTTATGATAGGTTTATGTGGTGTAAATAGGGAGAGACTGGTGTAAATCGAAGCTGTTCCCATTAGCAGATGGCCGAGAACTGGGGGGTGTGGGGTGTGTCACGTGAGAAATTTCTCCCCATGGCAAAGGTGAGGACCAAGTTTAGAGAGGGTCTGAGGATGAATTTTTTCCGCCCAGTGAGTGGTTAAAATCTGGAACGCACTGCCTGATTGGGGGAGTACTGAATCAGGTACTCTCACGGGTACTTCAGCAGCACCTGGGTAGTTACAGAACAAGAGCTGGTAAACGTAATTAGTATAGAGATGTGGTTGGCATAGACATGGTGGGCCAAAGGGCTTGTTTCTGTGCTGCACAACTCTACGAGATACAGGAGAGATGAGGAAAATCTTTTAAAGTGGTAGTAATGATCTAGCACAATCTGTGAAGGTGGTGGAAACAAGATCAATGAGGGTTTTTAAAAAAGGGGAAATGATAAAGCATTTAAGGGTGAGCAATTTGCAGGACTGCAGGGATAGAGAAGGCTGCATGGGACAGATGGGATTATTTTACAAAGAGCTGGCTGGCTCAGACACGATGGACTGAATGGCTTCTTTGGACCTGGAAGATTCAGTTACAATTGGCTATGACCAGCAGACAATTATGGATATCATGGATTTTTGCCCTTGGATACGATATAGCATTTCCACCGGCACCAGTTTGTAGCCTCACTCAAAAGCCATTGACTGGATCCATGAACTGTTGCTCAGTCATACTCCTTAAAGAAAAACAACTAAATAGACTTTTCCCACAAAACTGGTCTTATCTAGCCTGTACGTTGGTCAGGATACACATGCGAATGCTGGGTAAGAATCCTCTACCTTTCCAATACTGCTGTGGGAGAATTGCTCCTCCTGCTGGTGACTCTGAAAGATCCACTTTCCCCTTGCACAAGGACTTTGAAACTTAAACCCTCCACAAACACATAACCACAAGGCATGCTGCTTTTGAATACATTAGGTAGTTTTTCTCACTATAACTCTCATCAGCATAAACTATCTCACATCCCAGCTCAGTCCACACTAATCGAGTCATCCTAGAAATTTAAAGCATCTCTTGTATGGGTCTGTAGAGGGCTTCAGTACAGTACATACCATCATTCGTGCAGTTACTCTGGCGATGGGCATTCTTCTTCTCTGGAGAAGCAGCAGCTGTAGCAGCAACAGGGGTAGCGGATGTAGTGGCGGAAGCAGCAGCAGTGGTCGTAGCTGTACGTGGTGACTGCACTTGTTTAATTGCTATGCTGTTTTCATTATCAGCTATAATAAAAGAAGTCATGGCTTACAAAGATCAGGCAGAATAAAATGATCAACTTCAGTGGTCTCAGTTGTTTAGGACAAATTCCTCATGCAGCTGGTCTTAATGACCAATGAACCAGAAAAAGTAGTCACAGCTCCTGTCACGATGTCCTATCATGCCCTCTCTTAACACCACACCACATTTGATTACTTTTCTTCCCACATGTAGATGGGCAAGTTCCTGTTTCTCATCTACTCTGAAGTCCAAATCAATGGTCACCATATGGAAGATGGTTCAGAAAAGAATGGGGACCACACCTCAAAAGGCTGTAATAAATCTGGAGCAAAAAGCTGCTGGAGGAACTCAGCAGATTGAGCAACATCTGTGAAGGCAAAGGAATTGTAGACATTTCAGGTTGAGACTCTGCATCAGGACTAAATCTCGTCTTTGTAATAAATCTGTGTTCACTATATTGTTCCTCCACACATGCAAAGTTCAAGGTAATGGTGGTTAAATTATAGGAATAGTATCCAGGAACTTCAACCATAATCAGGAGATCCAAGTTTTAACCCATTATGGCACTTCGGGTTTTAACTTCGGTTTAAATAAATAATTTGGAATTAAACGGTCACTAAAAGTGATCACAAACCAGAACATTGTACAATCCAACCTGCTTCACTAGTGGAAATCTGCCATTCTTGCCAGGTTTTCCTGCGTGTAACACGGTCGACTCTCAAATGCCCCGTGAATTGTCCCAACTACCCACTTAGTTCACGAGTGGAGTAGCAATGGACAATTCAGGCCTGCCAGTGAAGTCCACAACTTGTGAATAAATAAAATCATGACCATTCATCAAATCAAGAGATTTGCCACTGGTAATGAAATATCCAAATGACGTGATTTAAAAAAAAAATTTAATTCAGGGGATGTGGTTACTGTTGGCTAGGTTAGCACTTACCCCCATTCTAAATCAACTCAAAACAGTGGCTTTTATATTCTATGGACTGACCTATGAATGCAAGCAGGCCATATACCTTTACCACCCTATCGACTTGTGCTGTCACTTTCAGGGAAGTCTGTAGATGACACAAAAGTCAGTAGTGTCATAGGTAGAGATGAAGGTTGTCTGAGGATACAGTGGGACAGATCAGCTGGAAGGTTAGCTGGAGTGCTGGCAGGTGGAATTTAATCCAGACTTAATTTAATAATGTAGGGTAATGCACCTCGGAAAGTCAAATCCTAGTAGAATCTATGGAGTAAATGGCAGGGACCTTAGAAACATTGATGTACACAGGGACTGTGGGTGAAAGTCTATATAGCTCGCTGAAATTAGCGACACACATGGATAGGATAGTGAAGGCAGCACTGGGTATGCTTGCCTTCATAAGCTGGACTATTCAATACAAGAGTTGGGACATCATGTCGCAGTTGTACAAAACATTGGCTTGACCACATTTGGAGTATTATGTATAGTTCTGGTTGCCACACTACACGAGGGATGTGGTAGCTTTAGAAAGAGGGCAGAAGAGGTTCCTGGAATGTGTATCCTGGAAGGGAGGGTGTAGTTACAAGGAGAGACTTGATAGGCTGGGCTTATTCTCATTGGAATGTATAAGGTTACCCCTCAGTCTTCTAGAGGTTTCTGAAGTTATGAGGGGCATAGGTAGGATAGATAGTCTCAAACTAGAGGGCACTGGTTTAAGGTGAGGGGAGAAGTTTGAAGGAGATCTGATGGGCAAGTTTTACCACACAGAACGGTGGTTATCTGTAATGAGCTGCCAGAGGGGGCAGTAGAGGCAGATACAATGAGAATGTTAAGGCATTTGGATGCACAAGATAGGAAAGAGAGAGGGATAGGGGCCTAAGGCAGACAAATAGGATTAGGTCAGCATGGATGAGGTGGGCCAAAGGGGTCTGTTTCTGTGCTGTACGATTCTATGTTTCTATGGAGCTGGACCCCGAGGTCCCTCAGTTCATTAATGTTCCATTCTTTACATTCTGGGCAATACATCAATACTCAGTGTAACTTTTGATTACAGTAAATGGAACTTGGAACCTATTTACAGTAATATGGATTTATATGGAGTCAACCAATATAATTGTCAAGGAAAGAAACTAAACTTACCTGCATGGGAATTCATGTGCTCTATTAGATTGTTGTAAAACTGGAACTGAATACCACATGCCCCACACGTGTACTGCTCTTAAGTGGAACAAAAAAGATAAAAATCAAAATGATAAAGTCAATGCCATTATGTGAACATTGTGCTCCCTAGGGTTGCCAACAATTTGTACAAGATTTCTCTAACTAAAAGGAAACACGGTTCTGTAATTTTAACGAGGGATGCCAATGTTCCTTTACTTCCAAGGAGGCAGGGGTGGGGCAGTGGCAACCCAGACCAGCCCATGCACCATGAAAGGATCACCAGTGAAGGTTAGCAGAGATTTAGAAGCCTTAAAACATACATGGCCATAATTACATGGGGTGGTTGGGGGCGGGGGGGGGGGGGTTGTGGGGAGGAGTGGGGATGGGGGGTGAGGTTGTGGTTGCAAACAATAGGCTGGACTCTTGTTTCTTAATGATTGAAATCATCTCAACCTGGGCTGCTCCCTTGACTCTGAAAGTATCCATAATTCTCCCTTGAGTGCTAATAATCATATGGTCAACTTGGTTACCCCAGAAGCTGAGGTCAGTATAGCCCAGGCAGCAGATGGTGAGAGGCTGGAACTTGCCAAGGTTGGTGAGGCTCTGACTGACTCTATAGCTCTAACTTTGCTTGCATCTCGAGGCATGGATGTGCCTTCTCCTTCCATTCAGCAGACCAAGTGCAGAGAGTTGCTGTCAGCACTGCCTGGATCGCCAGGACAGGGGCCATTGTGGTGCAGGGAGTACCACGGCGAGTTCTCCGGGCAATGGTGCACTGCAAGTCAGGAAATCAGCAGGCACTTGCAGCCATTCAAACAACTTCCAATCAGGGAAGGATGTAATAATCTGCCTTTATCTACTACACATCAGTCAGTTGGAAAATTTGGGACTGGGACAATTAGATAAAATCTCATCCTTGGCATCTCCCTTCTAAGACATATAATGTTGGCATCCCTAGTGCTCTCAAATGTAAACTTAGTCATGACCAGCATGCCAGCTTCTCAGTGGAACACGTCACCAGTTTTAAGTAGCACAAGGGAGAGTTTCTACACTTCCCACAAGACCATACACTCAGCAGCATTGGGACATTAACCAATCCCCTTCAAACTAATGACAACAAGGATGCTGGAACTAATAAAGATGAAGAGGAAATGAGATAAAATTTTTTAAAAATAATCAAAGCCAGGTGGCAGATATCCTGAGCAAAAAACTTCTGCTGACAAATTAAATCCACTATTGTAAAAATATAGTATTTAAATATGCAGAAATATTATTTGCATAATTTGGCCAAAGGACCTTAGCAGCTCAAAAATAAAAGTATCATTAAAATCTTAAGAAACAAATAGAATTTTAACTTGTCACAATTCAATTATTTGCCTGAATCAAATTAAAATCAGACAAATGCTTCCACTGCAAGGACAGAAGGTGATGGATGCTATCACCATTCACCTGGGATGCTCTTATAAATTCACCATTTTACATGACTTTTACTAAGATGCCAGAACAAAGATAGAAATAATCTTTGTTTGATTGTTCTGTGAGAAGTTCAGCTTCTTTTGGTGGACAATTCATAGCAGAACCTTAAGGAACAAAGCTTTCCGTAGAATCATAGAACAGTACAGCACAATACAGGCCCTTTGGCCCACCATGTTTGCCGACCTTTAAACCTTGCCTAAGACCATCTAACCCCTTCCTCCCACATATCACCCTATTTTAAATTCCTCCATATGCTTATCTAGCAATCTCTTGAACTTGACCAATGTACCTGCCTCCACCACCGCCCCAGGCAGCGCATTCCATGCCCCAACCACTCTCTGGGTAAAAAAACCTTCCTCTGATATCTCCCTTGAAATTCCCACCCATTACTTTAAAGCCATGCCCTCTTGTATTGAGCATTGGTGCCTGGGAAAGAGGCGCTAGCTGTCCACTCTATCTATTCCTCTTAATATTTTGTACACTTCTATCATGTCTCCCCTCATCCTCCTCCTCTCCAATGAGTAAAGCCCCAGCTCCCTTAGTCTCTCCTCATAATGCATACTCTCCAATCCAGGCAGCATCCTGGTAAATCTCCTCTGCACCCTTTCCAACGCTTCCACATCCTTCCTATAATGAGGCGACCAGAACGGGACACAGTACTCGAAGTGTGGTCTAACCAGAATTTTGTAGAGCTGCATCATTACCTCATGGCTCAAACTCGATCCCATGACTTATGCTAACATCCCATAAGCTTTCTTAACTACCCTATCCATCTGTGAGGCAACTTTCAGGGATTTGTGGATATGAACCCCCAGATCCCTCTGCTCCTCCACACTACCCAGAATCCTGCCATTAACTTTGTACTCTGCCTTGGAGTTTGTCCTTCCAAAGTGTACCACCTCACACTTCTCAAGATTCAACTCCATCTGCCACTTCTCAGCCCAGCTCTGCATCCTATCAATGTCCCTCTGCAATCTTTGACAATCCTTCACACTATCCACAACACCACCAACCTTTGTGTCGTCTGCAAACTTGCCAACCCACCCTTCTACCTTTTCCTACTGAAACTTTAATCAGTCTTTTTATGTCTTAAAGCAGCAAGTTACACCTACAAATTAAGGATACACAATTGGAAAGTAATTTGGCAAACAGCAAATGCACCTCACCCTGTCACAATAATGCATGCACATCATAGCTCCAGGATATACCACCTACAGAGTGCAGCAGAGTGAAGGGCATTGCCAAGCAATCACTGAACAGACTGCAAATGCTCGCCACCTTAGAGAGCTATCAGGAAAAGGCAATAAATGTTGGCTTAGCCAGCAAGGTGCACATCACGGGAATGAATAAAAACATACCCCTGACTTTATAGTCTTGGTATTTAAGCCAACTCTTTGGCAACTAGAGGATATCTTAGCAAAAACAAATCCTACAACTACCAGAACTGTGCATAAACATGCAGCAAATATAAAGATGCTACATATCAATAATTGCCACATAGCAAGATTGAGCTGTGAACAATATACTGGAGGTTTACCTACAAAAAAATTATACTTTAATGACTCAAAATGGTACAACACATTATAAATTACCTCTAGCTCGGCTATTGTGGGCCTGTTGCCTTAAGCAGGTACAGTGTTTGTGTTCACTTCCACAGCTCTGACATGTAGAGCCATCTGAAAACATTAAACATACAACTGGAATGTTAGTTCCAGAAATGTTCATAAGCACTATTTCATTGAAGAAATGCTTTTCTTTCAAGAACTGTATTCATTTTCTTTTAGTGCAAGTCTCAATATTAGACTTAGTGCAGCACCAACTATAAAGATAAATTCAGACTTCTCGCAGCTACCATGGGGGCAGGAGGTACACAAGCCTGAAGTCCCAGACCACCAGGTTCAGGAACAGCTACTTCCCTTCAACCATTCGGTTCTTGAACCAACCGGCACAACCCTAATACTACAGTTTAGCAACACTATGACCAGCACTAACATTGAATTTTTTTTTGTTCTAATTTTGTTATTACTTGTAAAAATTATGTACAATTTATTTCATTTATGTTTTTTGTATGAATGCTGCTTATCTGATGCTATGTGCCTGTGATGCTGCTGCAAGTAAGTTTTTCATTGCACCTGTGCACATATGGACTTGTGCAAGTGACAATAAACTCGACTTTGACTTACTTTTCACAGAAGGAGGATCCGATTTCTGTACACTGGCACCTCCTGTAAACATTTAGTGAAAAGGAGTGCATTTATTTTACAGGCATCGACATTTCAACACACAGACCTTCTTACTGCAATGTAATTTTGCTGCACATCCTAAATATGAACTACTGATATTATGCAGTGAACCACAAATAACTTACAAAGGATACTCGCTGAAATCATTAATAAATGTCCATACAGCTAAATACACAGCATATCTTCTTGTTGGGTAGCTAATGGCAAAAAATTCATCAGAACTCAAGGCTGTGGCTTGAAAATAGTATTAAGACCACTCAGAAACATCAAGAGCCAGATAACTACAAAACGAATGTTGAATAATTAGGCAACTGGACTGCTCCTGCAGTGGAAGTAACATCACTGTGGACATTGCACAGGTGAAAGGAACTAAATCTCGAGGGGAAAATGCCGGGTAAATTATGACTGACCCTGCTCCTGTTACTACCTGTGGCTGAGGAGCTGGGTGGAGGCTGTAAAGTTAAGCCAGTGGTTTATCTTATATCAAACTGTGGAAATGCCAGAGGGAAGACTAAAATATGAGTCTGGAAGTTTCAATCTGCGAGAAAAATGGGCAAGTACTGTGCTCAAATGTCCAATTTGTGAACTTGAAGGTTTACTATTTTTAAAAATATTCCTTTAGCAATTCATAAAACAACTGTCTTTGTAAAGATATTCCATCATTGCTCCAGTGAGCAAATATTCTACACATATATTTAATGTTTTATACTTACCACTAGAATTCTGAGAGCTGTTATTTTCTTCACATGCATTTGGCAGCTTAGCTTCATTTCTTTTGACAAGAGGACTCTCTGCATCTGCACATTGAGAAAATTAAATTCCTTTCATAAAGCATATCATACCCTGAAGCAAAACTAGTATATATGGATTATTTGCTAAAAATTGGAGAAGCTTTGTCGTACTTAAATTCTTACAGCAGAGAAGACAATAACTTCTTGAAATACAAGCCCCTAGTCACAGAGAACGCACATGAATCATCCATTTGCTAAAGTGTTTCAAAGATACTGCACAATTAAATCAATTAAGGTCACTAGCCATGCAGTGAGTACAGGAAACAAGTGTTTACTTTTCCACACAAGGACTTGTTACTCTAGGACTTCCATAAAACTCTATACACTCACCAGGAGGTCCAAGAACTGGAGGAAATATTTTAAGTTCATGTTCATTTTGCTGGTTCAGGTGCTTTCCAATCAGTCTACAGGTGGACCAGGGATGACACAGTACTCCCCTGTAAGGGCAAAGCTGAAAGCTCTGCACAAGGCTGGCTTGAGGGAACCTTAAAGAAATTAGGCAAGGACCTCATACTTTTTAAACCAGGGGACAGAGCAGGTGACTTGAGGAGACGGGGATATAATTCAAGGGATTTCCCTTGCTAACTTAAAGCCCTATAAATGAAACTAAAAGAACCACTCCTCACCAACACTCCCGGATTAATGGAATTTTAATTTGCCGAAACAAATCAATTGCCTCCACGCTCAAATGGTTCCACACAAAACACATTGACATCACTGGTATTTCCAAAACTTTTCATTCCAGGTTTGCAACCTTTTCACTTGTGTCAATATTGGCGGCAATTTCCTATGGAAGTTTTTTTCCCCTTAATATCAATCCTCAAAGAAAAAGTGATTGGTATAATTCCAGCTTGAAGAAAACCAAAAAGCATCAAGTTTATCACCTTGTTACTAATGTTCCCTGGATTGAACACAGGGAAAAAAGCTTCCACAGAAAATTGTCACCAATGGCAAAAGCAAAAAAGCTGCAGATGTTGAAAATCTGAAGTAAAAACACCACACAAAGGAATGTGTTTGGTGCTGGCCTTGAAGTCTAAGTGGGACCTGTGGCGTGGAGCTCCCCTTTGCAAATTGTGTCAGGAAATTGAACACCAGCTTTTGGGCAATCCTGTCACTGAGCACTCAGATCAAAGAACTCATGCAGACAGCAAGCTGAAGGAAATAAACTCAGTAATTTTTTTTTAAACTTACCTTTTAAGAATCCTACAGGAAGGAAAATAAATACTGGAACAAATACTTGGTGCAAAAGTTCTCATATAGAACAAAGCTAAAAAATAATTGTAAAGCCAGAAATGATAACTTATACATATGATAATTTTCAGGATCAGAGAAGGCACTGTAGTGTAGCGGTTAGCGTAACACTATTACAGTGCCAGCGATTCGGGTTCAATTCCAGCTGCTGTAAGGAGTTTGTGACAGCATGGGCTTCCTCTGGGCGCTCCGGTTTCCTCCCACATTCCAAAAAAAGATGTATGGGTTAGGAAGTTGAGAGCATGCTATATTGGCGCTGGAAGTGTGGCGACACTTGAGGGCTGCCCCTAGAACATTCTACGCAAAAGGTGCATTTCACTGTGTTTTGATGTAAATGTGACCAATAAAGAAATCTTAAGCTGTTCAGTGATGATTATGGCTTACTATATTGTTAAACGTTCAGTAACATTGTTCAACATTTATACAGCAAGAATATTTTGTAAAATGCTCAAGTTCAATTCATTGATTCACACTGATTATTTTAGACAAGACTGCAACATTACATAGTATGAAGGAACAGTATAAACTGACAGCAACCTTGGGGTTTCCACTGTGGATAGATAGATGCCAGGTGTGGTTGTCAGTTCTACAGTGTAATGATGGCCAATGCCATGACTTCTGCAGCTTTACAAGCAAATTCCAGGCTACATTATCTGACTACAAGTTTTCTCCTCAACAGAAGCCAGCCTGAACATTCTCTCATTAACACTCCTTAATCCTTAACATTCCTAGAAGTTCTAAGAGGTTGCTTGTTTTACCCAATGTTGTGTTTCACTATCTTACAATGTGTTACTTAAACCATAAAAATTAGATTTGGAATATCATACGTACCAGAGGATGCATGCAACGCCACATGTTCCTGGTAAGGAGTGTAATACTTGTACCGCTTGCCACAGTACTCACAGATGTAGCTACCCGTCTCTGGAGCAGCAAAACACAAACAAGAATTAAACAATTAGCATCAAGCTCTCAGCTCCAATGCTTAGCTGAAAAATTTTGAACGTCAAAGATAATAAACTCTCTAGCTACATTATCAGATTTAAAACTACGTTCCAAGCCAAGGTGTTCTGCATGTCAGCCAGGAAAAGCTGGATTCTGTTTGTCGGTTTGCCCTTGGGAATGGAGCTGGAACAGTCAAGGATCCTTCTTTCCCTGTAGCACTCAGGAAACTTTATTGCCATGTGTTGGGAAAACAGGTGAGGAAACGGCATTACATCAAGGAGTAATACAGGTAAATTATGAAGAAACTAAACCACTAACATTTTCTACTTGGAATTTATCATACCCCAACATTTAAAAATATTCCAATTGTAACTGGCATAGCAATTTCTATAACCTTTTCTCAGGCAGTCCCTCAGGACTGTGTACGACTTGCTTCCACTCCAGTTTTGAGGGGGTGGAGATGCTTGTGCATGAATTTTTTTTAACATGGGGTGGCTGTTGCACACAGCACATGGGCTCCACGGGCAAGGTCGGGGTACAATGGCAAGGTGGTCCATGAGGAGACAAGGCTCTGCTGCACCCACAATGTAATTTATGCAGACACATACTAAGCATTGGATGGGCAACTGACGATTTTCCTGAGGTTTCCTGTCAGAAGTGGTCAGGGTTACAGGCATCAGGCAACGCACCAATGGGAGGGCAGGAGACAAGGATGATCAGCAATTACGAAACTACCGTGGAGAAGGTAAGCAGCGGCGGTTAGGGCCAAGTTCTGGGTGGGAGTGAGCAGGCAGCAGCTGGAGAGTAGGGCAGCTGGGATATACGGCTGTAAGAAAGGAAAGGGGTGAAGATGAAAGGGGGTGAATTAGGGATGGATACTAAAGGTAGGGAAATTAGATGGGGGTGTGATTGGAAGGGATCAGGGTAGCAGGATTGGAGATTGCTGAAAATGTATTGTCAATAATATTAAGGCACATGGATCAAACAGTTATAACATCGAGATTGGGAATGGCCTTAAAATATGTGGGAATCTGAAAAAGTTCACAAATAACAAATCACTGAGTACAGCATTAAATTCCAGGCCCAAATTTCAAAAAGTTATATTTCTGTCCCACTGGGGAAAGTCCTTAGTTTCACTTGATTTGTGAATTCTGCGTTTTTTAAATAAATTAAATCATTTATCTTATATTGTAGCTTTCAGCTGTCGAAAAAAAGACTTTCGCACTGCACAATCACCATTCCCTGGTTATTTCAGATTTTAAGATTTTCTTTTAAATTAAAAATATCTACTCTGCTCATGACTGGCTTGATGTTATGTGACACAAGCTAATCTGGCACTAATTTAGCAAACACTTTAAAAATGATTTTCCTTGCATAGTTCAGGGGCTGGAGTGAGTGAGACTTCAGTAAAATGTGATGGAGCCCAATACATCACAGAATTCCACACACTCACAGGGTATTTCTGAGAGTTGTTAGGAATTATATTAAAGTTCCAAGGCCTCTTACTCCCCATGTGAAATCGTATCATAAAAATTCTGCAAGAAAATGCCCAAACAGAGACTACTAGAGCTTGTCACTCAGAGACCCCACACCTGAAGCAAAATCTCAAATTCATCTGTTCACAACACAATAATTGATAAATCCCATTTTATTTTACCAAACTCTTACACTAGTGATATTGAAGATACCTGAATATATACCCACTGACATTTCTACAGTCTGTAATCTATTTTAGGTCAACTGCCAATATTAAGGTTGCCATCAAAATCTCTTGTCTAGGCTACACTTGGCTGCATTATTCAATGATACACCCACAATTGTGGAATTTAGAAGTTATCAGAGAGGTCAGACAATGTAACAGGACCAGACAGGTTGAAAGTGGCAGCAGACTATGGAAGAGGATCTTCATTCACACCACCCACAATGGAATCTGTAAGGGACAGCTACAAATCCAAGTACCAACTCCACCCCTAAAATGGTTCACAAAACGCACCTGTTTTGTGAGGATCACTACTGAGGTGGTTGGATGGGGGCTATGTTCAATCTCAGGACTACACCTACTAGCAATTTCCTCCATTTGATCATTGTGGCCAGCTGCCCTGGAACAGAGATTCACACTTCTGAAAGACCAAGGAGGTCAGTGTCCAGAGAACTAAGCACTGTAAAAAGAACTTCCCCAAGAATCCTAAAAAGTCATTACAACCATCAGTAAAGCAGTCCTTCTCTAATGCATCAATAAGCACATGAAGTTTATACTAGCCAGTACATTAATGTATACCAAGCCTGAGGCTCTGGAAGTACTGCACAGTCTGGAGCTCTTACAGGCCACTTAACTAATTTTTATCTTCCTCCAAGAGGGAAGCCCTGTTTCACTTGCATTCCACGAAAAGTGAATATATGTTCACAATATGACCTGCCCAACACCCCCATCTGAAAAATACAGACACCTCCTCATTTTGTGTAATACTACCAATTTAGTCTAACCAACATCCGATTAACTGTGCAAACAATCTTTGTGCCTTTGTAGAGCAGCATGCAATGAAACAGTACCAAGAACTGCCAAAACATAGACACTTCCATGAAGTAAAAGAAATCATACTTGATCCAGGGCTGCGGACAGTTTCTTCCACCTGTTCAGTTTTCACTTCTGCTGGTGTCTCAACTGCATGATCATATGGATCTACAATTAAGAGATATTCAAATTACTTATAATTAACATCACAAGAAATATATAAACAATAATTTATGGAACAGCTTGCCCACCCATTGTAAATTAGCTTAAAGTGTGCTTTGGATGCTACACTTGGGATGTGCCCTTCCTGTATCAGTATGGACACATTCAGAATTTGAACTAAATGTACAGTGGAAATTAGAAAAGGGAAAACACAGTTATTCCTCAATCTTAGGAATGAAAGAATTCTGTGGTAAATCCATTACAAGCCTCGTCTTTGTGAGTAACAGTTTAGGGAAAGTTTAAATGTGATTTACAGGACTGCTCCTGGAATTTTCTTGTTACGTACAGCAAACTTGAGCAATTAATTTGCAAATACATACCATCTACTGCATGCAAATCCCGGTGTTCTTGGAAACAGCTGTAATATTTATACTTCTTGCCACAGATGTCACACATATACCTAAAATTCTCTGGAAACAAGTGAAGAAAATTAAAAAAGTCAGTAAACTTGACTTGTATTCCCTTTTCTAAACCACAAAACCATCTATAATTTTTTCTTATTTCATGCAGTAATTTTTAATTTTCAAAGTACTATACACTTCAAGTGCTTTTTCACCCAGGTCTCTCATGACAATGACAATTTGTGTAGGTATCCAGGGTTGCCAACTCTGACAGGTTACAGTCATGGAGATCTAATCACATGACAATTACTCTCACGACACAGTGTGAGACTATTATCACTGCTGCTATGTAACAGATGGGTCTTCTGTAATTGAATATCGTTACATTCTTTTTTGCTGTTGGAAAGAACTGTGCACAAATGAAGATGGATCATGAGGCAAGGCTACAAATACAAACTTCATCCTTTTTTTCTGGAGTGATGGAAGTAATACTTGGGAAGTTCATGTTTCATTCTCTGAGATTCCTGGACAATCCAGAAGAATAATAATTGTACCAAAGGATCAAACAATCTGGCAAACTCACTGTCCAGGTTCATTTGTAAAGAATTAGGTTGAAATGATAGGGAAAGGAGGGAACAGATAGCGACACTGGGAGGCCAGGGATGGGGGTGAGGGTTAAAGACATTAAGGATTTTATTCTTGCAGATAAGGATGACAACAAGCAAGCATGCACACTTCTGCCCTTTTTGTTTTACTACAAATAAACCTCTTAGAACAGTTTAAATCCATCCCCCATAATCAATAAATTATATGTACATACATGCAGCAGGAAGTGAGGGGAAATATTGGACAGAGACCTGGCTCAAAACCTGTTTAATTTTCTTTCAACTAGTTGTGAACCAAAACATGTTGCACTCAACAGCAAAGAGCTGGCCAGAGAATAAATGCAATGTTAACAAGGAAGTCACACATTGAAGGGGAAGCCCCAACTCCCATCCTAAATTTTCCCTGCAGATGGAGATTAATCCACGTACTGTACACTCATTCCAACAAGTGCATGGGTGAAACGCACAGAGTACCCTTCTCCAAGTATTCCATACCAGGAGACAACCAGTCAGATGATCACAATCCTATGCACATTTTTCTCCGACCAAGGTGAATATTATGAATGCAAGTTGGACTTAGAAGTCTGACTGGAGACTCGGCAAAGCCAATCTAACATCACAGCCTTCGCCCAAACATGGACTAAAGAGCTGAGAATACCAAGTGAGGCAAGTGACTGTCCTTGACATTAAGGCAGCATACGAATACAAATGACATCAAGGAACTGAAGTCAACTGACATTATCAAGCTGCAGTCAACATGGAAAATTGTACACTTCGGACAAGCATTGTTCCCCCTTTTAAATAACTATTTAGTTACAAGAAGCAATAAGAACACAGCAACACTGTGCCATTAAAATCACACGGTTTAACATTGTGCAGAGCAAGAATTTCATATGTAGTTAACTCTGTGAATTCAAGGTCTTTTCCTCTATTCTGATTAAAACAATTAGGAAGAATATATTTACACAACTCTGAGAATGAAGTGAACAATTAAAAGGAAGCCCCTGCAAGTCTACAAGGCCACAAAATTCTCCACAACCAAAAAACATAGCACTCTGTCCTCAAATGGTGCCAAACTGCGCGGCAAATCTGGAAATGGCAGAATTTCTAAATGTCCATCTGACATTTATAGATACATTTATTATTAAGTAAATAGAACAGCTGGCAAAACTACAATTCTGATGCATCATAAATCATTATTTGAGCATACTCCAAGCCAAAGTTTTATTATAAATTGGGTCTGTTAGACTGGTTATCAAAACTGTCTTTGTAAGTTTGTCTTGTTGTAATCACATGCTTCACCCTATTAATGGACATATATGCAAACAATATGGCAAGAATAAGAGATAGTTCTGTTGACAGGAGATATAAATGAATGCACAGATGTTTCATTTACAAATGAGAAATTACATATGTAAAATCAAGTCCAAATAACCCTGATCCTGTAAAACTATTTCACCAGGAGATAGTTCTGACCATCCTGTGTGCAAATCCACAGGTAGCCAAGACCAGTAAGAACCTTCTGAGAAAGCAAATATATACTACGGCCAAAGAACAGTTACTTCTATCTTCAGTTTTTAAATTCACGCAAACTCTTAGGTTTGTCTATTTCATTAACTTCCCTCTATGTTTACCCAAACCTGCTTTCCATTGTGAAGAAACCTCAAATTGTCATTAGTGACTTTCATGGATAGCAAACTGGTTTAAAACTTGGATAAAAGTCAATGAACAGAGCAGCAGTTGAGAGCAGCATCATCGTGGCTGGGTTAGCAGTGTGCACTGCCGAAGGAGTCAGCTCCATAACCTCTTCTAGTCACTGCGAAGGTCAATAACTTGAACATGTCTGGAAGGAGCTGGGCCAAGATTTGCAGCTGATATATCAAACTAGGACGTCAGTCTATTATTTAGAAGAGTGATGATAATGAAGTGGGGCAATTGACTGAAGGGTGGGTGAAAGAGTGAGAAAGGCAATATCTCCAGGGATGGTGCTGTGAAGGTAGAAGTTCACAGAGAATGAAAGGCAACACTTCAGGTTGAAATTAAAGGGCTCTGGATCTGTAGGGCGCATCTAGTGGGTGACCAGTCCTTGCTCTGAGCAACGAGCTCTTGAACCCCAAATGACACAATTTGGGTGCATGGTGGGCCAGAACAAGCCCTGGCACAGGACTTCTCTGCAAAACTGGATGATGGAAAAACCTGACCCCAACTTCATCATTATCAAAGCTGTAAAGAATTTTCAACACTTCCATGTGCCTCTGGGATTTGGAAAACTTTAAAAATTATACTGCAAGTAAAATCAACTGGAAATGCAAGAACATATTAATTTAAACAAAGTAACTATGAATGGGCTTGTGTATCCTGCTTCAGGTACAACCAGATGTGGATCTGCATGTAGGTTTGGGTGCTTGACTGAAGGGGCTCGCAGCAAGTCCTGCTCCACCCTGGGTTCGAAGGAGAATCCAGTGGTGCAATGCACCGGGGAAGTTCTCAGTAGAGATCAGCCAGCAAGATTGAAACTTTAACATTTAAACTGGGCACCTGAAACTTGCCATCATTCATGTGGGTAAATGGATTCAGTTCAGTGCAGAACCCAGAAAATTCCAGGCCACTGACACAGAATTGTTAGGTTATGGGTTTAATGATTAAAGCAGAATCTGTGAGTATCTAAGATTGGATTTTGCAATTGGATAAAATGGATACGGGACTTCAACTTCCCTAATATAAACTGGGACCTCCTTAGTGCAAGAGGTTTAGATGGGGCAGAATCTGTTAGGTGCATCAGGAGGATTTCTTAATCAATATGTAGATAGTCCAATGAGAGGAGAGGCCGTACTGCACCTGGTGTTGGGTAATGAGCCTGGCCAGGTGACCAACCTTTCCATGGGAAAACAGTTAGGGAACAGTGACCACAACTCCTGAAGTTTTAAGATAGCTATAGATAAGGATAAGTATGGATCTTGTGGGAGAGTATTAAATTAGAACAGGGCAAACTACAGGAGCATTAGGCAGGAACGAGGGAGTTAATTGGGAACAGCTATTTTTGGGCAAGTCCACATCTGACATGTGGAGGGTGTTTAACAGAGCGCAGGATAGGTATATTCCAGTATGAAGGACAGACAAGGATGGTAAGGTAAGAGAACCTTGAATGTCGAGAGACGTGGTGAATTTAGTCAAGAAGAAACAGGAAAAGTATGTAAAGCTTAGGAAGCTAGGATCAAACCGAGACTTGAGGACGAGAAAGAAGCCAGAAAGGAACTCAAAAAGGGAATTAGGAAAGCCAGGAGGGGCCATGAAAAGTCCTTGATCAGTAGAATTAAAGAGAATCCTAAGGCATTCTATACATATATCAAGTGAAAGAGGATAACTAGGGAGAGGATAGGACCACTCAAGGATAAAGGAGGGACCATGTGCTTGGAGGTGGAGGATGTGGGTGAGGTCCTTAATGAGTACTTTGCTTCAGTATTTACCAAGGAGAAGGATGTGGAGGACAGGGAGATCAGTGTGGAGCATGCTAATATGCTGGGGCATTTCGAGATAAAGGAGGAGGTTGTGTTGGATCTCTTAAAGAGCATTAAGGTGGATAAGTCCCCGGGGCCTGATGGAATATACCTCAGGTTATTGAGAGAGGCAAGAGATGAGATCGCTGGGGCCTTGACCAATATTTTTGTGTCCTCTCTAGCCACAGGCGAGTTCCCGGAGGACTGGCAAGTAGCTAAGGTTGTTCCATTATTCAAGAAAGGAAACAGGGATAATCCTGGAAACTATAGACCAGTGAGTGTCACATCAGTGGTAGGGAACTTACTGGAGAGGATTCTTAGGAATAGAATTTATGAGCATTTGGAAAACCATGGCCTAATTAGGGACAGTCAGCATGGCTTTGTGCAGGGCAATTTGTGCCTTATTAACTTGATTGAGTTTTTTGACAAGGTGACAAGGGTGATTAAAGGTAGAACTGTGGATGTTGTCTACATGGATTTTAGTAAGGCATCTGACAAGGTCCTTCCTGGGAGGCTCACCCAGAAGATTAAGATGCATGGGATCCACAGTGAATTGGCTGTTTGGATTCAGAACTGGCTTGTCCGTGGAAGACAGAGGGCAGTGGTCAATGGGACTTATTCCAGCTGAAGGTCTGCGACTAGTGGTATTCCTCAGGGATCCGTACTGGGACATCTGCTGTATGTGATGTATATAAATGGCCTGGATGAAAATGTACATGGGTGGGTTGGTAAGTTTGCAGACGATACAAAGATTGGTGGCGTTGTGGATAGTGTAGAAGACTGGGAAAGGATATAGCTGGATATAGATCAGTTGTAGATATGGGCAGAGAAATGGCAGATGGAGTTTAACCCAGCCAAGTGTGAAGTGTTGCACCTTGGGAGATCAAATGTAAGGAGATAGTACACTTAATGGCAAGACCCTGAACAGTGTTGATGAGCAGAGGGATCTTGGGATTCATAGAACAATACAGCACAATACAGGCCCTTCAGCCCACCATGTTGTGCCGACCTTCAAACCACTCCCAAGACTATCTAACCCCTTCCTCCCACATATCCCTCTATCTTAAATTCCTCCATATGCTTATCTAACAATTTCTTGAACTTGACCAACGTATCAGCCTCCACCACCACCCCAGGCAGTGCATTCCATGCACCAACCACTCTCTGGGTGAAAAACCTCCCTCTGACATCTCCCTTGAACTTCCCACCCATTACCTTAAAGCCGTGCCCTCTTGTATTGAGCACTGGCGCCCAATTTAAGTTCATACCTCCCTGAAAGTGGCTACACAGGTTGATAGGGCAGTAAAGAAGGCATATGGCACGCTTACCTTCATTAGTCAAGGCATTGAGTTCAAGAGTCAGGAAGTTATGCTGAAGCTTTATAAAACTTTAGTTAGGCCACATCTGGAGTATTGCATTCAGTTCTGGTCACCCCATTACAGGAACGACGTCGAGGCTTTGGTGCATAGAACACTACAGCACAGTACAGGCCCTTCAGCCCATGATGTTGTGCTGACGTTTTACCCTGCTCTATCTAACCCTTCCCTCCCACATAGCCCTCCATTGTACTATCATTCATGCGGCTAAGAGCCTCTTATATGCCCCTAATGTATCTGCTCACCACAACCTCTGCCGGCAGTGCATTCCATGCACCCACCACTCTAAAAAAAAATACTTGCCCCTGACATCCCCCCCCATACCTTCCTCCAATCACCTTAAAATTATGCCCCCGTGTGTTAGCCATTAGCCATTTACACCCTGGGAAAATGTCTCTGACTGTCCACTCGATCTATGCCTCTTATCATCCTGTACACTTCTATCAAGTCACCTCATCCTCCTCTCCAAAGAGAGAAGCCCTAGCTCACTCAACATATCCTCATAAGACATGCTCTCCAATCCAGGCAGCATCCTGGTAAAGATGCAGAAGAGGTTTACCAACATGCTGCCTGGATTAGAAGTCATGTGCTATGAGGAGAGGTTGGACAAACTTGGGTTGTTCTCTCTAGAGTGGCAGAGGCTGAAAGAAGACCTGATAGAGGTTTATAAGATTGAGAGGCACAGATAGAGTAGACAGCCAATATCTTTTCCCCAGGGTTGAAATGTATAATACCAGAGGGCACGAATTTAAGGTGATAGGGGGGTAAATTCAAAGGAGATGCGCAGGGCAAGTTTTTTTTTTACTCAGAGTGGTGGGTGCCTGGAATGTGCTGCCTAGGGTGATGATGGAGGCAAATATGATAAGGGCATTCAAGAAGCTCTTAGACAGGCACATGAATGAGGGAAATGGTAGGATATGGAGATTGTGTAGGCAGAAGGGATTAGTTTAGTTGGGCATTTTATTACTAATGTAATTGGTTCAGCACAACATTGTGGGCCGAAGGGCCTGTTTCTGTGCTGTACTGTTCTGTGAACAGGATGGGCAAAATGATTAGAACTACATGCACTGGGAGCAAAAATGCAGCAATGAACCAGCTGGATTGAGTCACCTAGGTCTTTATTATAATTCCGTACAAGACCATAATTCTTGATAGGATCAGCCTGCTTCTCTTTCCTTACTTTCAGTTTTCAGGGGCACTGCTCTTTTACTCAGATGCAGCCGTCACATTTTCTCCACTGGCTACACTTGCCTGTAAGCCGCCCATACTCAAATGGTGGAGGTTACTAGAACTGTCATTATGTAAGAAAGATATGGCAGAGTACTCACTTGCCTGTGGAGAATTTTCAGCGGATGCAGAGGAGGTTTCATTTTCTGCGAAAAGAAACAAAGTGCATATTAACTCAGAAAAACCTGTAACACTGTATGCCCAATTACTTATCACACCAAACTGTATTTAAGAAATTTGGAAAATGATCCAAAAGCAAAATACTATACAATCTGGAAGTCTGTAATAAAAGCACCCAATGCAGGAAATATTCAACAGGTTAGGCAGGTTAGTGGAGGGAGAAATAGAGTTAAAATCTCAAGTTGATGACCTTCCAACAAAATTGGTATAAGTTAGAAATGCTGTGACAGGAGATTCCGGGGGGGGGGGGGGGGGGGGGGGGGGGGGGGGGGGGGAGGGGGGGGCACGAGGTTGATTGACACAAGTGGAGGTACTCCAGACAAAGGCTGTTAAAGGCCAGTGAATAACAGAAGCCGTGCCTGGGAGAGGTGCAAATCTGAAATTACAGGTCTGCATCAATGCGCCTTTTGTCATTCACTAACGATTTCCCGATTTCCACCTTCCTTCAGCCAGCACCACCGCCATTCACGTCATCCGCATTTTCCTGATCTCCTTGGATCCTGGACCTTCTTTCTCTTACTTTATCACTTTAAACTTGTTTTATTTCCAACTTTTCCTAGCTACATAAGAACAGAAGAAATTATAACAGGAGGCAGCTATTTGGCTTCTCATACTGCTCCACTGTTCATCAAGATTACAGCCGATTTATCTTGGCGGCACTTTCCTGCACTATCCCATCTCCCTTGATTCCTCTAATATTCAAAAATCTACTGATCTCGGTTTTGAGTAAGTGAGCTGACACAGCCTGGAAGAGTAGAGAATTCCAAGGATTCACCTCCCTCACGAAGAAAATTCTCCTCATCTATGTAGCTGGTTTCAAACTCCTCAGTTAGGGAAAGCATTTCACAAGAATTATGTTTGCATCAATGAATTCCCTCTCATTCTGAACCCTGGGGAATACAGGCCCAATCTACTCACTCTCTCATACAGAAGTTCCACCATCTCAGGAATCAGTCTTGTGAATCTTCACCGCACTCACTCAATGACAAATAAGGCTAACACTGTACATAATACTCCAGGGTTCGGTCTCATCTAGGCCCAGTGTAGTTGTAGTAAGACATGTTTACACCTGTACTCAAATGTTTTTCCAATAAAGGCGAATGTAACTGTTTGCCTTCCTTACTGCTCTGATGGAAGATCATCAACCTGAAACATTAATTCTGATTCTCTCCACAGGTGTTGCCTGATCCTCTGCATTTTGTTTTTATTTGGAAGATGATGCACATGCTAAGTAACATCTACTCATTCAAATACTGGAGCTTCACAATAAAGCAATAAAAGTTTTGCAGTACACCATTTTGATAAAATCAAAACTACACCATTACTGTAGTTAACCCTTTGAGTACTACAGGAGCAGCTTAGCTCCAAAATGAATAACAAGTTTTCAACTTTTTAATTTTATTCAAGAAGCACTGCAAATGAAGAAATGCTGTCAAGTTCCATAGATTCTTCTAATTCTAGCTTATAACACTTAGGATTTGAATGCCACAGTTTTGGAGGTGTTAGATGTATGTGTACATTCGGAAAGTTGTAAAAAGGGAAAAAAATCGCTACTCAAAGGGTTAAGCCAATAATTGCGTTAACAAAAATAAGCGTGTACCTAGGTGTGCTCTCACATGTGCCCGGAAGCAGCTGTAGTACTTGTACTTCTTCCCACAGGCACCACATATGTAGGCCCCTGAAACAAAGAAGGAGTCAGACTATAGACAGGGGCTTTTCACTGCTCAGATTCAGTATATTTTTTTAAAAGAAAGGCCATATCTCATATTGTGAGGAAGGAACACCAGCCACTAATTTCTCAAAATACATTAGTTTATCTTAAGCACTAGTACACTAGTCTCTCATTAGAACTCTAGTCACAATTTTCCCTTTCCTAATATAAACGAACTCGACAACATAATGAAGAGAAACCAAAGGTTAAACACCAGAAGAACCAGGGCAGCAAGCGCTGCAGTAATGATGTATGGCAATGCAGTAGATATCAGTAGGCAGCTTACTGGCAGCAATGCCATTTTCTGCAGCAATTAGTGGGAGCCAGATTTCCCCCCAACCTTTCCATTATTTTAAGTCATTCTTAATTCAGAGAGACTGCTCAAGATTATAGGATTTTAATACCTTACTACTTATGCATGGTCCTGTCACTCGGGTTTAATTCAATTAAAACTTAATAGTATCAAATCAAAACATGGTAACCTAGCTAAACTTGGTCAAAATTAAAAGGCAAAACCCGAAAGTCACCAAAAAGCACTGCAGATATTACTAGAAACAGAAAGGATCTATTCTTAATCTGAACTGGAAAACATGATCATTAATATATAAAAGGAAGCAAAGCAAAGGCAAAAATAACAGTGCAGAGGTGAAGTGACCGGGAGACAACTAGCAGGCATGGTGCCTTGCTACAGACAATGTAATGGTGTGGAATAAAAGCAATTAAAGGCACAAGAAATGCAAATGAGAAAAGCTGAAGCATTGCATCACAAGTCAGAAAAGGCTGGAAAAATGACAGAAGCCAACAGCTCAAAGTAGTAATGCAATTTGAGTGTTAATCTGTCCCCTCACACTCCACCTTCCCCTTCCCCCCCCCCCCCCCCCCCCCCCCCCCCCCCATACTAACACTGCACCCATGGACCAGGCTACTCCCACCACAGAACCAGGTACAGATAACGGCTAAAATTATTAGTGAACAAAGTTATCATAGCAGGGTTTCAAGGAAATACATTCCCTGAGTTTACACTGGGTTGCCATACCACAGTCCATAAGGCCAATTTGAACAAGGAGTTCAAGCAACAGGTGACAGGGAACTTAAGGTGGCATTTGCAGAGAGGCTAGAAATGTCCAAAGTGGTTACCTAATGGTCAGTTGTCCCTTAGTGTAAAATTCTGAATAACAAGGAATTACCCCAGGTCAGAGAAAGTAACTCTTCGACTGGCTCATGGTGCTGACTGGACCACATTGTAATCTGATTCAAGGCAGGGCAGCAGGGTAGAGAGGCCTTGAATCTCAATTCTGCACTCGAGGTGTATGCATATCTGGTGTGGGACTGCTTCTCAGTCTGCCACACCTCATCTTGATTTATCCAATAACTTAACCATCAACTGATTTTCTCTTCAGCATACATGCATGAGTTTTTTTTTGTTGCAATCCTTCCTCTCTCCCTCCACCTCATCTCCCCAACCTCCCAAACTCATCCTGATATAATTCTATTTTCTATTCCTGACTTTTGTTTCTGATGAAGTTTTTTCCTAAACTGCAGATCCCTTCTCTAGAAATTTACTGCACTACTACCACACTTCAAACACACTGAACCAATGTGTTAATGAGTACAAAAATTACGTGTCAATGCACAATGTGGCAATTTGAACTCACTCCTAAATATCAGTCACAAGTCAATTCTACAGAGTGCAAGGGTGCTTTTGCTGACATTATATTCTACTACTGACACTTAATGGATGAATCGAACGAACCAGCTTTGGTCGTGGTTACCTTTTCAAATAAAAGACATGTTTAATCTTTGAGGAATATACCAGCATTTCTGCATCAAATAAAAATAATTCTTTGTTCAGAGATATTTTCAAGCTTCTTTCTAATGATAATTTGTCAGCAATGACATAAAATTAGGTACCATTTTACAGTTTTGGAGCAGGGGTGTTTTACACACTCAGTACTCAGAGGGTTAACTATCCATGGTCATACCATGACCAAATCCTTTCACACCTAAATAACAAACAATTATGAACTAGAGAACTATTAACATGAAAATCCTGATCAAAACACTGAAAATTAAAACTTGCTCAACACACACTTTGCTTTATTTCAAATAATTAGAAAGCTGCTGACATTTTGTTTATGTTACTTGGTGCTGAGAACATTACCTTTGTAACACCAGGATGCAGCTGAAAATAGTATTTCAAATCTGAAGATATTTTTGAAGGAATCTGGGACTTGAACATTGCTTCCTTCTACACATGGTTTAGAAAAAGCTACTTACAAAACACTTACCATATTACTTCCAGTATACAGAGACTTCTGTCAACAGCAGATAAATCCATACCTGCATTCTATTCCCATGGATTCTTGGCTTTGAATAGGATGACAGAGCAGCATACTTTGCCACAATCTCTATATTATGTTCTATGCTTGGTGAACAGATCTGTGATGCGAGGAAAGTAATTTTTGTTTTCTCTTCCAAGGTTTACAGCTCAGTTGTAGAAGGTAGCAAAATCAGCTGCCAGACCGAGAACTGAATAAATTCATGCTGTATACTGTGGGTTTTACACTCAAATGAACCCCACAGTACTGATCACACATCCCAATAGCTCCCCTCATGCAACAGCCACACACACACTCGCACACAATGGGTAAACAATAAGTGTTGGTACTGCCTGATTTCCAGTTCCCCACCTGAGGAGGCTGAATGAAGCCCCACCCAGATGAAATTTGTTTATTCAATATGCAGTGGCGATTGGATCATAGAAATTGTAGGTTTGCAATAGTTCAGATAGTCATTAAAATGACTCTCAAGCAGGCAGGCAGGCCCCAGTAGTACTAGGTAGGCTCAAAACTATGCAAACAATATCCAGCATGCTTAAGCTAAACAGATTGTTCAGTTCATTGATGTAATCTCAGTGTACTTCAAACTGTTGCCATAGTCACTTGAGTAAGCCATCTGCTCTTCAAATATTAATTAAAATGCTATACACATGCATATCTCTTTCTCAAAAAACCTTGTAAGTCGATTTGCCAGAGTCCTGACTAAGAGGCAGTACTAACAGCTGTGAACTTCTGTCATACAAGTGGATGAATCACCAAGGGGTTTCCAGTACAGTACTTCAATGTAAAGCAACAGTTGCTGTACTCTGTGGCAAGTACTTCTATTCTGAATTGATTATCTAATTAATTTGTAAACCATGAGGCTATAGTGGATATTTGTTATTGCAAACACAAAATGAGTACTAACCAAACAGTATAAATTTTGTTAACAGGATAATTACAAACATAATACTGTAGTGCCCAATAATGTAATGTTTTACAGGTCTCAGAATAATTAACATCTGATTAAATAAAGCATCTTAAAGATTTGCAAACTGGACACAAAATTATATGGAAGCAGTAATGAAATTGCTAATTTGTTATGGTACTAAAACACCAAATGCTCTACAGTCTCATATCTCCACTGTACCTTTTGAGTCTTTTGAACCTACATTTCAAAATAACCTATTTGGTGCAACAATTTTTTTCTTCTACAGAACTTGCTTAATAGATGATTAACAATTCAAACTAGTTTGTTCAGGAAATAGAAAAAAGTCAAAACCACGGCATTTACACCAGTTATTGAGAAAGTGGTAGCTGGATACTTAAGACATAATAAGATTGGGCAGAGTCAGCATGGATTTATCAAGGGACATTATATTTGATAAATGCTAGCTTTTTGAGGTTGTAACCAGCAGCGTTGATTGGGGGAACAAGTGAACGTGAAGTACTTGTGCGCATTTTGAAGCCATTTTAGATGATGTGCCACACAAGTGGTTACTTGTGGGAGCAATGTACAGGTATGGATTGGGTATTGGTTCACACAGAAAACAATGGGAATGAACTGTCATTTTAGAGTGCAGAGATTGTGATTAATGGGATGTCACCAAGATTTGCGCAACATGCATTAATGTTTTGGAAAGAAGACCAAATGTAATATGGCCAAGTTTGCTGATGATACAAAGCTGGGTGGCAACGTGGGCTGTGAGAAGGATGCAGACGGAAGACAGTGCAAAAAATGTGGTAATTTCTTTGGTGGAAAAATGTAACAAAACGTTTTTTTTTACAAAAAACGCAAGCGATCAAAAGCCCTTTGTATTCAGTGGGACTGGGTGCACTTTGTACACATCACTGTACAATAGCATGCGGGTACAGCAAACACTGAGAAAGGCAAACCCAGAATTTTTCCCTTTACTGTAAGAGGATTTGAGTACAAAGTAAAGACACCTTTCTGAAAATAATCAGGGTCCTGCTAAGTCCATAACTGGAACTCTGCATACAGGTCTGGTCTCCACAACCAAACAAAAAGGGTGTGCTTGCTACAAGGAGGAACAATGAAAGTTCACCAGGTTGATTCCTAGTATGTGGGGTTCCCCCTTTGAGGACAGATTAAGCAGACTGGGCCTAGAGGATTTAGAAACATGAGAAGCAACCTCATTGAAACATATAAATTCTTATGGGTTTAACGCAACATTCCCCTTGCTGGGGTATCTAGGTCCAGTGGTCACAGTCAAATAGGGGGTCAACCATTCAGGACTGAGTGAGAGAAATTTCCATCCAATGAGACAGTAAATCTTTGGAATTTTCATGCCAAGATGGCTGTGGAAACTTGGTCACTGAGTTTACTCAGGACAGAGATTGTCATGTTTGGATTTTAAGGGAACAGTACCATCTGTTGCATATGATAGTTACCAATCTGTTTATCTGCAGCTTACTAATAAACTTTTAATTACCCTTACTCACTTAGTGAGGCCTGCTGCTGTGGCTTCCACTCCATATTTTCCTCTTGCTCATTCATTTGGTTTAATTTCCCAGGGTGCCCGTCAATATCTGTTGAAATAATGAAGAAATACGTATCATGACATTGTTGAAAGAATATAAACAGGCCACAGCCAACCCTAAACTAGTACAGGCAAGACAGCTAAAACAAACCATTGGCCAGGACTGCTGATGAATGCAATCCTTAAAGACTAGATGTACCTTGAGTTGACCCAAGGACAAGATTCTATACGAGGAAAAATCCCTGTACCTGCCAAGACAGATGTAGGGAAAAGGTAATTTTTGCCTTGCAGGTTTGTTTATTGTGTTTCAAAAATTCTATTTGCACCAGATATCATCTTTACAAGGCAGATTAATAGACTTTCAAACTTGAATGGAGAGAGCAGGCATAAAAATGGAGAGATAGGTGCTGTTTAATGAAAAAAAAATTAAACAATAAGATGGGAAGACTCTAGAATGGTCCCCTCTCACTCCTACCACAATTTCCCAACTAGCTCTCTGCTGTAGTCACTACTTCACGCCTCTGCTCAAGCCATTCAATGCTCTGCCTGAATAACTAAAAGCAGATCATTCTAACTTTTGCCAACAGTACAAACAAGGTGTTATCGGATTTGTCTTTCATTTTACACCTTTCACGAATGTTATTTCCTTTCACTTTGTTGATGATGCAGTGGACACAATGTTTCTGATGTGTAATTTCTGTGCACCTGAAGTCTTTTTCTTAAAGGTCAGTGCTATCTCAGAAAGGGATTTACATTCATATGATTTTTGGTGCCCAAGGATAATTGTGGTTGAAATGAGAGACATGCTAGGTTTAGGGTAACACCAAAACTATTTCTCATATGAAAAAATCTTTTTTTTAAAAAGAAAATTGAGCACGAGTGACCAAACTCCCATTATCAAGAGCTATTTTGAAATAATTTAAACCAGACCATTTTTATTTGATACACAGAAAATAATGAATGAAGACAGGCAAAGATGTTGACAATTATATAGGGATCCTTCTGCTTGCAAATGGTGGAGCACTGATGTTTAATAAACTGAAAAAATTAATTGTGACATCGGGGATTATTCAGATCCAGGTATGGCTCTTAAATGTCCCTTGTGGATAGAATGTTACTGTTGGAATTAATCAGGCAATAATGACAAATCAGTACTAATAAGCTTCACTCTGCTTGTGCAGCCAGGATCTCCCCATCTGATGGGGCATTGATTTTCAGTGTTATTCTTAGAAAGATTAAAGAATCCCAGTCACAGTGATGGGTCTTCTTAGCTAATGAAGCAAGCAAGCAAATGATCAAAACTGCTTGGAGTATTGCTAGCCTCTGGCTCAGATAAACAAATCCACCACAGAAGAATGAATTGGTTCCAATCTTATAGAACACAGTACAGCAGAGCCGAACTAATCGCTTCTGCCTGCACAATGTCCAAATCCCTCCATTCTCAGCACATCCATGTGCCTATCTAAGAGCCTGTTAAACACCTCTATCGTATCTGCCTCCATCACCACCCCGGCAGCACATTCCAGGCACCCACCACTCTCTGTAAAAAAAACTTGCCCTGCACATCTCCTTTGAACTTACCCCCTCTCACCTTAAATGCATGTCCTCTAGTATGAAACATTTCAACCCTGGGGAAAAGATACCGCCTCTTTATTCTATGTTTCTCATAATTTTACAAACTTCTATCAGGTCTCCTCTCAGCCTCTGACGCTCCAGAGAAAACAAACCAAGTTTGTCCAACCTCTTCTTATAGCACATGCCCTCTAATCCAGGCAGCATCCTGGTAACCTCTTCTGCACCCTCTTCACAGCCTCCACATCCTTCCTACAACGGGGCAACCAGAATTGAATGCAATTCTCCAAATATGGCCTAACCAGTTTTATAAAGCTGCAACCTGTGTAGCCATTTTCATGGAACTATGGACTTGGACCTCAAGATCCCTCTGTACATCAATGTTAAGGGTCCTGCCAACACAAAATACACGATCTTGGAGTTACTTCAAATCCCCCAAAAGATTGTCTTTTTTCTCTAAAGAGGACTGTTGTTTTTTTTTTACAGACCAGCATAGTTTTGAGCTAGCAATGAGTGGGTAACAAGCAGCAAGATCTCAACATTGTAGATTAGTAATCAGCACAAGTCACGTTAAAATGTGAATGTACTGATAGGATCTTCATGGCCACAACATAAACCAAGGGAAGACAGCCCCATTAGCTCAAGTTGCAGAAATGAGCTCCCTGGAACCAAAGCGAGTTCTGACATTTAGCCTCTGCTTTCTGGTATTTTCAGTTGAACACCAACATTACTTGCAATCTACCTGGACTCCTGTTTCCCTTCACTTTTTAAAAAAAATGAAGAGTTTTGGGAGCAAAATTTCCATCACACTGTATTCAAAGAAAACTCCAGTTCAGCTTCTTGCTGTTCTTTGACTACTAGTGCATCTAACCGTTACAGCAGTTAGAAATAAGATTAGTGTGCCCGCAAACTTTAAAAATGCACAAACAAAAAAGTTCAATAAAACGTAATAGACTCTATTTCTCAGCTTTCGCTACCAATTATATTGGTTGAACTTTGTTGATTCCATAATGCTAGTAAAATGTTAGCCTTGCTAATGTTCCCTCATTTCAGTGTACATATAATATTAACATTGCCTTATGCCAATTAATCATCTGAGAGTTTTTCATCAGAGTGATGCAGCTTCTCGCCAGCTACCGATTAAAGTAATATGGTTTGGCTATTTCACTTGTGACAATGGAAGGAAGCTTCATTTTCACAAAGCATGATTAGCAGATTTAGCTATCAATTATCTCAACTTTGTTCAAGGTGAAGACTTATGCCAACTCCATAGTTTGTACAAGTGGACCTTAAAATGTTGTTGCAGTGTCCTGTTCTTTGTTTTTCCCAGAAGCTGCCAAGAATGTCATTAGCAAAGAGCTCAAAGCTACTAGTTGTATCCAGAATGAATAGAATTTCAAAATTCCTTTGACCATCTTTTTTAAAATAACAATCAGGCTATGTGAATGGAGACATTGTGTGTTATTTCTGTCAGGACAGTATTCCTAAAATTTATGCCTTACACTTAACACAAACAAGTGAGCTCAAGTGATAAAGCAAATGTACCCAAGCAAAAATCAGTAGAGTTAACACAAAGAGAGGAAGCAAATAGATACAATTTAAAATTTAAAACGTAAAGTTGCTTTTAGGCAGAATTAAATATGTTGGGCTGGGCAACTAAATGCTTGAGAACACAAAATTAAGAATCTTGCCTTGGAGACTTCAGCCAAGAGATCATAGTTCGAAGGTGAAAACTATAAACTGTTCCTAACCACCTTACAAGTGAATCTGCTTTCTTTCTTTAGTTAGAAGCTTAAAAAAAACACTAACTAACACCAACTTCCTTATCAGCTGTTTATAGCTTCACATTTTTTTTTATAAGTTTTTCTGACAGATGTTAGGCTTTAATTATGTAAAAATTAAATAAAAATGAAGACAGTCACCTCATCTTAACAAGAACTCAGAATCTAGTAGGATATAATTCAGACATGGTAAAACTTATGTAGATTCAGATTTTGAAATTTGTGTTCTAAATTCCCTCTTTACAATATTTTTATTAATTCCACAAAGAAAATACAGAATACATGAATCAGAAAGGGGATAAAATACTACTAAATACATTGTGTTAAATCATACTTGAAATCACAATACCCCATATTGGTAATCAAAAATGATAATTGATTAATAATGAATAAATTGGAATAATTTTATTATAAAAAAATCTAAACCCACTACCAAGACTGAAGCTGTTTGGTAAAAAAAAACAAGGAAAAACCCTTAACACATAATAATATTAGCCAATATCTGTACTTTAACCACCAACGGCTTTGAAAATAGTTCAAAAAAGGTCCCCACAATGTTTGAAAGTCTAAGTTAGATTCAGAAACTGAACAACGGATCTTCTCTAAATTTAGGTATGACATAACATCCTGTAGCCATTGAACATGAGTGGGGGGAGTAACTTCCTTCCATTTAAGCAACACAGCCCTCCTGCCTATAAGAGAAATAAAGGCCAATGTGTAGATCAGAAGTCTCCAAAGTTATATCTTTTTCTCCAACAATCCCAAATAATGCAGTCAATGGATTAGGCTTAAAATTTATTTTAAAAAGCACAGAAAAAGTTTGATAAACCTCTATCCAGTATTTCTTAAGACTCAAACATGTCCAAAACATGTGGATTAAAGAAGCCTCTCTGTTATTGCATTTATCACAATAAGGAGATATATCCGAATAAAAACGAGACAGCTTGTCTTTGGACAAGTGAGCTCTATGGACCACTTTAAATTGAAGGAGGGAGTGACGGGTGCATAATGAAGTATCGACCAATTTAAAAATTCCATTCCAAGTTTCCTCAGAAATTGAAATCTGCAAATCTTGTTCAAGCATTTTTAATTTTGTCTAAAGGAGCCTTACTCATTCCTAATAACCTACCATAAATATTAGATATTGAGCCATCATAAAAAGGCTTCAAATTAAAAATTACATCTAGTAAGTTCTTATCAGGACTCATAGGAAATGTGTGTAATTGAAATCGGAGAAAGTCTCTAATTTGTAAATATCGAAAAAAATAGGTTTTTGGTAAACTATATTTAGTTGACAATTGTTCAAACAAAGAGAGATTTCCTCCAACAAACAGATCTTGAAAACAAGTAATACCCGATCTGTCCCACTCTTTAAAAACTACTTCAGTCATAGAAGGTTTAAAAAAAATAGAAAAAATGGGACTAGACGAAGAAAATCTCAATAAGCCAAAATATTTTCTAAGTTGTAACCAAATCCTCAAAGCATGTTTAACTACCCGTGTTCTAAATCCCTGTCAATACTTTGCATCAACATTTGAAAAGATGTTTTAAAAATACTGAAGTAGCAGTTTAGCACTTAGCCAGCAAACAGCATGAAAGTTTCGTGAGAATTCTGCATGTAGTCCATGTTTGGACAGCTAGAGACATCTTCCACAGACATAGCCAACACTAGGCAAAAAGCCCTAGCTTTTGAGGATGACAAAACATCCCAAAACTTTAATGGTGTTGGATGGCAGATGAAATAATGGGCAAGTTCTACAGTGGATGGCCCTGCCACCATTAGTAGCCATCTTGCCTCTGAAATGGGAAGGCTCAAGTTTATCTTGAGCACTAGAACCTAGGCTAGTTCATGATTGTATTGGGGAATGCCACAACAGCAATCTTTTAGCCGAGATGTTAATACCTGGGTCTCTTGTACTCACTCCTGTGGATGTAAAGACCCTGTAGCACTAGGAGTTACCTCCAGTGTCCTGGCCAATACATTATCTGATCACATATTGCTCTCAATAGGAGCTTGCTGTGTGCAAATTGGCTGGCATATTTCTTACATATGAAAGTATACCATTAGTTGCACAGCATCTTGGGATATTCTTGTACTGAAATACCCTGAGTTCAGAAGAGGTAATGACTTAAATTAAAAAGAGAATTGTATAGTGAAGCCAGATTTGGAAAGATCACAAGAGAGCAACAGCTCAGAATAATTTTACAAAAACAACATGAAACCATGCAACTGCTGGCCAGCTGGCACAGTAAACTGGAGTTTTAAATTAATGACGTGCTAAGGTGAGAAAATAAACTAAAAAAATGTTGGAGGAAGAAGCACTTTGCAGAAAACATCAGCCACAACATGGTGCTAATCACACTCACATCATTAATTGCCACATGCAGTTAGCCTAGAAATAGGTCTTTTGGGGATACATGTGTGATTGAGTTTAAGGGGTTACATGGGCAACTGTGTCTACAAAACTAGATGCCCCCATAATTGGATAACCAAGGAGTGCACACAACTGATTTAGTGACTGTTGTGAAGATTCCCTAACTCCCTCCCAAGTATAAATTTCTAAGAGAACAAAAAAGAAAATGTTAAGATTAAGGAAGAGGAGGGAAAATTATTACTAAGCCATTCAAGATATAACCACTCAAAGGTCTAAAGTAACACAGAGCCTTCCTCTGTGTCCAGGGACAAAAATTATACAGCCCTTTTGCAATTTTGCTGCAACCTCTCTATTACATTGAGCAACAATCTGCTGGAGGAAGTCAGCAGGTCAAGCAGCATCTGCGGGAGGAAAGGAGGCTGTTGACATTTCGGGGCGAAACCCTGGGAGGAAAAGAACTGTCGACATTTTGGGTCAGTCCTGATGCAGGGTTTCAACCCAAAACGCCAACAATTCCTTCCCTCCCACAGATGCTGCTCGACCTGCTGAGTTCCTCCAGCAGAGTGCTGCTCCAGATTCCAACATCTGCAGTGTCACGCCTCTATTGTACTGCTCTTTCTTTCTCAATCTTTTTATTAGTTTCCAAATTAATACAGATTAATATATAACATCAATGATTGTACATGTAATACAAAGAGATCAAGAGCAATCATGACATAATCATAAAAAGTAACAAAATATAAAAAAATCTTTAGATCTCACGATCTCTTAGTAGATGAATATAGTATAAAAAAGAAAAAGATTTATTGTATATATTTTTAAAAATCCCCAAATCAATAAAAAAAATTGTAAATATAACAAACTAAACTATAAAAATTTCAAGAAAAGAAATGAAAAAAAAAGAAAGAAAAAACGGGACTGAAATTTCTCAATAAAAACAGAGCAATATTATGTCGTCAACTCCGTTCCTTTAAATTGAAAAGTTATTGAAAAGGGATCTACATCATATGAAAGTATTGAATAAACAGACTCCAAATGTCTTCAAATTTAAGCGAAGGATCAACAGTACCACTCCTAATTTTTTCCAAGTTTAGACATGATATAGTTTGAGAAAACCATTGAAAAATAGTAGGGGGTATTGGATCCTTCCCCTTAAGCAAAATGGATCATTTGGCCATTAATGTAACAAAGACAATCATACGGTAAGCGGAAGCAGATAAATGGCCAGACTCTATTGTTGGTAGTCCAAAAACTGCAGTGATAGGGTGAGGTTGTAATTGTACTGTTGACTTGCTTTTGATTCAGTGAACTGAAATGGTATTGCCAAATCCCAAAGCTTTAAATCTTACAACTGGCTAAATTATACACTCAAAGCATTTATTATAGTTTTATTATGGTTTGCATTGGAACTTTCACTATGATTATGCAAGGTTTTTCCACTGGAGCACAGGAAACAGATTCACTCAACTCCCACGTGTCTGTTATTTGGTTAAGCAATGCGTCAACTATAGAACCTTCAGGTTAGTTTTCAAATTGCTTCATCGCCTGGCTCCTTCCCCTTGCTGGTCTCACCCAACCCATCAGCACTTCAAACCCCATCTCCAAATTTAATTGCTCCTCCATTGGCAAATATGCTTTGGATGTCAAGGCTCAACGCTTCTAGATATCTGCCCTATTACCTCCTTCGTTTGATAAATCATTCTGTGACGTGCTTTGGGATAATTTGCTACATTAAAATAAAAAGGCTATTCATCCCGAATAGTCTTTGGCATTATATAAGTAGGCACAAAACATACGATTTAAGATAGATATATAGATAGACTTGCACGTTAATATTTACCACTGGATTGACTATTGGGTTGATCCTGCTCAGAACAGCGTTGAGCCCCATCCTCACCAATCACAACACAGATCTCCGCTACCTCACGTGCGTTTTCATTAACGTTATTGTTGCTCTTGTGATCTTTGGATTCATCTTGCCACAACTCAGCATTCACTTCACTCTCATCATCTCTTTTTTCAGTCTTTATTGCTGCATCAAGGGAACTCATTGTGTTGGCCTTTATCCAGCACTTCTTAAAATTTTGGTCAGAATCAGATGGAGTCACTGCAACAATTCTTTCCAATTCTGTTAGGGGAAAAATATATATTAATGTCTGTATTTGCTTCCCTAGCTAATTTTATATTTTTAGTGATAAATCAATATACAAGGTAAATGACTTCAATTTTTTAATTCTTTTCAAACCCTCTGTAGCTTTAGTTTGGTTAGAAAGCTCTCAGCTTCTAATTAGCTTATTTTTCACTTGACTGAGGAAAAATAGTGCAGTTCATCAATGGCATCATCAGTTTATGCCTGACTTCTATTACTTGCCAATAATGACATTCTTAAGAATCACCTCCAAATACCTTCCTCATACCCAAGATGAGTCTTTCAAAACCATTTCCTAGAGATACAAGCACAAAATCTACACTACACTTTGGTACAATGCTAAGGGAACTGGTGTCAGAGATTCTGCATTTTACGTAAGACATTCAACTGAGAGTCCTCTGTCCTCCCACCTAAAAGAATCCAAGGCACCATTTTGAATAATAGGGAAATTCTTCTTACCATTGTCTTATTATATTCTCAACCAACAGTTACAAGAAATTTCATCATTAGCATCACCAGTTTGCTAAATTTAAATTGGTTCTTTGAGATATGAAATTCACTCTTAAGATCTCACTCTTCAGCTCTTAAGACTGGATGGAATGTCTATATGAAATCAAACATACCTTCATTAAAAAGAATGAGGAAAGAAGAAAAGAAATCTGCATTTTTATAATATTGTTACTGAATATATTATTTTAGAGATGCTGGTCAAACCTTGATCAGATCACTAAGATATCTTTTGTTTTTCTTCGCAGTGTCCTGGGATCTCTTACATCCACCCAAATAGCCTAGTAAGATGTCTCAAAGGATGCTGCTCATCTGATGATGTAGTGTCCCTATGGCACTCCGGCAAAGTATCAGGCTACATGCTTCATTCAGCTTCCTGCAATCTAAAATTCCAATTATTAATTCAGTCTACCTATTCTAACAAGTCTGCCATTTTGAACTTTATATGTAGATGCACAACACTATATGGGAACTTAACTTCAGAGATCCTCAGCTGGTCAGGCAGCAGATATGGAGATGGAAACAACGGCAACATTTCAGAACAATCACTTTTCATCAGAAGAGATACCTTCCATCTCTGGTTCTTACCAATGTGCATGAATATGTTAAGTGCATTAATATAAACAAGCTATGTCAAAAAATGCACTAAAAATAAAAGCTAGAAGCTTACTTATCTCATTGCAATAAAGAACCTGTCAGCTTGAGTCATCCAATCAGCAAAGTAATTTTTTTTTTGCAAGTTTTCCAGGTATAATGGAAAATACATTACAGCATCCAAAAATGTTGTGCTTCAAGGAGAGATTAAGGTTCAACATAAAAAGTTACATGCTGAGTTCAGGAAAAGAAATTGCATTTTTATAGCAATCATCATGGCTTCCAGACATCCCAAAAAACCTTAAGAAATGAATTATTTTTGATGTGATCACTGCTATCATAAATGAAATGCAGCAGCCAGCTGGCTTACAGTAAGACCCAACAATGTAATTACTTTTTTTGAGGAATTAAGAGATATTCAGCAGAATATTGAGGAAGGATCCCCTGTTCTACTTCAAAAAATGCCATGGTATATTCTTGTTTAATGTCAGGCATACCTCAAGGGACAACTCTGATTCAATGCTCCCTCAATATCACACTAGAGAACCAGCTTTGATTATTAAGATACTAGCCAGACTTATCCTTTAGACAAATAAATTATTGATGTGCATTAAATAGTGTCAAGCTAATGGTGAATATACTGCCCACAAATTCATATCATTGCATGCCAGTTATCTTCCTAAGATTTTAAGGTTAATAACAATGAATTTCGGACCTTTGATTTCAAATCAATAACTAAACATGGCAGCAAATATATAAATTTCTAATAAACTTTCAAAAGAATGTAGGGGCATTAAGTACTTCTACAATTTAGAGAATTTTTACTGTTTTTTTTAAATAAGCATCATGAAATCTAACTTCAAAATCGATGAAAACTACAAACCAACCAATACAAATTGGTGAAATTCTCAGACGTCATTTTCTTTATTAGACTTCCTATTTACTTAAATTATCTTCTAAAATTAGTTCAAAACTCAGATTCAGAGACATCTCACCTTTTTATGTCATTTCTCCAAAAATTCAACTTTCCATATGACATTTCTTTATTGAAAAATGAATTTCAAAAATGCTACACTTTCACTTCTAATAAAATCTTACTCTCCTCACAATGTTGTCTGAGAGATTTGGGGAGCTTGCACAGTCTGCTTAATGGTAGGATCCCTTCCAATGTCACTTTATTTCTGTATGTCACTATGAGATTTGCTTACAAGAGCAGTCATGCAAGCTGATCTCTTCA
This sequence comes from Pristis pectinata, assembly GCF_009764475.1. NCBI lineage: Eukaryota > Metazoa > Chordata > Chondrichthyes > Rhinopristiformes > Pristidae > Pristis > Pristis pectinata. Next base: position 1,834,338 of record NC_067427.1, on the reverse strand, counting down.
CAGATGTCAGACTAATTACAAATTACTTCAATTTAAAGTGACAATATTCCTTTACAAAATAATATAAATTTTGAATGGATATTCCTATTTCTTCCTTTGCAGTATAAGCAGCAGCTAGAATGCAAGTATTGGATTGCCTGTTTATGGGGAAACACCCACAAGCTATCTAGTTCTGATGTTTGGCTGTCAATCTAGAACACCTTGAACATTTTTGGTCAAGGTATACCGCACAATTCCAGAGACTGATTTCTGGGATGAGGGAATTGTCTATCAAAACAACTTTTTTAATGGAATGGGGGCTAGAAGAATATTTCCCTTGGATAATGGCAAAAACCAGAGGCAATCTTGGAATAAGACCACATGTTTCTCAATTTAAGGAATATTTGAAAGGAACGAGGTTGCTTAGCTGCTGAATATATTCAAAACTGATGTAAATTTTGGTTGGGTTGCAGGTTTTTGAATAATTCTCCCCCCACACTGAATTCTTGACAATAAATGATAGCTCTAAAATAAGCAGCTCAAAAATAAATTCATCATGAATGTCAGTGCCTTGGTGCCTTAGGAATAGAATCCATGCTGGCTAGCAACAAGAAATCCACACACTACCACTCATTGACAAGACTCAAATGTCGCCAGGTACTACATACTCTCTCCCATCATTCTTTAGTATAATTATGTTGAAAATAATTAGTTTTTAAATTCTTATCCTAATATTTCCATGTGCTTAAATCCCTGCTTCAGTCATGCTGTTGCTTCTACTGTTTGTCATCCACCAATATGTTTCATTATTTCTCCCCCTCCCCACTCACTGCTTAACAGATTAAAGTATTGTTTAGGCTAAATTACTTACCAATTCCCTTCCCTCACTTAAGAAATGTTGACCTCAAAGGTTGCGGTCTTGCGGGCAATGATAGGTACGACAGTGCATTGCACTATTCTACCACACAACTTCATAGCAACAGAAGCTGCCTACTCATAAGGTTTAGTGAAACCTCATTATTAAAAGCCGCAATATTTGCATTGAGCAACTTCAACCTCACTCACATTTGCAAGTTTTGCTTCAATTAAGATGGAATAACCCATTTGCTTCTTGCTGGAATATTTTCAAAGAAAACTCTTCAGGGAAACTTGCTGGTCTTCATTGAAGAGTGTCAGCTGAAATTTTGTTACACAAAAAAGTCTGCGCCTTTGTCAAGTATTGGTCACACATTCCAATATCTTCCACTTAAGTTCAAAGTTGGAGATATCAATTTCACACTCTAGTTGCTTTTAGATTTCATAATGATCATGGCAAACATCAACACCAGCACTACCAAGTTATTCCCCACTTTATCTCCAGGAACTTCTGCATTTGACAGCGTGTATGCAAAAATCTGCGACTTGCTTCCATTTAAATAGCTAAATGCCAATGGTTCAATTTGAAACTGTCTCGACAAACTGCATAACATCACTGATATGCTAGTTTTACCATGATCATAGGAAAGGGATTTGCAGCAATTTCAACTTGTCTTCATTCAGTATGATAAGGATTAAAGACAAGAGAAACAAGATGGTGGTGTTGAGGAAGATAACCTTGGTATTACAGTAACTCCCTGATATTTGAATGGGGAGGTCCGTGGTGTTTCCTACCTCACAAGGACAAGTACTTGGATAGGAAAGGAGCAGAGGGATACAGGCCTAATGCAGGCAAATGGGATTAGCGTCGATAGGCATCGCTGTCAGCATGGGCGAGTTGGGCCGGAAGGACTCATTGCTGTGCTCTACAACTCTGACATCTCCCCACCCCCACCCTCCCTGCAACTCCTTTTGACTCCTTCCCAGATCTGACAAAGAGCCTTTGACTTGGAACGTTAACTGTTTCTCTTCCCACAGATGCAGCATCAGATTTCCGGCATCTGCAGTTTTTTTTGATTTTCACAAAAGGTCCTCCCCAACTTACGACCACCTGATTTCTGTACAGCTAATATATACGATTGAGCTTTGGGAGGGAGACCAACCGGGTGGATCTGCTGGCTGCCACAGGACTGCAGACATCTTCTGCCGTGTGGGAACTCAGCCCGCGGACACATTTCCTACTTGCAAACTGTTTGGGTTACCAGCAGTTCGCAGGATTAGAACCCTGCTGTAACCTGGGGAGGACTTGTACCTTTTACATCCATGTGCAAGACTAGAAGGAGCCATGGCTCCAGGTTTTCTACTGAAAGACGTACCATTTTGTGTGGAACTTGCTTGGTCCTACAGTGATGTTCAGCCTGGATCAGTTACATGAAATCACTTGAGTGGGAATTCCAAGCTCATTCAACTGACTCAGGTTGCCAGAGAGACAGCCATGATTGCCAAATGCTCAAGGTGTAAGACCAATATTTAGATTTCAAGGAAACACCGCCTAAAGCTAGAGTCATTTTAACTTGTATGCATTGCGACAACCTTACAGATCCAAATGCACTCAATTTTTACATTGCACGATGCAAATATCTGTTAATATACTGCTCCTAGTATACTTGGAGAACTTCTACAGCATTGGTTCTGGTAAGAGATTTTTTGTTTTATGTCAGAGGCATTATGCCTTCTTATTTCCAATGTTAAGATGAAGCAGTATCCCTCAAAACCCAGGAAGCTTAACTATCCCTGTGTAAACATTGAGCAAGTTCAGTCAGAGTTCAATCGGTATTCAGGCTGCACATCAAAATACTGGCTCTGCTTTTAAAAATCAATTAGTAAGGTCATTTAAAAGGATGCAGGCATTCTGATCCTCATTTTTTTTAAATTTCTGAAGTTTAGCTTTACATTCCAAGTGACTATATTTGTTGATTCAAATTCCTTTCCACGTTAAAAAACAAAGTGATAATGGAAATATGATGGACAGGAAGTGCTCAGGTGTTTCCATGAATGAAGGCGAGCATGCCATATGCCTTCTTTACCACCCTATCTACTTATCCGGCTACTTTCAGGGAGCTATGGACTTGGACCCCAGGATCCCTCTGTACCTCAATGCTGTAAGGGTCCTGCCATTAACTGTATTCTTTCCCCTTACATTAGACCTTCCAGAGTGCAGCACCTCACACTTGTTCAGATTACAGTCCATTTGCTATTTCTCCACCCCTACATAACTGATCTATATTCTGCTCTATCCTTTTACAACCCTCTACACTGTCCACAACTCCATCAGCCTTTGTCATTTGCAAACTTACTAATTCATCCATCTATACATTTTCATCCAAGTCATTTATACATAATCACAAACAACAGAGGCTCCAGCACTGACCCCTGCAGAACACCACTGGTTATGATCCTCCAGACAGAATAACACCCTTTCACCACTACCTTGTCTTCTATGGACAAGCCAATTCTGAACCCAAATAGCCAAGTCACTGTGGATCCCATGTATCTTAGTCTTCGGTATTAGCCTACGAGGGACTTTATCAAACACCTCACAAAATTCCATGTACACAACATCCAATGCCCTACCTTCAATCACTTTTATTACCTCCTCAAAAAACTCGATCAAGTTTGCAAAACATGACCTGCCCCGTACAAAGCCATGCTGACTGCCCCTAATCAGGCCAGGCTTTTCCAAATACATTTAAATCTTATCCCTTAAGAATCCTCTCCAGTAGCTTCCCCACCACTGATGTGACGCTCACTGGCCTATAACTCCCTGAATTAAGCATCCTCTCCAATAGCTTCCCCACCACTGATGTGAGGCTCACTGGCCTATAATTCCTGAATTATCCCCATTTCCCTTCTTGAACAAAGGAACAATATTGGCTACACTCCAGTCCTCCGGGACCTCACCTGTTGGTAGTGAGGATACAAAAATCTTCGTCAAGACCACGGCAATCTCCTCTCTTGCCTCTTTCAGTAATCTGGGATATATCCCATCAGTCCCTAGGGGGACCTGATGCTCGTCAAAAAAACCAGCATCACTTCCTTCCTGATCTCACAATGCCCTAGCACATTAGCAGGCCCACACTGCTCCATCCTCCACGTCCTTCTCCTTGGTGAATACTGACGCAGAGTACTCATTTAGTTCCTCACCCACATCCCCTGACTCCAGGCATAAATTCCCTCCTTTATCCTTGAGTGGTTCTAACCTCTCCCTAATTATCCTCTTAATTTTTATGTAAGTATAAAATGCCCAAGGATTCGAAATTGGCTGTCTGGGAGAAGACAGTGGTAGTGGATGATTGTTTCTCAGACTAGAGGCCTGTGACTAGTGGTGTGCCTCAAGGCCACACTGTGCTGGGGCCATTGTTGTTTGTTGTCTATATCAATGATCTAGATGATAATGTGGTAAATTGGATCAGCAAGTCTGCTGATGACACTAAGATTGGAGGTGTAGTGGACAGCGAGGGAGGCTTTCAAAGCTTAGAGGGATCTGGACCAACTGGAAAAATGGGCCAGAAAATGGCAGATGGAACTTAATGCAGACAAGTGTGAGGTGTTGCATTTTGGAAGGATAAATCAAGGTAGGACATACACAGTAAATGGTAGGACACTGAGGAGTGCGGAGGAACAATGGGATCTGGGAGTTCAGATACATAATTCCCTGAAAGTGGTGTCACAGGTAGACAGGGTTGTAAAGGCGGCTTTTGGCATCCTGGCATTCATAAATCAAAGTATTTAGTATAGGGAGTTGGGATGTTATGGTGAGGTTGTACAAGACATTGGTAAGGCCAAATTTGGAGTATTGTGTGCAGTTCTGGTCACCTAACTACAGGAAGGATATTAGTAAGATTGAAAGAGTGCAGGGGAGATTTACTGGAATGTTGCCAGGTCTTCAGGAGTTGAGTTACAGGGAAAGATTGAACAGGTTAGGACTTTATTCCTTGGAGCGTAGAAGAATAAGGGGAGATTTAATAGAGGTTTACAAAATGAGGGGTACAGACAGAGTTAATGTGAGTAGGCTCTTTCCACCTAGATTAGGAGAGATAAGTACGAGAGGTCATGGCTTTAGAGTGAAAGGGGAAAGGTTTAGGGGGAACTTCTTCACTCAAAGAGTGGCGGGAGTGTGGAACGGGCTGCCATCTGATGTAGTAAATGTGGGCTCACTCTTAAGTTTTAAGAATAAATTGGATAGATACATGGATGGGAGAGGTCTGGAGGATTATGGACTGGGTGCAGGTAAATGGGACTAGTGGAATAAAGTTTCGGCACAGACTAGAAGGGCCCAATGACCTGGTTTCTGTGCTGTATGGTCTATGGTTCCATGGTTCTACTTGGGAGTTGAAAAACAGATTCTAGTATCAGCAGTGGTGGGGGGATGCAATTACAGAATGACAACATTACATAGGCAGTTTCCATTACGATGTGGACAAAAGGAATTTATAGTGGAAAAAGCATTGTCCAAATAAAATCCATCTGTTGCTATTCCCTTCTCTAATAACCTTATCCTAAACTGCTCCAATAGATATTATGGTCTTAAGCTCAAATCTCAACAGCACAAAGATACTGAAAACACACAAAAGCTGTATAATTAGAGTAGTGAAGACACTCTGGCAAAACTCTTGTTGCTGGCGGCTTGTTAAAACACTTAAACCACCAATAATGACAACATCAAAAGGACATAATTGATTTCCAAAATGAACTACTTAAATTTTCATGTGCCGTCTTTATGACCTACCCTTATAGGAAAAGACCGACTTTAACCAGCTCGTCAAAGGCATATTGCATCAATGGACATGGTAACCAATGATTAATATAAATTTTAAACCTTGCAAGCACAATAAATCAAAATTCTACATGTAAAAGTGAATGTTTCCATGAAAAATTGCAAAAGCTGAACAAATCAGTGAGACAATATATTCTTTCCAATTTTTTGTCACTTTTCTTCAGCCAAACAAGAACACACAGTATTTTGGTAACTATAAAAACATTAGAAGACTGCCCAATAGCACAAAAAATACCTCCACCAGAAGGGCTACAGTGGCTCAGGAAAGCACCATCACCCTAAAAGGCAGTAAGGGATAGGCATTGAATGTTGGCCAAGCCAGCGATGTCCACAGCACAAATGAATCTATACAAATGTACTTTCATTAACAGTTTTAGTTCTCCAAGTACACAGAAAATATAAAAACATTGCAAGGCTGTTATTCCAGAGGAAATGCATGTTTGTGATCAATCATAAAAAATTCCTCCAACAGCCTCGCAAGGAGGAGTTCCTGAGCATCTTCCGGCAATTTTAATTAGAAATGGAAATTAAAGCATCATGTTGCAAATTTAACTGCCAACACAACTCTGAACAAACTCCTGTCTAAAAACACATGTTTAAAGACAGGTATTTGCTTAAAGGCAACAATATTTCACAAGTAAGATTTGGCAGCCTAACATAACCTTTTGAACAATTGTGAAACAGGCACAAGAAGTTGAGATGCAGCTATTTTATTACCTGAAACATTTTAAAACAAAATATTGGCCATCTATCAGAATGCAAGCATACGTGCACATGTATGGTGTGTACACATACCCGTGTAATTTACCATTTGTGCATTACTGATAAAATGTCTCTGTTTTGTCAACTCTCTATTCCAATAGCATACTGCACAGCCATACCAGAGACACAAATTCCGAGGCTGTCATGATGCTGAGCTCTTTTTCCGCCGCCTCCTTCGGTAAGGAGTGCTCTCCCCCTTCCAATGACTGGGTCTCCCACCTCCAGCCCTCTTCCTCCACCTGGACTCCCCCACCAGGACTGTTACCTTCCCTGGACCTATTCATAGCTAACTGTCAGCATGACTTTTCTGTGGCCCTCACCAACTCTAACCTCACCCCTTCTGACACTGTTCTCCATGCCCTCCACACCAACCTTAATGCAGTCATCAAACCAGCTGACAAAGGTGGTGCCATGATAGTCTGACGCACTGACCTCTACCTTGCAGAGGCCAGACGCCAACTCTCGGACACTTCACCTACCTACTTCTGGACCATGACCCCACCGAGGACGACCAGGACATTATCTCCCGCACCACTGACCTCGTCACCTCGGGAGATCTACCCCCCTCCCCCCACCCCCACAGCTACCAACATGATAGTCCCACAACCTAGGACTGCCCGCTTCTATCTCCTCCCCAAAATCCACAAGGACTGTCCCGGCAGACCTATTGTCTCCACATGCTCTTGCCCCACTGAGCTCGTATCCTCATACCTGGACACCATTCTGTCCCCCTTGGTCCAATCCCTTACCACCTACATCTGTGACACCTCACACACTCTCCAACTCTTCCATAACTTTAAGTTCTCTGGCACACACAACCTCATCTTCACCCTGAATATCCAGTCGCTATATACCTCCATTCCCCATCACAATGGCCTCACCGCCATCCGCTTCTTTCTCGACCAGAGACAGAACCAGTCCCCTTCCCCTAACACTTTCCTCCGCCTGGCTGAACTTATCCTCACCCTAAACAACTTTTCTTTTGATTCCTCTCACTTTCTACAGACCATGGGCACTTGCATGGACCCCAGCTATGCCTGCCTTTTTGTTGGCTACATTCCAGTCTCTGTTCCAAGCCTACTCTGGCCCCACTCAACTTTCTCCACTATGTCGAGGACTGCATTGGTGCCACCTCTTGTACTCGTGTGGACCGCTCTCCCCTTTCTTGATCTCTCCATCTCCGGAGATTCATTATCCACCGACATCTTCTACAAATCCACTGGCGCCCACAGCTACCTCGATTACAGCTCCTCTCACCGTCTCTTGCAAGGATGCTATCCCTTTCTCTCAATTTCTCCGCCTCTGACGCATCTGTGCCCATGATAAGGTTTTCCACTCCAGGACATCCGAGATGTCTAACTTCTTTAATAACCGTGACTCCCCCCCCCCCCCCCCCCCCCCCGACTGTGGTCAAGAGAGCTCACACTCGCATCTGTGCCATTTCCCGCACCTCTGCTCTCATCCCCACCCCTCCCAGACCCAACAGGGATAGGGTCCCCCTCGTCATCACATTTCATCCCACTAGCCTATGTATCCAACACGTCATTCTCCACCACTTCTGCCATCTCCAACTGGACCCCACCACCAAGCATTTCTCCTCCCCACTCCTTTCAGCCTTTCATAGCGACCACTCTCTCCGTGACTCCCTAGTTCACTCCTCCCTCCCCACCATCCTGCTCCCATCCTGGGGACTTCCCACTACCCCCGCCATAGGTGTAACACCTGCCCCTGTACCACCTCTATATCCAGGGACCCAAACAGTGCTTTCAGGTGAGGCAGAGATTTACCTGCACCTCCCCTAATATCATCTACTGCATTCAGTGCTCCAAGTGTGGCCTCTTCTACATTGGCGACACTAAACACAGACTAGGTGACCATTTCGTAGAACATCCATGCTCCATCTGTACCCGTGATCTGCATCTCCCCATTGCCAGTCACTTCAACTCCCCCTCCCACACTATCACAGATATGTCAGTCCTCGGCCTCTTCCAATGCCAGGAGAAATCCAAAAGCAACTGGAGGAACAACACCTCATTTTCCGTCTTGGGACCTGACAGCCTAACCAGATGAACATCGAATTCTCCCACTTTAACCCCTCCCCACCTCACCTCTTCTTTACTTCCCTTTCCCAGCCTCTCCCTTTTCTCCTCACCATTTTTTCCCCTCTCTCCTTTTCCTCCCCCCCCCCCCCCACCCCAACCATGCCGCCTGCCTCTGTACCTTTGACCCACCCCCCGGGTGGATCTGCTCTCCCCTCCTCCCCCACATCTGCCTATCACTATCTCTTAGCCACATCTACCTATCACCACCTTGTGCCCACCCCGCCTTTCCTTTTTTGTCCACCTATCACTGCTCTGTTCACCCGCCCCCCTATATATTGGGCTTCCCCTTTTTCTATCTTAAGTCCTGACCAGAAACGTTGACCATCTGCTTTACCCCACAGATGCTGCCTGACCTGCTGAGTTCCTCCAGCATTTTGTTGCTTTTTCATACTGTACAGCCAGTCGACAGGCCTAAATGAACACTGCTGAACCTTTGCTAGCAGTAAAACACCCATTTTTTGAAATCATGCAACTACAAGAAAATGTTAAATAGACAATGTAATATTGAAAAATAATTTCAATCCTTTAAAGCCACTGCTGGATTCATACATCAAAACATTTTATAATGTCTCAGCTTCAAGTTTCATCATATATTCATTAATCATTAATCTTTAATGGCTGCTTAGTCATACCCACAGTATCTATTTCCATACACATAAAAAAATCCATGAATATACAAGGATCTTTCATAAATCAGCACACTTTAACCACTAGCATTCATGACAAAACATAACACAATAGTCTAAAAAGGTAATATTCCAGCTAAAGTGAAATATACAATTACTCAGTAATACAAGTATTTGAACCAAGCTCTTGCTCAGATCACGTGCATAAAATTATCCTCATTCACTAAACTCAGGTTTACAATAAACCCTTCTTCCATTTGTTCCCGGTAGAAGAATCTCTCACTGGCTCATGGGCGTCGAAAGTATTACACCATTGCACCACAATGATATCAACACTGCCCATCTGTGACAATAAAAGGCAATTATGATTATTAGTTGCCTTGAAAATGCAATGGCTTTATTTCAAGCTGAACAACTGGTATGCTGCATTTCGCTGGCACTACTCCTTTTTCGTTACAAGGAAACAAGGCAAAAATGACTCATGGTAACATAATTTTGGGCAAAAATATCAAAAGATTTTTGTAGAAGACCTTGTGTCCCAATGGCACCCACCTCAGCTGCACTATCACCTGAGGAGTTAAGTCGAGGAACAAAAATTGTGGCCAACCTGGGAAGAAATTAATGAATTAATCTTCTCAAATCCCCAAGGAAATGATGCAATCCCAAGGAGCAAGGATTACTGGGAAGAGTAACCCAGAGAGTGGTTGGGGCATGGAATGTGCTTCCTGGGGCGGTGGTGGAAGCAGGTACATTGGTCAAACTGAAGAGATTACTAGATAAACACGTGGAGGAATTTAAAATAGAGGGATATGTGGGAGGAAGGGGTTAGATTGTATTAGGTGAGGTTTAAAGGTCGGCACAACATTGTGGGCTGAAGGGCCAGTATTGTGCTGTACTGTTCTATGGTTCTATGAAGGTTGGTCATTGACCAAAATACTCAGTGAATGTATTAAAATCAAGTTGTGAAATGTGTCATTTAATCTGTTTTGTGTAACAGAATCAGGACGAATTAAGATGATTTTTTTTTTACAGAAAGCATTAATTTCTGGAGAAAAGAATTAGTCTAATTATAAGGCTGCTAGTTTACATTGTCTGAACATTTAAAATGTAGAAATTCATAGCAAAATGTTGACAGAAGAACGTGACAAAAGCTTAATAGATAATGCAAACTGACAAGATTTACATAGCTGATTGAATTTGAAATCATGGATAATTTGGATTTTCCAAGTTAATAAAATAAATTAATAGGTGCTGAATATTTTTATTCTTCTACTTGAAGCTCATCAGCCTATTATAGAAAGAATAGAGTTAGGAGTATTCTTGGCTCACTTTAACCAGGTTGCATAAATTTAACAAATACATCCTAAATGGGGAAAAGATGAGCAATGCATAATAAACTGTGGAGCACCCATATCTGTTCTAAAAGTTCATTAGATAGTATTTATAAAAAAAGTGAACTTTTCTTGAAGAATTCCAAGATGTTACGGTACAAAACTAAAAGCAAACACTTTCAAAACTATGAAAGTTCTAACTAAATCATGAGATTTGTTTTATCTGTAAGATTGTTAATAAATAATTCTTTTTTTAATTTTATTTACAGCATGGTAACAGGCCCTTCCAGCCCAACGAGTCCTCGCCGCCCATTTTAAACCCAAATTAACCTACCCGTACGTTTTTGGAATGTGGGAGGAAACCGGAGCACCTGGAGGAAACCCACACAGACACGGGAGAATGTACAAACTCCTTACAGACAGTGATGGGAATCAAACCCCGATCGCTGGTGCTATAATAGCGTCGCGCTAACTGCTATGATACCGTGCCGCCAATACAGTAAAATTCTGACAATCTGCTATTCCACTGTTTGGAAATCCTGAAGGTTCTGCATTTGGCTCACTGTGTGCCGATTCCCACATTCCATTGAAACAGACTGGAAAATGTACTGCACTGCTTACTGTTACATCTTAAGAAAACTGAATTCAACGTGTACTAGAATATTAATAAAAATAACATCCAATAATCCAGAAAATCCACCAGTCCAGAGTGTGCCAGATTAATGGAGTTTTAATGCAGCATGACTACTTTAATTGATTTTTTTGTAACAAGAACTGGAAGTATATTAGTATAGAAACATAAGTAACAAGGTTAAGTCATTCGGCCCATCATGCCCATTCCACCATTCAACAGGATCATTGATCTTCTGGCTCAATGCCACTTTCCTGCATTAAACCCCATCTTTATTCCCCTACTAGCTAAAAAATTTATCAATCTTAGGCTTGAATATACTCAATGAGCCTGCAAGGCCATTGTACAGATAATTCCAAGAATCACTACACCTTGGGTGAAGAAATTTCTCATTAATCCTGAATATCAAAACCCTGTTTTGAGATGAGAGGCCTGGTTCTAGATACTCCACGAAGGGGAAAAACACAGCCCTGTATCTATCCTGTCAGGCCCCATAAGAATTTTTTTTTACATTTCAACAAGATTATCTCTTGTTCTAAATTTGAGAGCCTGAGGACCCCATCTCCCTCATCTCCCTTCTTATGACAAATCTGGTGAACCTAGTAGCAATTACCTCCTTGGATAGGGAGACCACACCTCTATACCATATCCCAGACACATTATCACTTGGCCCTATAAAACGGGGGCAAAATTAAGCTACTTTTATACTCAAATCCTCTTGCAACAGAAGGCCCACATACTACTTTCGTTAAAAGCAGAAAATGCCAGGGTTACTCAGTTGGTCTGTCAGCATCTATGGAGAAAGTAATGCTTCAGGTCAGTGACCCCTTTGATAAACTGGAAAAGCAAGAGAATCAGAATCAGGTTTATTATCATTACAAAGGGAGAAAGGCATAGAGAGGACAGAGAGAATGTCTGTGATAGGGTGGAGATCACTGATGACATAATTGCTTCCAATACCAGCACATAACTTCCAGTTTTCCATATACAATGACACTCAGGTCCTCCTGAAATCCAACATCTCAGTCTTTCACTATTTAAAAGACTCCACCTCTTTACATTTTATACCACAGTGGAGGACCATATATTGTTCCACATTACATTCCACCTACCCATTCACTTTACCTGTACATAAATCCTTTGCATTCTCATCACAGCCCACATGGCCAGCTAACCGCTTCATTGGCAAACTTGGATATACTGCACTTCATCTCCCCCTAATTTTGATCATTAACAGCTGGGAACCCAGCACCCAATTCCTATGCCCCCCACTACTAGTCTTGCTCTCCAAAACAGAAAGTGGTAATCTAACATGGGCAATTACTTACCATCACATCTTTGGGATGCAGGGGAAAACTGGAGGAACCCACACTTTCAGAGAGAGAGCATGCAATCTCTACAAAGACAGCACTCAAGGTCAGGATTGAACCTGGGTCCCTGGGGCTGCGAAGCATCAGCAGTAACTGCTGCGCCACAATGCTGACCTAAGTTTACACATTGGTGCCCTTCACAGAACAATATCAAAAGGCAAACTTGGGAGTGACAGAAAATTGCTAATTTTAGTGTTTATTGGAAATAGTATTTTCTCATTTCCTGGATTTGTTGTGAACAATAGACTCTGGTCTGCAGTAAATGCTGGTTCTCAGCAGACGCCTGATCATTATTTTTAATATCAGTACTGATGCAGGGAAAAATTTGCAGACAAAGCAAGTGATGAATTCAAGGAGACTAATGATGCCATGTTCTATCTTATTCACACGGCAAATGAGTAGAATTACACCAATTCTCACTGTGATAAGACTATTGAACGGTTCCCTTATACAATGAGATGGACTCTGACCTCACGATTTACCTTGTTGTGACCTTACACCTTATTGCACTGCACTTTCTCTGTAGCTGTGACACTTTACTCTATACTGTTATTGTTTTTACCTGTACTACATCAATACACTCTGTACTAACTCATTGTTACTGCACTGCGTAATGAATTGACCCATACAATCGGTTTGTAAGACAAGCTTTTCACTGTACCTCGGTACAAGTGACAATAAACCAATACCAATTGTAGATTATTAACATGCATTGCTGAGAACATATCCTTCAGAAATTAAAAATGTGCAAAAACAATGTTTTAATAATTTTCTTTAAATCCTGGAAATTAGATTTTAAATCTTGGTAGATTATTCTCCTAAGCAATCTCATGCCCTTTGTCATGAGAAAACTTATTTCACCAGGCAGCAGGAAATTGAATTTCAAAGCTCAGGGCAACTCAAACTAATAAATAGAGGATAGTTTCACTTATAGCTTGAAGCATTCTAGAAAATGAACAAATTGTAAGGAGATGTTCCACTCTAAACTCAAGGTTACAACGTGCCAGAATTTCATATTGTGCTACTATCAGACAAGGATATTGAATTTTCAAAAATATTAATATCTCATCTAATTTTCTCAGTTGATTACAACATGGCTTTATAGTCTGCCAAAGTTATGTGGAAGAGTTGGAATATAGAGAAATTATCTTGGTTCAGTGTTATGCCCAAAGCCTTTAGGTTGTAGATAACGTAACATGTCTGAGGTATGCTGCTTGTAATTAGAACTCGTTAATAAATTGGCAATGTAGCTGTAAAGTTCCTCAGTGCAACATTCCACAACAGTTAACCAGAGGTGGCTTTCATTGCACTAATCCACTCTTGCAGCATCAATACACGGATGGATTAGGTATCTTCAAAAATGAGTCTACAGGTGAACAGCAGAAACAGTCCTGCAAGTACTAACTCAGATGAAAAACTCAAAGGAAGCACACTTTTGACAAAATGACAGTGATATTACTTAAAGACAAAAACATCAGCAAAGTGAATCACTTCAGTATTTTATTGTTCCCATCAGACAACTTCCCATACTATACCCAAGGGAACCACTCTATGTCCAAGGAACTTGCAGCAAGCCATGGCCTTTCCTACCCAATGTCATTGCATATATGCTGCCTGGATCTCAAAAATAAACTAATTCTGTAACCAATTTACTCATCAATTCAAAAGCCACTTCCATCAACTCAACTGCCAGTCTGGCTCAAGTCTTCTACTCAGATCAAACCACTGCTTGAATTCCAGAACTTTGTCAACATCATTAAACCAATTACTGTCTTAACTCACTGAGCTGTCAACACAATTCAACTGAAAATCTCTACATTAAAACATTTTCTTATTTCTACCCAGCAATGATACCTAAAACAATGTAACTTAAAAGTTTTAATAACTGCATACAAACAGAAATTGTTCAATTTATCCAATTTACTCACCAATAAATTAAAAAAAACTGAGGCATGTCTCAGAAATACATGCAGGCTAATATGAATTAAAAAATAATAATATTCACATTGGAAACTTATTTCCCAAGCAGTTTCTCATGTTCATTTAGGTTCAAGCACTGGTTTTAAAATTCCCCGTTTGCTTAAAGCTGTCTTCAAGCATTCCCAAGCCCCAGCTATCCACAACACACCACTGGTTCAACCTTTATCAATATTCTGGATTGCATATTGTGTCACAAATAGGAAATTCAAGAACTGCCCCTACCATTAGGATACTTATTGTTCTTAGTTTTGGATAATTCTAGTTCATGAAAGACAGAATTCCTTTTCAATGCCTTTTTTAAAAAAAGTTAGTCAGTACTACCCACCTCAAGCACGGTGCAGAAAAACACAACTTCAATTTGCAATATATTGCTTGACCAGAGGACTAAGATGGCATCACATAACTTCAATTTTCATTAATTTCCATAGTTCTGATATGACTCAAGGAATTCAAACCAGTATTTTTGGTTATTAAGATTTCTGTATCCAGGACAATTTTAAAAGGATCTGTTCAAAACAATATTTCTCTCTGGATTTGGCCAGTCCAAGGGATAATCAGTGTGGTCCTGACAGTTTACTTTTCCATTCTGATCTGTGCAGTCTGTCCAAATGTATAAACTTCCAGACTATTTCAGCCCTCAAATTGTACATCCTATGTATACACCCCTGTTCCAAACATCAGATATCTGGATGCTTCATTTATGTGAAAAGATCAGAAATTTATCACGACATAGGAGTAAAATAATGTGCACTAACAACTGTGAGAAGTGCATATGTGGTGTGTTTGAGAGAGATATTTTTTGTGTGGTTTGAAACAAAGCTATTTTACATTTTATTATATACTTAAGCTTAAGGCATTGCCTGGATTATCACAGATGGCGGCATAATTATTGCCCATTGAATACTCTAGCATCTCCAGATACCAATTTTGTAGGATAGAAGGTAAATGAAGCCACACTTGAGATAAATTCCACATGGCAATCTAATACAAAAACAATCATAATTCTTGGGGAAGAGTTCTGTTAATCAAACACTGCTACCCTTTCAGAACTATTTCTTGCTAACCCTGTAACAAAACTAAACATGAAATAGAAAATTATAATCCAATATGACTAACAACAAATGGATAGAAACAATGGCTACAAACCGAAGAACTGGTAACAACTGCAGGATATAGATCAGTTACAGAATGGGCGTAGAAATTGCAGATGGAGTGTAATCTGAGCAAGTGTGAGGTGCTGCACTTTGGGAAGTCAAATGTAAAGGAAAAGTATACAGTTAATGGCAGGACCCATAACAGCATAGATATAACAGAGGGATCTTGGGGTCCAAGTCCATAGCTCCCTGAAAGTGGTCACTAAGTAGATAAGGTAGTAAAGGCAGCATATCGCATGCCTGCTTTCATTGGTTGAGGCACTGAGTACGAGTAAGGAAGTTATTTTGCAGCTATATTAAACTTTGGTTAGGCCGCACTTGGAGTATTGCATGTAGTTCTGGTCACCCCAGGAAGGATGTGGAGGCTTTGGAAAGGGTGCAAACAAGGTTTACCAGGATGTTGCCTGGATTAGAGTATCGGCTATAAGGAGAGGTTGAACAAACCTGGGGTGTTTTCTCTGGAGCATCAGAGGCTGAGGGGAGACCTGACAGAAGTTTATAAAATTATGAGAGGCATGGATAGGGTCGACAGTCAGAATCTTTTTCCCAGGGTAGAAATGTAAAGTATTACAGGGCATGCAATTAAGGTGAGAGGGCAAAGTTAAAAGCAGATGTGCAGGGCAAGATTTTTTTTTAATTCAGAGAGTGATAGCTGCCTGGAACCAGCTGCCAGAGGTGGAAGCAGATACAATTGTGGTATTTAAGAAGCTGTTACACACGTGAATTTGCAGGGAATGGAGAGATATGGATCATGTTCAGGCAGAAGAGATTTAGGTTAATTCGGCATCATGTCTGGCACAGACATCATGGGCCAAAGGACCATCTCCTGTGCTGTACTGTTCTATGTTCTACAGCCTCTGTTGTTTGTCATGTATGTTAATGTTTAGATGAGAATGCAGGTGGCATGATTAGTAAGTTTGCAGAGGACACCAAAATTGGTAGTATAGTTGGGCAGTGAAGAAGGTTGTCTGAGGTTACAACAGGGTCTAGGTCAACTGGGAAAGTGGGCAAGTGGACTGGAGGGGTCGCATTATCAAGAGGGATTGGATAGGCTAGGTCTGTTTTCCCTGCAGAAAAGAAGGTTCAGAGGTGACATGATAAAGGTATATAAAATAAGGAGAGACAGATAGGATAGATAGCCAGAGTCAGTTTCCCATGGTAGGTGTGTCTAAAATTAGAGGGCATAGGTTTAAAGTGAGAGGGAACAGGTTTAAAGGAGATCTGAGGGTTTTTTTTTGTAAGAGTAGTTGTATCTGGAATGAGCTGCTAGAGGTGGCGGAAGCAGAAACAGTTACGACAGTTAAGAGGCAATGTGTGAGGTACTTGAATGAGCAAGGTGTAGAGATATGGAATTAATGAAGGCAAGAGGGATTAGTAATAGATAGGCATGATGGTTGGCATAGACATGATGGGCAAAGGGCCTGTTTCTATACGGTACAACTCCATGACTACTTCTGGAGAAAAATCTGCAATGCCACTTCTATCATATCAAAGTTCAACAATATAAAATATTGTTCATTACCAAAAAAGGGCGAAGTAATTTCAGTATACCTTCTACATGGGTAATCAAGGAAAGCAGAAACGATATTACACTCAGCTATTTTACAAATACAAGTATACTAAATGAGGAAGACCTTAGCATGGTGGTAGACTTTCCCTTTCCAAATACTGAACAGTCACCATTTTCAGAATGACATATTGAAAAGGGCAGATAAAAGACAAACAAATGCTTCAATTTTTTGGAATAAAAATAACCAGTGCATAATTTTGAAGTTATCAGGGTGATCATCTATACTCTAAATGCAAGAGATATGATTATTTCCTTTATATAAATTAAACCATTGTAAAGTGGGTTTAATTGCTATGGACAGCTCATTGAACAAGCCTTTTTGCTCACAGCTACTGCAAATATAGGACATTTAAATCTTAGCTTCAGAAACTTAGGAGCAGAAGCAAAAGTATTTAATCAGAACACCTTTTTGGCAAACCTGCCTCCGTTGTCATTAGACTTTGCAGTACATTGATTAAACAATAATTGCTTCTGCTGTGAAGTGTTTATAAAAAAAATCTAAATCTGACCCTGTTCTACATATCTTTATGCCTCCTCCAAAACCACATAGGTGGCTAACAACATTTACATAAACAAAAATTTTGATCTTAAATTAGTTGATAAAGTCTCTGAAATCAAACCAATAGATTTAAAATGGCAACAGTGATATCCAGACTACAGCTTGTCCTACAAAGTATACCCCATTAACAAAATGTAGCCCACTTATTTTTCTAGGTCTAGTATGTTGGACATTTACTCAACTTCCAACTAATTGGTCAACTTTTATGTATTGCATTTTTGAAGTTCAATCTTAAAATAATACAAGAACGTACCACTGGGAACCTTTTAGGGTTACAACTTCAGAACATACCCCAGAACATGGGGAATCAAGAATTAGAGGGAATGAGATTAAGGAGAGAGGGGAGAAATTTAATAAGAACCTGAGGGGAAACTTTTTCCACCCAGAGGATGGTTCATAAATGGAATGAGCTGTTGGAGAAAGTGGTTGAGGCAGGTGCATTAACAACATTTACATGACACTTAGACCGGTACATGGATCAGAAAGGTTCAGAGGGATAAGGGCCAAATGCAGGCAAATGGGACTAACTTAGATGGGAATCTTGGTTGGCATGCACCCATTTCCATCTGTATGACTCTATAATAGCTTGCTGTGATTATATCATATTAGAAATCCTAGATAATTGCAGTAAGAAAGTTATTTCAACCAGTATTAAGTGCCGGACCAGAAACAATGAATACGGATTTCAAATGGTAAAAGAGGTTACGTGAACGAGAAAAAAACACATTTGGAAAACTCAAACTATAACAAAGTCTCAGTTTATAATCTTAATTGCTCCCAATAGTAAAAGACTTGTTACCATCAGTTCTTCACCCAAACTCAAATTATCCTCCAGGCACAAATTTGGAAAGGAAAAAAGTCATTAATGTAATGTACTGTTTGTCACACAATATTTCACATGCCTGCCATTAGTCTTTACTGAACTCCTAGCGACAACACTGCTCATTATTCAATTATTCAGCACTGAACTAGTTTCTTATCCAGTTACTCCCACGTGGGATTTTAAAATTTTATAAATTTTCTAACCATTCCTTATTTTCCAATGTACAACAAAAATGCAAATTATATTGCTTTTCAAAACTTGCACAAACCTCACAACAACAGTCTTGTAGTTTGGATCACTGCTGATTTAATTTTTGCCGTTTTAATTTTGACAAAATTGAAACACTGTCTATTAATGGAACAGTGCATCCATGTCCACTGGTTTGCATTTTTCATGACTGCATAAAACCACAATTTCTGATTCCAGCATATTCCTGGAACATCAAGTAACAGAAAATGGAATTGAACTATGCAGGGAAATCTCACATTTGTTACGCAAAACAGATTCCAAATTGCAGTACAATTTTTCAACCAAAACCAAATGTTTGCAGAACTTTGAATCCAATAAAATTCAATCAAAATTGATCATTTCAAAAAAATCAATAATTCTAAGAATTCTTGGAGGACAAACCAAAACCATGATTAACATTCACCATGTATTCTGGGACTCTGTGCTCATTGAAAACAAATGAAGTTTTAACAGAAAGATGACAAATTATTAAAGAATCATATTGGGTGCAATCCAAGTCAGTCTTCAGTCAATTACCTTAGGCTGCCTTATAGCACAAACAATACAATTAGCCAATGTCATGGAGCTCCCCGTTCCAACCAGTTAGCTTTGCTGAAAATATTTCCATTCTCCTACAAAAGACCAGGCAGCTTACAAAAATTCATCAAGGTGGAGCTTTGGATGGACAGTTGTATAGTAACTGGGAAAGTGCACAAAGGAATGGCTGATGGAATTTAACTCAGACAAGTGCAAAGTGATGAATTTTGAGAAATTACACTAGGGCAGGACTTGCACAGTAAATGATAAGGAGTGCTGTAGAACTGAAAAATCTAGGGGTACAAGATACCCTGCCTGGCCTGCTGAGTTCCTCTAGCATCATAGTGTTTGTCATTCTAAATTCCAGCATCCGCAGTCCTTTGTTTCTCTCCTACAAGTGCATAGTTCCCCGAAATCAGTGACATTGGTAGACAAGGTGGTGAAGGTAGACAAGGTGGTGAAGGCAGCCTATGGCACACCTGCCTTCATCAGACAAGGCAATAAGGACAAGAGTTGGGACTTCATGTCACAGCTGTACAGCATGTTGGTGAGACCACACCAGGAATAGTGTGTGTAGTTCTGGCGATGTGAATCAGCTAGAGAGGGTGCAGAAAAGATTCACAAGGAAGTTACCAGGACTGGAGGGCTTGAGTTATAAGGAGAGACTGGGACTGTTTTCCCCGGAGTGAAGGAGGGTGAGAGGTGACCTTAGAGGTTTATAAAGTCATGAGCAGCATTGATAAGATGGATGGTCATTGTCTTTTTCCCAGGGTAAGGGAGTCTAAAACTAGAAGGCATAGTCAAAGTTATGGAACAAGCTGCCAGAGGTAGTAGTAGAGACAGGTAAAATTACAATGGTTAAAAGGCATTTGGACAGGTTCATGGATAGGAAAGGTTTAATGGGATATGGGCCAAATGTAGGCAAATGGGACTAGCTTGGGAATGCACCTTGGTCAGCATGGATGAGTTGGGCTGAAGGGCTTGTTCCCATGCTGTATAACTCTAATTAGAGTTGCTGCCTAACAGCTCCAGCAATCCAGGGTCAATCCTAACCTCTGGTACTTTGCCACTGAAGTCTGCACATTCTCCGTGACTGTATTGTTTTACCTTGATGCTCTGGTTTCCTCCCGCATCCGAAAACTTGTCATTGGTAGGTTAACTGGCTATTGTAAATTCCAGTGTCAGTGGGTGGTAGGAGAAAAGGATGTTAGTGAGCTTGTAAGAGGCAAAGAAAATTACAGGGTAATATGCGAGGGAAAACAGAATTGCTGGGATTACTCAGAGCCACAAGACTCAATGGGCCAAATGGTCTTAAGTCATGGGGTAATATGAGACATGCCAGTGCTATCGCTGTAAACATTCTTCTATTTTTGGACATGTTACAAATAAACCTAAAGCCTGTACAAAAAAAAAAACTGACAGGCTAAGAATAGTGATAGATTTATCCAAATGAATATGTCTAATATACTTGTTGAAAAAGTAGTTTCTGTTTCAAGTTAGATTAAAACATTCACTAAGGAACCTCCTCAACACCACTATTCAGGAAGTTGCTGAATCACAAGAAATTGACTCCAGGTTCGGTCTTTGTTGTAATAATTTAGCTCATCTCAGGGTTAGCAGGTAAAAAAGCATGGGGTTGTCTTCTTGATGCTTGTATAGATGTTTTGTAATAACAGTAATGTGGCGCCTCTGTGCACTCTTCGTTGAGGCATGTATGTATGTAATAGGTGCCAGTCTTGGAAACAGTCAAAGGCTTCAGTAGAGATGAGATGAAGAGCAGGCAAGGCGGAAAACTGATCAACAGCAGGGACATGCAACAAGGCATCTGCATCACTACTAATGTATATAAGCCTTTAGCTTTATTAACTTGGAGCTCCAAATCACGAGTAGGTGAGGAAAACTGAAATAACTCATGTTGCTATTAACTTGTATACAAGTTACTGACACTAACTCACCTCATTCTAGTTTTGGTGTCACCCCACTATAGAGAAAATAAAAGCTCTGAAGTACCTCTTTCGTAAAACATCAAGCCCACAATACCTAAACAAAGCAACTTAATCAAAGCACAAACCAAATGAATTGTATATGCATTGACATTCCATTATACATTCAAATAAATGATCAGGAAGTAGAGTTCTGAGTTTTAACAAAAATCAATCTATTTTTTCTACGTTCCAATAACATTATCTAGAATGCTGTTTTTTCATTCTGCCCTGTGATTTTTGAATTTAAATTTTTAAAAAATCACAGGGCAGAATGAAAAAACAGCATTCTAGATAATGTTATTGGAACGTAGAAAAAATAGATTGATTTTATCTTTATCAGTATGTTGTATTACTCATTGGATTATGGCTCCTGCCCTTAGAAATCATTCAAG
Organism: Pristis pectinata; assembly: GCF_009764475.1. Classification (NCBI taxonomy): domain Eukaryota; kingdom Metazoa; phylum Chordata; class Chondrichthyes; order Rhinopristiformes; family Pristidae; genus Pristis; species Pristis pectinata. The sequence continues at coordinate 1,812,617 of NC_067427.1, read as the reverse complement.
CCGCTGGCAGTGAATAAATGTTGAAACACCAGCTAATCTCACAGCCAACAACTGCTCATTTTGCCTTATTGCAGCAACAGCTGAAGCCACATTTCTGTTTTGTGCTTAGTGGAAATGTAAACGAAGCAAGGACATCTCCAAACACTAAATTCACCTCTCAAAATTAGTAGTGCAATCCAAAAGAATCAAATGTTTGTTTCAGAGAAGCTGCCACTGACTGAAGATTTGGTCAAGAAAATATATGTACATACACCCCATGAGAATATGCAAAAAAACTATGGACGTTATAGATATGTTTAAACTTATGAGAGGTATAGATAAGGTGGACAGTAACAGTCATTTTTCCCCCAGGGTAGGGGAGTCCAAAACTAGAGGGCATAGGTTTAAGGTGAGTGTAGCGACTCACCGTCCGGTTAGGCGAACCGGCTCAGCAGTCGGGTCGCGCGGCGTCGGAGCGACGAGGCCCAAGATGGCGGCGGGCCTCGTCTTTCCCAAGTGATGGGGAGAACCCGCGCGCGGGAAAGACTTGATGACGTAGTACTTACGTCACTGCCAGTTGCATTGGGCGGGAACAGTCTCCCTTAAAAGGCCCGCGCAAGGCGGGAAAATAAACCAGTTCTTGTTTGACAATCCTTCGACTAGCGTCTTGTTTTATTCCGCGGTAGCAACCGCTACATGAGAATGATTTAAAAGGGACCTGAGGGGCAACTTTTTCCACAGAGGGTGGTGAGTATATGGCATGAGCTGCCAGAGGAAGTGGGTAAGGCAGGTACAACAGGATCATTTAAGAAGCATTTGAACAGGTATATGGAGGGGCGGGGCTTAGAGGGATATGGGCCAAATGCAGGAAGTTGGGACTAGCTGGGTGAGCACTTGGATGACAGGGACTCAATGGGCTGAAAGGCCTGTATCTGCGTTGTATTGCTTTATGTAGTGGTTAGCGTAACGCTATTGCAGCGCCAGCAACCCAGGTTCAATTCCGGCCGCTGTCTGTAAGGAGTTTGTACGTTCTGCTTGTGTCATCCTCCAGATGTACGGGTTAGGAAGTTGTGAGCATGCTATGTTGGCACCGGAAGCGTGGCGACACTTGTGGGCTTCCCCCAGAACACGCTACACAAAAGGTGCATTTCACTGTGTGTTTCGATGTACATGTGACTAATAAAGAAATCTCTATATAACAGGTTTTACAAAATTTACCCATTTTAATCACACAATTTGACATACATGATCACTGGCACCCATACATTGACCTCCACACTTCACCCTATGACCCAGTGTCAATTCCAATCCTTTCTTCATTCAGTCTAACTGGTTGTTTGAATACTGGGCCTTCATGGCATTTTACAACTGAACTGCTTATTTTTAACATTACTGGTCCAAAGATACTATCATGGATTGCCTTCCGCTCCTCCAGCACAGCACGGATTGATCTTTTCCTTTTAGAAAAGAGCATTTTCCAAGCAACTGATATTTCTTTTACAGACTCCACAAAAAGCAGGGTTTCTTTTTAAATTAATGTTTCAGGATCTGGCTGCTGCTGCCAAAGCCATTATTTATTACTCATCCCTAATGGAATGAGTGACTTCTGTGGCTATTCCAGATGATATTTACGAGTCAACCACTCTGGTAGGTCAGGAGTCACACAGAAGCCAGACTGGTATTAGAAATATCCCACCTTTAAGTTCATTAGTTCAACAGATGCATTTTCAGAACAATCCTGTTGTGCTGTGGTCACCATCATGCATGCAATTACCAAAATGCAACCATCCAGTACATTTTGTACACAACTGTAAGAATTAAATACAAGCTGCACTTACACATATACAAAGATGGATAACTGGTTTCAACATCTGACTACTTACAATGCATTACAACTGCTGACTGATTTCTCAGTACATCTCAAAAACATAAACAGAACATGAAAAAGACTTCTTTCCAGATCACGCAAATCCTACCCAACCGATTCCTTTAGAAGACATTCCACATTGAGTGATGCCTCTGCATAGTTTCTTTGCTTTCAAAGACTATCCACAAACTCCAGAAATGCGCTATATTTATCCTTCATTAACATTATTCCCAAGATCAATAGGTACTTTATTTCTCTGCACTCATTTCAATGACAAGTGGTCCTCTCGGTACCCATTAATCCAGTTCATTTAAAAACTTATCAAATGCACCAGTGATAAGATAAAAAGCAAGAAACTAACTCATTTCACCAGGTCAACTGCTTTTTGGTGCTTAGCTAAACTTTGACAAAGGCCAATAAGAGGAAAAAACTTGCATCTCCACAGGAATACAAGAAAACCTGTACCTCCACATTAATAGGTAAATAGTCAACTTGAGCATTTCATTTTCTTCTTGAAGATTTTGTGAAAAGCTTCAAAATGAAAGATGACACTTTTTCTGAATTAAACTGTTCTCATAAACAAAGTTGATCTGGCAAACGGTTTAAGAATGTTATGCAGTTTGTGGTTTTTCTAAAAATACACTGTTTCTGTAATGGATATTTGTGTCTTCAATCTCAATCTCACCATCCTCACCAAGGGACACAAATTCTGCAGTTACCAATTATTATGTAAACACTTTTACATAAAAGATTTGGTGAAGAACACTTCAGCACATTAAGAGTGGCAGGACATACATTTTCATATTTTTCTGTTAGTCACACCTGCATCTTATTACTTGTTTAATTGTCACCAGTAACTGTGGATAGAGCTTCAAATTTATCTATCATTTTGAGATCCTCCCCAAGGTATTTAACAAAATTCCAATCAAAATGCAATTAGTTAAATATATGAAATGGCAAGGACCAGCGAAAATTTTGCAAAAGCACAAGAAATTAGCTAAAAGTAGATGGATAATAGGCAAGGGGGTGGGGGTGGAGAACAGGGATACAATTCCAAGTAGAGTGGCTGGCATTCTATTTTGGGAATATTCATTTCACTTAGATCCAAAAGCACCATGTAAATTCATCAAATTTGAAACGTACAAAACTAGGAGTAATGAAATCAGAAGCAGCATAGAAGTGGCAGAGTGTCATACATGCTTGAGTCAAATAACTAATGATAGTGTATATATCAACAAATAAGGATCATTGGCCAACTGGAAAGATTATTAATTTTTCTCTCAATTAATTACCTTTCAGCAACTTAGTAGTTTTAACTTTAATTCATGCACTTGCACATTAAATAGACCAATGATGATTTTAGTAACCCATATAATTTATACTTCCCCTCCCCAACCAAATGCCCAAATCTTTCTGCAGTGTTGACACACATCAAAAATGTTATCCTAATGTCACTATGACAACTATCCCATATCTTCTTCCATTTTCAAAAACTGGTTAACACTGGAAAATTGAGATTCCCCGGAGATTTTACTAAAGGGAGTGAGGGGGTTATGACAATAATTTCCTGTTTTCTAAGAATAGCATGGCATAAGTTCCAGAAAACACACACTACCATAATTAATGCCACAGCCTTTTCAATTTCCTTCATATTCACATACCTTGGATGGGCCCAAAAACTCAAAATTCTGGGTCAATTAGATCAATCAAAACAGACTAAAGAACATCCAATACAATGCAGCAGCCATTTTAATTTGCTATGACAACCCTTTAGTATAAAGCATTTCCAGAATTTAGTCTGGGAAGGGTTTTATAATATTTTCTATGAAAATCTACCAAGCAGGCTGGGGTCTATTTTAGCTGGAGTTTACCATAAGTGATCGTATTGAAACATTAGATTCAGAAGGGCTTGGACAGGGAAGGAGAGAGGATGTTTCCCTCTACAGGGTTAGGGGGCAGCTTCAAAAGAAGGGGTCACCACTTAAGGCAGAAATGAAGAAAAACTTCTTTTCTGATGGATGACAATCTTTTGAACCCTCTTCCCCAGAGAACTGTAGGGACTGAGAATATCAGCCAGACAGATTTTTTATGAGTTTTTGGGAGCTAACTGTACAATTCTATTTATAATTAGAGTAAGGTGACAGGGAATGCAAGTCAAAATTGCATTTTAATTCAAAGAAATACAATATTTTGGGGTTATATTCTGCAAATGCAGCCAATTGTCATGAAACCTCAAAGCACGATGTTGTTAAATAAGCTGAACAGACACCCAACATTCCCAAGCTGTAGAGAAATCTTGCTGGCTTGAGCAGTTCAAATCAGGCACCAAATATGGTTTATAATAACAAATTTATATTCGACTAGAACCAGAGAACACAGTATATCTGACAAGTGGCTACAAGTGCTGCTACTGCTTTTCTGTGTAGGCTGGTCAATCCTTTTCCATCTCAACACTCGTTGCAACTTAAGCTCAAGACCATTACCTACTTTCCCTCATGAATACTCATTGCTGATTAATTGATATATGTGGCTGTTTTGCAAAGACCCTAGAAATTTGATATTTCCTGCAGTAATACCTGTTGCCAACTGTTTACTAATCATTACTGGAGCTCAGGATGAGTAGTAAACAGTTGGCTCACTTCCTATATCAAAGTCGCCTTGCAATAGTTTACAATTTGGCCACAAAAGGAAGGCAGCAAACATCTCCCAGCAGAACCTAAAATGTACTCTGATGCATTAAATTACAGCATCCTGAGACAGAATAACTGTCAATTACAATCATTTCTGTCATCAAAAAGCTATCACAATTAAACAAAAACCAAACATGTTAATCATATGTATAAAAACAGACTTGCACTTCTATAGTATCTTTCACAGCCCAACTGGAACACTCCAAAATAAGTTACAACCAATTTAGAATTTCTGAAATCTAATCTCTAATGTAATTTAGAAAATGTCAGATTAAACCAACTCCTAATCCCATGTGTTGATAATAAAAAAAATCTTAAATGAGACATGAATATAACAACATGCTGCTTTGCAAATAGAAGTAACCAAAGAATATCATTTTTACCCGAGTTTGAATATTTTGTATTTCACTCAGATAGCAATAGATTCATTTCTTACTGCAATCACCTATGACCCAATTCCACATTATTAAAATCAACAATGATTCATGAAATAACTATTAAACTATAATCATCCTTTCTAACATTCCCAATCACTCAGCTCATTCAGTCGTAAGTAGCATGACCACTGTTAATGAAAAATTCCATGTTTAATCCCTAAACCCTGTGAAATAGACATTCTACAAATGAGTGCTCTAACTGGCATCAATGCCCTGAAATGGAGAAACGGGGAAAGAATGAATCATTTCTTCATACTCATAACTTCCTAGAGATTCTTGCTGGAAGTATCATACAAAGGTTGGACTAGATGATGCTGCTGCTCACAGCCACATACTCAACGGCAGCATAGCAGGCTCATGGGCAAAGTAAGGGAGTCATAAACAAGAGTAGCAGGCAAGTAGTGATGATAAAAGCTCTCAAAGTAAAGCAATGAAAAATCCTTCATTTAGGGCTTTTGGGAAAACTACAAGATCTTTGGAGAGAGATAGAGTTAGTGTGCTGGGCTGAAAAGCAAAATACTGCAGATGCTGGTACAGAACATAAGAATCAGAGGGGAAAGCTGTAAAGCCCCAAGTCTACCCCACCATTCAACATGACCACAACTACCTATACTTTCCCCACATCCCTTCTACATCCAAAAATCTATTGAACGTTTTTGAATGTAATCACTGACCGAGAATCCAAACACCTATGGAGTAGGAAATTCCAAAGATTCACCACCAAGTGAAGAAATGTCTCATTTCAGTCCGAAATTCCCATCCCTTATTTTGAGACTATGACTCACCCCCACCCCCATTCCGGACTCCTTAGCCAGTGGAAATATGCATCTATCCTTGTGGAAACCTCAAGTATTTTGTACATTTCAATCACCTCCCATTCTTTCAAATGCTAGAGAATCTTCCTGCACTCTCTATAGCAAATACATCTTTCTTCAGATAAGGAGCCCAAAATATTGTATAGAAGACTAACTGCAATATCAAAAAGGCAACATGTAATTGCAAGAAGATCTTTCCTCTTGTGTGTAAGCCCTCTTACACTAAGGACAAATATGGAACTTGGCTTCCTAACTGGCGACTAGACTTGCAGGTTAGCTTTCAGTGACTTGCGTACAAGGACAACCAAGTCCCTCTGAACCTCAATGCTTCCAAATCTCTAACCATTTGAAAAGTGTATTTGCTTTTTTTTTTAAAAGCCAAGGTGGAAAAATGTGAGGTTACTCACTTTGTTCAGCAACTGCCAACTGTTACCCACTCAGTTTTGTACATACACTCTTGAAGCCTCCGCATCTTCACCATATTCCCCACTTAGCTTCATGTCATCAGCAAACAGAAATCTTACACTTGGTCCCCTAAACCAGATCATTGATGTAGATTATGAACAGTTAGGGCCCAAGCACCAATCCCCAAGTTACTCAACCAATCGTGGCCCACTGAGCTGTATTCGTTCACCTACTTATCAAATGCTTGCTGAAATATAGAGAGAACATGCCAGAAATAGTCAGGTCAGGTAACAAAACATAACAGGATTGAAGACTTCCAGTGTAAAAAATGGGCACAAAACAGAGCTCAACATCACATCAGCCTTGGAATTTATTTTTTTTGTTTTTAGAATGAGATGTGGACGCTGCCTGTAATGCCAGCCTTTAACGTCCCTTCCTAATTTCCCCCCAAAACTCAGGAAATTAAGATTCACTGTGGGTCTTGAATCACGTCTTAGCCAAAGCAGGCAAGGATGGCAGATTTCTTTTCCTGAAGGACTTTAGTGAACTAGATGGGTTTTTACAAAAAAGCTGGTGTTACACATATCTTTACTGAGAGTAGCTTCATTTTAAAATTCCAGATTTATTTAGTTACTCAAATTTAAATTCATCAGCTGCTAGGATCAGATTCAAACATGTTTAGATCAATAGTCTCAAACTCTGCGGCTGCCACTTCAGTTATGACCAACTCTGCAAAAGTCCTATATTTCCAACACTTTCAGTTTTTGCTAACATTTCAGGTAGTTGCTCTTTTGTCAATACTGGAAAATCAGAAGGGGTGAAGGGAGGAATGAACAGAAGGTAAAATCAGTGAGGGAGGAAAGGAGAAAAGACGAAATGATAGAAGGGTTCCAGAAGCAAATTAGAAACAAATAACCATAAAACAAAAAAAAACTATAGATGCAAATGGGAATTCCTGCCAAATATTTCTGGGGCTCTGTTTCATATTTCCAGCCCCCATGGTGTTTTGATTTTGAATTAAACATACATGTTTGACCATTTGAAACTTGGGAAGTGTTCTATTTGATGAATAGCAATCTTTCAACTAGCAACGTTATAGCCTCCAGGCTCAACTGAATTAATAATTTCAGATAATAGTTGTCTCACCCATTAATACATCTCCATTTACTTGTTCCATTACCACCCTCGTTTGCCTTGCACCACTATCTCTCCTCAATTAATCTCTCCTGCCTCCCATATTATTATCTTTTTGTTTCCTTCTCTTCACCTGTTCCCTACATCTCAATACTTGTTTCTGTTTTTAAATCTGACAAAAAGTCAGCGACCTTTTCCCAGAAACGCTGCCGACCTGTTATTTCTAACATCTTGTTTTTATTTCAGACCTCGAGCATCTGCAGCATTTCGCTTCTTGCACGCTAGCAAAAATGTCAGGTGTAAATGGCTTTAAAAAAAAAATTATTCATGCTTTACTAACTAAACATTTCCTCCAAAATACAGCCTCATAACAAAAGCAAACGAGAGTCAGCACCACACTATTTTCTAGCAACTGTTTGCTTCTCTCTCCCCCCAGTGCAGAAGGCAGCCGTGTTCAGGAGCCCTGCTCACTTCAGAGGATGCTGCGGTTCAGTATGAATTAATCCACTTAGGCCGGGCTCCCCTCGGGTCATTGAGAAGAACAAAGCTGAGGTCTGGCTCAGTGATCCGGCTGGAAGGGAGGTGGGTGCCCAGGGCTGCAGCCGGGCCCCCCTTCCCTCCCTCCCTCCCTCCCCACCCGCCCGGCTGCGGGCCACACACCCCTTTGTTGTGGCCGTGTCCCGCCCGTGCCCCCCGCATTACCTCCTGTGCCTGCAGCCGGTGCGGTTGCTGTGCCGTGGGCGGAACTCTCTGCTGGCAGTCGGGCCGGCGGGCAGCCTCGGCTTTGTGGCCCCGACACACGCGGTGAGGTGGCCGGGGGGACGGCCGCATCCTACGGCGCCAGGCCCGGGGCGGGAGGCGGGCCCCCCCGCGGGGGGCTGGGGACGGGGTGGGTGGGGGGAGGGGGGGACCCGGCTACTGGCGCCGCGGGCCGAGGGGGGAGCGCGGGCGGCCGGGCATGGTGTGAGGGGGCGGGCGGCGCGGGCGGGCGGGGCCGTCCCGGGCTCCGATACTAACCATGGGCAAAATGGCCGGCGGACCCACTCCGGAAACGGAAAATGGCCGCCCCGGCCCGGCCCCGCCCCCTCGCGTAACATCACCGGCGGGGACGGCCAATCCGACGCAGGCGGCGGCCCCACGTGACCGCGCGGCGCGGGTATATATATCTCGGCGTCCGCGGCTGAACGTAACGGGCGGCAGGTGGGACGTGACTGGGCATGCGCCGTCACGGCTTGAGTGGAGCGCCGTGACTGGGCATGCGCCGTCACGGCTTGAGTGGAGCGCCGTGACTGGGCATGCGCCGTCACGGCTTGTGTGGGGAGCCGTGACTGGGCATGCGCCGTCACGGCCTATGGAGGCGGGCCGTGAGCGAGCATGCGTGGTGTTGTGGGTGCCGGCGCCGCGGTCCTGAGGCGGGAGTCCGGGGCCTCCGGTATCTCGGCGGAGGGAGGCCGCTGGGCGCACCGGCTCTGGCGGCTCCGAGTGCAGCCGTGCCGCCCGGGACCGCGGGCTCGGCTCTCCCCTCCCCTCCCCTCCCCTCCCCTCCCGGCCTCGGCGGCCCTGGGGTGTCCGGGGCGACGGTCCCGCCAATGTGGCCATTCGGCCCCTCAGGTCCGAGCCCACGGTTGTCCCGCCATCGGGCGTGTCCCCGTTGACACTCACCAACGTTTATCGATGCACCACAGAGAGCATCCTATCTGGACGTATCCCGGCTCGGGACGGTAACTGCTCCGCCCGGGACGGCAGGAAACCGCAGAGAGATGTGGACACGGCCCAGCGCGTCACGGACACCAGCCTCCCCTCCGCGGACTCCGTCTTTACCGCTCGCTGTCCTGGTGAAGCAGCCGACATAATCAAAGACCCCACCCACCCGGGACATCCTCTCTTCTCCACCCTGCCCTCCAACCCCTCCGGTTGGGCAGCAGGTCTAAAAGCCTGAGGGCACGTACCACCAGGCTCAAGGGCAGCTTCTACCCCACACTGTGATAAGACTCCTGAATGGCCCTCATACACTGAAAGGTGAACTCCTGATCTCCCGATCTACCTTGTGGCCCTTTCAGTTTATTTGTCTACCTGCACTGCAATTTCTCTAAGTAACGCTATATTCTGTTTTCCTTTTACTACCTTGATGTACTTGTGTACAGAATCTGTATGGATGGCATGCAAAACAAAGCTTTAATCTGTATCTCAGTACATGTGGAAAATAATATACCAATACTGCTTGTGGTGACCTTAGAGTCATAGAGTAAAACAGCACAGAATCAGGCCCTTCAGCCCAGCTGGTCCATGCTGACCACAGTGTCCTCCTTGCTGGTCCCAGTTGCCTGTGTTTGGCCCAGAACCCTCCAAGCCCCTCCCCTCCATGTACCTATTCAAACTCCTGTTAAATGTTGTAATTGTACCCACCTCAACCACTTCCTCTGACAGCTCATTCCAGTTACTCACTAGTGTCTGTGTAAAGAAGTCACCTCTCAGGTCTGTTTTAAATCTCTCCCCTCTTATATCTGTGCCCTCTAGTTATGGACTCCCCAACCCTGGGGAAAAGATGACTCCATCTTATGCATACCCCTCATGATTTTTTAAACTTCTATGAGGTCACCCCTCATTCTCCTACACTCCAAGGAATGAAGATCCAGCATAGCCAACCTCTCTCTATAATTCAGGCCTTCTAGTCCAGGCAGCATCCTTGTAAATCTCTTCTGCACCCTCTCCAGCTTGACAGTGTCTTTACTAAAACAGGGTGACCAAACTACAGAATACTCTAAGTGAGGCCTCACCAATGACTTGTATAATGTCCCTACCCCTAAACTCAATGCCCTAGCTGATGAAGGCCAACATGCTCAATGACTTCTTCACCCTGTCTACTTGCGTGGCCGCTTTCAGTGAACTGTGCACTTGTACTCCCAGGTCCCTCTGTTCCAGAACACTCATCAGTGCCCTGCCATTCACTGTACAAGTCCTACCCTGGTTTGAATGTCCAAATTGTATCAGCTCATACTTTTCTAAGTTAAAATCCATTTGCCATTCCTCAGCCCATCTCCCTAACTGATCAAGCTCTCTTGGCAGTTCATTGCAACCTGCTTCACTATCAACAAGACCCTCTAATTTAATATTATCGGCAAACTTGCTAATCGTACCATGTACATTCAGATCCAAAGCATTTACGTAAATAATGACCTTGCCCAGCGTGTCCAGAGAGTGATCGTTCTCTCAGTAACTGAGCCCCACGGCCCACTGCCCTGGTTCTTCCCATCTCTCCCAACTGGCTGCACCCTTGCAATGGGACTGTTACCCCGGTTCTGGACTCCTCCCTGCATCCACTCTGAGGAATTTTTTTTTTAAACTTTCAGTGAAATCTCCTCATTCTTCTGAATTTAAATACACATGCCTGCCATTCCTAGGATCAATCCACTGAAACGTTGCTGTGCTCCCTCTGAGAAGTATGTCCTTCTGTTTAGGTGAGGAGACCAACACTGTACACACTCCCTGCTCTGTGGAAATTAGAAACACTGCAGATGCTGAGGTAATCTGAGATAACAGAAAATACTTAGCAGTTCAGGCTGCATCTGTGGGAGAAGAATCTGAGCCAATATATCAGGTTGAAGAGCCTTTGTTAGAGGAAACGTTAGCTCTTTCTCTTCCCACGGATATGGGCTGACTTGAGTATTTCCAGCATTTTCTGTTTTTACCTGATGTGTGGTCTCACCATGACTCTAGTTTATTGCAACAAGGAGAGACTAAACAGGCTGGGTCCGTACTTGAGTTTAAATGAATGAAGATGGTATCATTGAAACAAAAATATTCCACTGGACTTCATGGGGTAGGTGTTTCCCCCGAATGGGATTTCTAGAACCAACGGTGACCATCTCAGAATAAGGGGGTGACCTTTCAAAATAGAGATAAGAAAAATTTGTTTTCTCCCACAGGATAAAGAATCTTTGAAATTCCTTACCCATAAGTATTGTGGAGCTCAGATGCTGAGCCTTGCATGTTCGGGGAATCAAAGGCTATGGGATTAGTGCAGCCACGTGGTGCTGAGGTAATAAAAGGTGTGTCGTGATCTTGTTGTGTGGTAGAGCAGATGTTACTATTTCCTGTGTGTTCGTTGATTACTCATCAACTTCTACAGGGAGCAGGTGATCTCCAGTAGCCTGTTGTGGACCACTCATTCAGCAATTCCCTTTGTTACACTCATTCACCTCATGACCTTAAAGGCTATCGTCCTCAGCTGTGAGTTTCCTCAGTATCAGCCTCCACAATGCTCTGGTGGAGCTAGAATTCTTTGGGTGAGAAAGCTTATCCTTGGTCCTGGATCTTGGAGTGGCAACCTGAGGCTCTTTAAGCCCCCCATCTGTGACTCGTGACTCACCACATAACCAAAAGGTTGTCCCTGCCTTCACATGGCTTTTTCCAGGGAAAAGACGCATGCCTTTCCACAGCATCTTACCACTAACAAAGCACTTTGTCAAATGGCGTAAAACCCACTCAGCTAATTTATATACAGAAGCTCCCTGAAAGAACAACAATAATGAGCAAGTATTGTGTGTCAGGATGCTGGTTGAAGCACAAATATTGGCTCTGAACTCCCCTGCTCTTTGAAGTAACATCACAGGATCTTAAACTCCCATCTGAGCAAGCAGGCGGTCTCGAAGTAACATTTTTTCTAAATGATGGAACTTTTGACAGTTCAGCACCCCCTCAGTGGGGTGTCTCTGATGGTGCAGTGCTCCCTCAGTGTTGCCTGCGATGGTACAATGCTCCTTCATTGGTGCCAATGGTACAGCACCTTTGGCAGTAGAGCAGTCCTTCCATACTGTTCCTCCAACAATACAGTGCTCTCTCACTTCTGCCCTTCCTCAGTATTCCACTAACGTGTTTCCCTGGAGTTGGTGCTTGATGCTGGACTGGAGTTTGAACCCATCACCTGGCCAGGGGATGGCAGAGCTGTCACTGAGCCACAGTTCGTTCAAGAAGAAAGGATTACAATTCTTTATCACCATCCACAGTCCCAAATAATTTTAAAGATAATTAATTGAAAATGTAGTGTCAGAAACTGAGCATTTCTAAATATCTGAGACCTTTATGTCACCTTCATTGGTGCAATTCTAAACACAATTTGATGGAAAAATGAAACCAAAGTCATCTTACTGTGGTGGGACTTGTCACATTCCATTTCCAAGAAATGCATCACCAATAACGCTAGTGACAGTTAATGTATCAGCTTATTCTTTGCACAGCATTTCAATTGCACTGAAACTCCAGTTAGATTAATTTCCACTGACATTGTACAAAGTTGATGTAATTCAGACATAAAGTTCTGAATAAAAAGAAGTTGGACTTTATTTGGTGACTATGTTGCTCTTCGGTCAGAAACATGTTCCTTTGTGAAAGTGGACAAATGGATTGACATGTTAATGTGAAACGACTGCAGGGACGTAACTGCACTGCAGTTCACAATGTAAGCTGCACCAATCCTTCAGAAATTCACCTGAAGCCCAGTACCAAGGGCAGTGGAATTGGATCATCCCTGTCTTCAAACACAAGTTGTAATGAATGACAGAAATAACATTGCATAGAATCCACAGAAGAGAAACCCAGCACCCTGCCCAATGGTCTGTGCCAGAGTTTATACTCTATATGAGTATCTTCTCATGCCCCACCTGACTCATCTATTTTTCTCAAGCCTACTGCAAGATTCTGTGGAGACTGAGAACCTAAAATAAAAGTGAATGGAGCTGAAAATGCTCAGCAAGTCAGACAGCATCTGCAAAGTGTTTTAACACAGTCGTCAGTTCTGGTCAATGACCTTTTATCAGTTTAAAGATTTAATAGTTTATGAGCAATGACATATTCAGGGAATGAAGAGGTGGGAGTGCTGTGGAAAATGAATAAAGAAAGAAGGAAAATAATAGATAAAAATTGCCCAATTTTTAGTAGAAAGTTTGCGACATTTATCGTTAACTGTATAACAATTGCCAAGGGTGTGAATGGTCTTTGGCTCAAATTTTTATTCCTTGTGTTTACAACATGGAGAGACATGAGATGCTCAATATGCCTTAACGGCAGAAAACTACAACAAAAAATAATGGAGATTTTTGTATTCCTGGTAGACTGTTGTAGCTGGCCACTGGTGCACCAGTTGCTGTACTGGTTTAAAAAACATCGTTTTCCTTTGCCTTCACTACCAGTTGCTGGAATTGCTTATTCATCATAACTCCAATTATCAGAACTTGTTTCTATTACAACCTGTGGGTTTCTGGGAGCATCTTTTCTTCTTTACACATCTTCTCTCCTAATCAGTTACTCAATATAGCTGGCACGGTAGTGTAGCGGTTAGCGTAACGCTATTACAGCACCAGAGACCAGAGTTCAATTCCGGCCACTCTCTGTAAGGAGTTTGTACATTCTCCCTGTGTCTGTGTGGGTTTCCTCCGGGTGCTCCGGTTTCCTCCCACATTCCAAAGACGTACAGGTTAGGAAGTTGTGGGCGTGCTATGTCGGCACTGGAAGCGTGGCGACACTTGCGGGCTGCCCCCAGAACACTACGCAAAAGATGCATTTCACTGTGTGTTTCGATGTACATGTGACTAATAAAGATATCTTATGATTATTGTTTTTCTGAAAATGCAAAGAGCAAATAATTGCATCCATTCCCATTCATCGTATGCAGCGACATTCCCCTCAACCCACTGAGCAGTGTCTGGTAGGCAAGAGGCATGGATTTAAGCAGAGCAGGAGTTATTCACTAGACAACACAATTTTTGCAGATTTCACAATTAAAATTTAAATTCCTGTTTTTTTTGTCACGGCCTTGAACGCATATTAATGCATTGGTCAGAGTACCAGTCAGTTCAGCTAGCAAGAACATTAGGAACTTAAGTGATTTGAAACCAATCACAACTTGCATTTGTTTCAAGTCTTTTATAGAAGTCACCTGATAAACTTTACACAGACATAAGCAAGATCCACAGATCTGCATCAGCAGAAAATTTGATTTATTTCAATACTAATTTATGTGGTGTGAAAACCGCACATCATTTGTGTGGGTTGTTCAATGCCTCATTTGCATTTAATCCTGAATAAAAGGAACTGACTTTGCATTCGTTATTAATGCTTCAAAAATTATATATTTTATTTTTGTCTCAATTTTATTCACTGTCATTCTTTGACAGTATAAATACATATATTTATAAATTAGTCTGGCAATTAATAATAATATTACAGAATACAGGTGAAAGCTGAGTATCAAAAATATTACGGAACAAAAATCTTAAACTGTCTCTCTGATGTTATTTCACAGTTTGAAGTTATATCTAATCATGTTTTTTATTTAATTTTCACTGATGGGATAATACAATGTCTTCCAGAGAGACATAACAGCTTTTCATCTGAAAAATCCAAGTAGTGAAATGAATTTCAGGTTCTCTTTGTCTACCCAGTATAATTACACAGATCAGACCACAGTACTACTGATTCAGGTGTTTGATTTCAATTTGAAATTCATTCAAATTTCCTTTAAGTCATCCACATTAAACTATTTCCCATGGTGTTGCTTGTGGTAAGTTGGCCAACAAGGTTTATTTCTTAGCTTGCATATTGTACCTTCTTCCCCGTTCTGCATCTTTCCCCTTCCTGCCTCTGTCCCTGCACACCTCTGCTTCCAATCTTTGTTTTTGTGTGGGAAATGGTGGGTCACAGGAAAGATTGTCACTTGCTTCCCCTGACATTTCCATCTCCCTGTCATCATCATACTTCCTAGTGCTTGTATCACCAATATTATTTCTTTTTAGAAGTCCCCGTTTAAACCCTGTACCTTTCAATCCTCATGATCCATTTCCAGAATCAAATAAGTAAAGGTTTTAATTTATATCATTAACCTCCCATCAGCTCCAGAAGTCCAGGAGGACTTTTTAGTGCTTTCCATTGTAGTCACTACTGTAATGAAGGCAATGATAATGTTGCATTGCGGGATGAAACCATAGATCCCTCCCACTCTCAACCAGCATCTGTTTCCCATTCCTTCACCACCTCCTCGCCAATGTTTTGTGCATCTTTTTGCTTCAAATCAAATTGCCATTTGATGTCACCTTTTAAAACGATTAGCAGTTATCTTTGGAAACTCAACATGAGATGAGGCGGTTCAATTTATTTTTTATATATGTGTTACTTTTTATATTTTATGTTTTAATTATAGTTTGTATTTTATAATTTATATCATATAAATTGTATGTGAATTATACAGTGTAGCGGTTAGCGTAACGCTTTACAACGCCAGTGATCCGGGTTCAATTCCTGCCGCCGTCTGTAAAGAGTTTGGACGTTCTCCCCGTGTCCGCGTGGGTTTCCTCCGGGTGCTCCGGTTTCCTCCCACATTCCAAGGAAGTACGGGTTCAGAGCTGTGCTATGTTGGTGCCGGAAGCGTGGTGACACTCGCAGTAACATTCTCAGTAACACAAAAAGACGCATTTCACTGTGTGTTTCGATGTACCTGTGACTAATAAATAAATATCTTAATTCAACTTGCCACCTGCAACACCATGGGAATAGTTTAATGTATATGACTTAATCAAATTTGAATTAATTCCACATTCAACGCATTCAATGTTGAACATATCTTGGAAATCAAAGTTCTGGTCTAAAGAATAACTTTCTTTCCCTCTGCCTCATTTCTCATTACCTCTTCCCAACAATTTAACATACACTGAAAATTATATAGAACAACATAGCAGTAATTATCTATAGTCTTTACACTGTAGGTGCTGTTTCTTTCTCATGCACAGCTGGTCTACACATGCAGTGTGAATAAAGCCTCGCAATTCAGCTTTTAAAATTTTGAAAACAGCATAAATTCCTAGACACCAATGAAAAATAATGCAGCTGCCTCAACAATCATAAGAACTTGGAACATTAAATATATTGGAACTACTTCCTGGCAGTAACTGTTACAGAGAGTTACCATTATTTCTAACCTTCAGACTGGAGATCTGCTATAGAGATGAGCCTTTATTCTGGGTATTATCTGAATAACGAGACCTGCCAAGTGACTGACTCCCCGAATTCACCGGGACATCATAAATGAACTTCCAGAATATGCTAAGGCCAATGCCTTTTAACATAGAAGATACATAGAACAGTACAGCACAGTACGGGCCCTTCGGCCCACAATGTTGTGCTGACCTATATAAACCTTATCCCCATTCAATCTATCCCCCTCTCTCCTTCACCTCCCATAACCCTCTATCTTTCTTTCATCCATGTGCCTACTTAATAGTCTCTTAAGTGACACCATCGTATTGGCCCCTACCACCGCCCAGCAGTGTGTTCCAGGCATCCAACATGCTCTGCGTAAAAAAAAAACCTATCTCTAATATCTCCCCTGAACTTTCCTCCACGCACCTTAAATGGGTGGCCTCTAGTAATGGCCATTGCCGCCCTGGGGAAAATATGCCGGCTGTCCACTCTGTCTATGCCTCTCATAATCTTATACACCTCTATCAAGTCACCTCTCATCTTCCATCGCTCCAGAGAGAAAAGCCCTAACTCACTCAACCTTTCCTCATAAGGCATGATCTCCAACCCAGGCAGCATCCTTGTAAACCTCCTCTGCACCCTCTCCAAAGCTTCCACATCCTTCCTATAATGTGGTGACCAGAACTGATCACAATATTCCAGAGTCTTACAGAACTGCAACATTACCTCGTGGGTCTTGAACTCAATCCCCTGGCTAATGAAGGCCACCACACCATACGCCTTCTTAACTGCCCTATCCACTTGTGAGACAACTTTGAGGGATCTATGGACTTGGACCCCAAGATCTCTCTGTTCCTCCACATTGCTAAGAATCCTGCCATTAACCATGTACTCTGCTTTCAAGTTCATTCTTCCGAAGTGTATCACTTCATACTTCTCCAGATCGAACTCCATCTGCCACTTCTCCGCCCAGCTCTGCATCCTGTCCAAATCCCGTTGCAACCTACGACAACCTTCTGCACTATCTACTACACCACCAACCTTCATGTCATCAAACTTACCAACCCATCCTTCCACTTCCTCATCCAAATCATTTATAAAAATCACAAAGAGCAGGGGTCCCAGAACAGATCCCTGTGGAACACCACTGGTCACCGACCTCCAAGTCAAATACTCCCCTTCTAGAACCACCCTCTGCCTTCTGCGGGCAAGACATTTTAGAATCCACACAGCCAATTCTCCATGGATCCAATACTTCATGACTTTCTGAATGAGCCTACCATGGGGAACCTTGCTAAAGTCCATATGTACCACATCCACCGCACTACCTTCAATCTGTCTTCTCACTTCCCCAAAAAACAATTAAGCTCATAAGGCACAACTGGCCCTTCACAAAGCCATGCTGACTATCCCTAATAAGACTATGCTTCTCCAAATGCTCATAAATCCTGTCCCTAAGAATTTTCTCCAACATTTTGCCCACCACTGATAAAGACCAGTGAGTCTTACAATTCCCAGGATTATCCTTTTTACCCTTCTTGAACAATGGAAGAATGTTTGCCATCCTCCAATCCTCCGGTACCACTCCTGTGGCCAGGGAGGACTCAAAGATAATCATTAATGTTCCAGCAATCTCTCCCCTCGCTTCCCATAGTAACCTGGGGTATATCCTGTCCGAACCCAGGAACTTATCTATCCTGATGCTTTTTAGTAGCTCCAACACTTTTCTTAACCTCGACATGCTCCAACACATTTGCCTGTTCTACGTTAACCTCGCATTTGTCTAAGTCCCTCTCACTGGTGAACACTGAGGCAAAGTATTCATTTAGGACCTCCCCTACCTCCTTCGCTTCCAGACACATTTTACCCCCCTTATCCCTGAGCGGTCCTACCCTCACCCTGGTCATCCTCTCATTGCTCACATATGTGTTAGAATGCCTTAGCGTTTTCCTTATCCCTATTTGCCAAGGCCTCTTTTTGTCCCCTTCTAGCTCTCCTATGTCCCTTCTTAAGCTCCTTCCTGGCTACCTTGTAACTCTTGAGCCCTAGCTGATTTTTGCTTCTTAAACCTTAAATATGCTTGCTCCTTCCTCTTGACTAAATTTTCCACTGCTCTTGTCAACCATGGTTCCTTCAGCCTGCCATCCAGCAGGACAAACCTATCTGGAACCCCATCTAAGTCCTTAAACAACCTCCACATTTCTGCGATGATTTACCAGAGAACATCTGTTCCCAGTTTACGCTCCCAAGTTCTTGCCTAATACCACCATAATTTCCCCTCCCCAAATTAAATGTTTTCCTATAATGTCTGTTCCTATCCTTGTCTATGGTTATGCTAAAGGTCAGGGAGTCGAGGTCACTATCCCCAAAATGCTTGCCCACTGAGAGGTCAGTCACCTGACCAGGTTCATTGCCTAGTACCAGATCCAGTATGGCCTCCCCTCTAGTCGGCCTGTCCACATACTGTGTCAGGAATCCTTCCTGAACACACCTAACAAATTCTGCCCCATCTAAACCTTTTGCACTAAGGAGGTGCCAATCAATATTGGGGAGGTTGAAGTCACCTGTGACAACAACCCTGTTATTTTTGCACCTTTCTAAAATCTGCCTACTTATCTGCAGTGTCCCGGTGGCTATTTGGGGGCTTATAGAATACTCCCAATAGAGTGATCGCTCCCCTCCTGCTTCTGACTTCCACCCACACGGACTCAATAGATGATCCTGCTATGTTGTCCTGCCTTCCTACAGATGTGATATTATCCCTGATTAGCAATGCCACCCTCTCACCCCTTCTGCCCACTTCCCTATCACTTTTGAAACATTTAAACCCTGGAACCTCAAGCAGCCACTCCTGCCCTTGTGACAGCCAAGTCTCTGAAATAACCACAACACCGTAATTCCATGTTCTGATCCGTGGTCTACGTTCCTCGCCTTTATTCTTAACACTTCTCGCATTTCAACCCATCTAACTGACTGCATTTATGCCCCAACCCTGCCTATCCTTCCTCACCTCTCTGCACACACTGCATCTACTTCTACACCAACTGATCCATCTTCTAATCCAACACTCTGGTTCCTATCCCCCTGCCAAGCTAGTTCAATCCCTCCCCAACAGCTTTGGTAAACCTGCCCACAAAGACATTGGTCCCCCTCCAGTTCAGGTGTAACCTGTCCCTTTTGTACAGGTCGTACCTTCCCCAGAAGAGATCGCAATGATCCACAAATCTGAAGCCTGATAGAATGCATAAGAAATAAGAGCACTTGCTGGGTTCCGTTGGTATTAATTTGCTTGTAGACAGAGGGGTATTGGTGTTAATTCCCCCAGTCGCGCCATTACCTCTAGAACCTCTACTTCCACAGGAGGCCAAAGAAATTCAGCATGTCCCATTTGACCCTCACCAATTTTATCGAAGCACCATAGAAAGCATCCTATCTGGATGCATCTTACTTTCTCTTTCTTTTTCAATCTTTTTATTAGTTTCTTCTTATTAGTTTCCAAATTAATGCAGATTAATATACAACATCAATGATTGTACATGTAATACAAAGAGATCAAGAGAGCAATCATGGCATAGATAATCATAAAGAATAATAAAATATAAAAAAAATCTTTAGATCTCACCATCTCTTAGTAGATGAATATAATATAAAAGAAAGGAAAGAAAAAGATTTATTGTGTATATAAAAGAAAAGGGAAAAAAATCCCCAAATCAATAAAAAATTGTAAATAATATATCAAAAAGAGAAAAAAACTGGACTGAATTTCTCAATAGAAACAGAGCAATATTATGTCGTCAACTCCGTTCCTCTAAATTGAAAAGTTATTGAAAAGGGATCTATATAATATGAAAGTATTGAATAAATGGACTCCAAATATCTTCAAAAGCGAAGGATCAACAGTACCACTCCTAATTTTTTCCAAGTTTAAACATGATATAGTTTGAGAGAACCATTGAAAAGTAGTAGGGGGTATTAGATCCTTCCATTTAAGCAAAATGGATCGTTTGGCCATTAATGTGACAAAGGCAATCATACGGTAAGTGGAAGCAGATAAATGGCCAGAGTCTATCCTTGGTAATCCAAAAATTGTAGTGATAGGGTGAGGTTGTAAATCAATATTCAATACAGTTGAGATAATGTTAAAAATGTCTTTCCAATATTTTTCCAAAAGAGGACAGGACCAAAACATATGTGTCAAAGAAGCCACATTCATTTTACATCTGTCACATATAGGATTTATATGGTGATAAAAACGAGCTAACTTGTCCTTCGACATATTGGTCCTGTGAACTACCTTAAACTGTATCAAAGAATGTCTGGCACACATTGAAGATGTATTAACTAAATGAAGAATTTTCTTCCATGTCTCTGTAAGTAAAGATGTCTGGAGTTCACTTTCCTATTCATTCTTAATTTTGTCCAGTGATTCTGGATGTATTTTTATAACTAAATCATAGGTTATTGCTATCAAGCCCTTCTGATAAGGATTAAGTACTAAATTTTTTTCCGTAATTTCAGTTTTATATGGTGTCGGAAAAGAGGGTATGGTAGCTTTTTAAAAAATTTCTAATCTGCAAATATCGAGAAGTGTGATCCAGACAAATTGTATTTATTAGACAATTGTTCAAAAGATGAAAAACAGTTATCAATAAATAAATCCCGAAAGCATATTATGCCCTTCCTTTTCCATGTAGAAAAAGCTGAGAGGATGTATCACGGCTTGGGACGGCAACTGCTCTGCCCGGGACCGCAAGAAACTGCAGAGAGTTGTGGACACAGCCCAGCGCATCATGGAAACCAGCCTCCCCTCCGTGGACTCTGTCTACACTTCTCGTTGCCTTGGTAATGCAGCAAACGAAATCAAAGACCCCACCCACCCCTGGACATTCTCTCTTCTCCCCTCTCCCATCGAGCAGAAGATACAAAAGCCTGAAAGCACGTCCCACCAGGCTCTAAAACAGCTTCTATCCCACTGTTATAAGACTATTGAATGGTTCCCTAGTAAAATAAGGATGACCTCTTAACTTCACAATCTACCTCGTTATGACCTTGCACTTTATTGTCCACCTGCACTGCACTTTCTCTGTAGCTGTGACACTTTACCCTGCATTCTGTTATTGTTTTACCCTGTACTACCTCAATGCACTGTGTAATGAACTGACCCGTACGATCGGTGTGCAAGACACATTTTTCACTGCACCTTGGTACAAGTGACAATAATAAACCGATTTATCTATCCTTGGTGTCTTCCCACTTCTTAACTGCAAACTTTCCCCTTGGCCATGTCATGTGAAACCCACAAGTAATCTATCGACAGCCAGCTCCACCTCCCCACTACCTCCCCTTTCAAAAGGTTTATTTTCTGCCTCTATACCACCTGCCTGCATTATCTCCATATCCCGTGATACTATTTGGACAACAGACGAATGATTAGCTTTTCTGTGAAACATAAAAATGTTTTGAGTTTATAAGGCATTGCATTAGCTGCAGTAAATACAGGCACACTTATTCTTAGGAGTGTGTGACAACCATGCAGAACAACCCAGTAATTCAGATTTACACAGTGTTATTGAAGGCATGTTTGAGATTTGTAATTGAATTTTTAAGGAATCTTTCAAAAGGAAAATATCACATTTACGAGGAATGATTTTCCTTTATTGAAAATTTGTAGTTATTCTAAGGAAAGCTAAGTGTAATTCTCCGTAAAATTCCACTCCACATTTTTACCATCCTGGACCCCTTTGCTTCAGAAAGGCGCCCGGTCAATCATCACCAAATGTGGTACACTCAGACTGAACAAATTATGAATCCAAAATTAATCTGGTTAATCCAGTGAATTTATAACCATTAATTAAGTTGTAAAGCTCTGACATCAAAGGGAAATTGCTGCCTTACAACTCCCCGTCAAGCCTCGCACTCCCTGCATCAGATTAGCATATTTAGCATCCAGATGAGTTGATTAGTTTTCTTTTTCTATTGTTGTCCATTAAACAGAATGCACTTTAAAAACCCATGGAATACAGTCCAAACCAAAGCTCAGTGGTTCTCCAAACAAATCTCCCACTGTCTTTATAAACAGTAGTTGCAGCAGCTCAGATTCAACTTTCTAACAAAAACTCTGTGCGTTAACTTTCTTCCCTCAAGGTAGCTCCTGAACAACAAATTGAAATTTCGTGTTATAATTAACTGGTAATAATTGAATGTAACATGGCTTTTGATCATTCTTATGCAAACATGCTGACTTAGTGAAACAGCAGCTTGCCTTTCTACAACATCATTGGTGCCTCCTAATTCACTCCACAGTAGTTATCCAGCAACAGTTGACATTGAGCCGTTAAGGAAGGTGACCACAGTTTGGTCAAAGAGGTAGGGTTTGAGGAGTGTCATTGAAGAAAAAGAGAGGCAGAGCGGTCGAGTGGAGACGATTACTGAACTCAGGACCCAGGCAAATGAAGGTGTGCCTGCCGACAGCAGAGCAAGTAAATTCAGGATGATTGGATGTGGAGAGCTGGAGAGGATCAGAGATCTCGAAGCGTTGTGGTTTCAGAGGAGGCTGTGGAGCTGGGGAGGACAGCTGGTGGGAGTACGTAACCCAAGCGTGGGGTGGTTGGCTGACTAATACAGAATGGCATTGAGACTCTCATTGTGTGAGACAGTGGCCTACAGTGGTACCAGTCATTATGTGGATGGCCACACCAACCTCACTGATTAGCTGGGTTGGTCTGCACCTGCTGGCTTACATTCTAATTGATTGTTTGTGGACATTCAGTCACCTACAATGGTTTCAATTCCGTCACTTGCTCCTTAACCCCTTCCTACTTCTCATTCTTACACTACCCCTGAACAATGTTCAGTGAAAACACTCAGCTCCACTCTGCCATTGCCCCTTTGGTCTCTACTCTCTGTAAATCATTGGACTGGTGAACCGAGTTCCAGCCCTGGATGAGGGAGGTTGTATGCTCTGGAGGTTACCCTGATTTTGGGGATGGGTCTCAGTTTGACTGTCCCATGTATCGCAGTATTTGCAACCATGTCAAAAGGAGGGAACGCTGTGGGAAAATCCCAGCTTTTTCACCATGTATTCAACCAGAGGATCGCACAAAGCCAGAGGAGAATTTACGGTCAACAACACATTCTGTCAATTCATTGCTGATGTCAACATTGAGGCCACGGTATTTTATGTTCAGAATTACTTAGGCAACTTACACTTACTCATACAGAGCACAGAGGGATGCGGATACCATAATGCATTATTTGCAGGATGTGATTTAGTTTATGACCTGGTTACGGTAGAAATATGACTCCCAACTTATCAAAGATATTGTGAGGGGCATTATGTAAAATAGAGATTAATTCAGAAGAAAAATTGGAAGAGTATAACCAGCAAGAGATTCAGAACTGCAACAATTGTATATTACCTGGGGTGTGGGTTTAGTGCCCAGTAAATCGCACTTTACTTTAATGCCATGTAACCTGAGCTCCAGGAATATATGTGAAGAATTAACGCCTCCTCAGTCAGGCTGAGTGATTCAGATGTTGGAATGTCACCATCCAAATCCAGCTCAGGAGCTGATTCAGGCAAACAAAAGCTCATGACTAACATCATGATTTGGCACAGGTGGTCCTAAACACTGATATGTTCTCAGTCAGGTTATATTTAGTGTGATCATCTGGGATGTCTTGTAGTCTGTATGTCACTTGGGTAGCTGAAAGGACCTCAGTACAGGTCACTAATATACAGGGTTTTGACCTGAAATGTCAACAATTTCTTTCTCCCCAGAGATGCTGCTCGACCCGCTGGGTTCCTCCAGCAGATTGTTTGTTGTTCCAGATTCCAGCGTCTGCAGTCTCTTGTGTCTCCAATAACAAAAGGTTCCTTGCAAAATTCCACAACTGTTTGGTGTAGTAGGAGATAAAGAGCCAAATTTTGGAGGCCTTTTGACACAAAGCGAGCTCCCTTTTGCTTGTGGTTCAGTAGTGAAGAGCTGGCAAGGTGTGCTCTGCAGCTCAGCTTGTTCTGTCTCCTACATGTTGCAGTGTGAGAATCAGGAATGCACACCTAGTATTTTGCTTTACCTCATCTTAACATATTTGATTAATTTATTTCACCTAAATACGTTTATAAGAATCTTTATTTTAAATTTTTAATTTTGTTTTGATTACTTTTGCTCTTCTGAACAGCTTTTAACCGTCTCTGATTATCAGAGTTCGGACATCAGACTGTTCTGGGCTCTGAGGCCTGGTCAGTTTGTCACTGCTCTACTTCGCCAGATGAGTGTGGCCGAGAGACCTGGGTCAACGGGGTTTGGGTCAATGAGTCTCTGAAAGAGCAGGCATGGGAATAAGGGCTGACTGCAGGTCAGATCATGCATCATACAGCCTTGGAGCCATAGAGGGATACAGCACAGAAACAGGCCCTTTGGCCTGCTGAGTCCCTGCTAGCCATCAACCACCCACCCTAATCCTACACTACTCCCACTTTATTCTCCCCACATTTCCATCCTCCCAGAATCCACCACTCACTTGCACACCAGGGGCAATTTTCAGCGACCAATTAACAACAACAACCCATCTTTGGAACGTGGGAAGAGACCAGAGCACCCGGGGGAAACCCACGCCGTCACGGGGAGAACGTGAAAACTCCACACAGACAGCACCCGAGGTGAGGATTGAACCTGGGTCACTGGAGCTGTGAGGCAGCAGTTCAACAACTGCTCTGCCTATTCAAGCACAATGAAAGAAAAACCGGCAGTGCTTTGTGAAAACGACCACAAGATTTCCGTACATGCATCGTGCCTTCCCTCAACATTCTCAGTCCTGATGCAGGGTCTCGACCCGAAACCTCACCATCCCTCTGCCTCCACAGAAGCTGTTCGACCTTCTGATTTCTTGTTGTTTGGTCTAGATTCTAGAATCTGCACTCTTCTGTCTCCGTACATGGTGTAACATGGGACTTGTGAAGGTGGGGTGTCAGTGCTACAGTGCCCCACAGGCTCAGTCTTCTCCAGTGCATTGCAAGGAAATCATTTGAATTAGCATGAAAATTTAAGATGCCTACTAATGAGTTTTACTGTAAAATACCTTGAAAATTTAATGCTTTGCTTCATTTCATCAACGTAAAATTTTAATGGAATACCAAGCCACAGTTAGCAAGCTCTCTGCTATCAAATGCTAATTTTATGTATGTGGGTTGTAATTCCTTCCCAACTATTTAAAAATGGATTTCTAAATTAGGTTTATTTATGATGTTTCAGCTCACACCTTCATCATGTGTTTGTGTTTCCATCCTTATTTTATGATCTGTAAAATATTAAAAAACATTTTACTCCCAGGTTAACTCTCGAAGAGTTCTCTAACGTTTGGCCACCATACTGATGACATGTCACTGGTGCTGAATGCCAGAAGTCCCATGGAACCAACACCTGACAACAACCAGTGGTACAGTCGGGGGTCAGTTAGACACAGTTCACTTGTTCATTCACACCCTTCAGGGTTGGACAACTGCTGTTCCTACAGGATCAGGCCTATAAATGAGTCTAGACTCACAACATCGTCACAGGCTCCCACCTGTCCTACACCTCAAATAAAACAAATGAATAAATTTGTCATGTTGTTGCATTATTCATTAACTTAATTGCTTATGGTTATTGGTTTACATAAATAAAATTAAACAGCTCAATCCTATTCTGTGTCAGACTACAGCTGTTGTCACTCCGGTATCTATTTTCCATAATTAATCTAGAAATAATTAAGTTCAGAAAATCAAGGCTGCATTCAGAAAGTTTGATTTGATATTATTTGTTTGGAAAATGTCCTTGTTAAAGGGCAATCTGGTTATGTTGCTTTAATTTGTCCTGCTCCATTTGCCACATAATGAACAGTATTTAGCTTTGCCTTATAATGAGCCAATGTGGAGTGCCAAAGCTATGTGTTAACGAGAAGAAATTGAATGAAACAAGTGCCTAATTAAAATTTTGCGCAGGGGTCACTTCATTGCTCTGCTCCTTATGAATATTAAATTTTGAAAATACCCAAAATGTAAATGCAACAGCCTCCAATACAGATTTTATTAATCACCTTGTGAAAGAGTTTTTGAGGACAGTGATTTTCAAAGGCATTGTTTGTGTAATCGTTCATCTGGGAGATGCCTCTGTACAAAGATGTTGCCTCATGCACAATATCTATTGGTTTGGTTCAGCTGCAAAATAGGAAAAAAAAGGTAGCATTTGTAAAGGTTTTGGCCAAATGCAGGCTCAAGTATTTCCATTAACCTAATTTAATTTGCTGTCAGTAGTTTGATTTAGTGATATTTAAATGGGCAACTCTTCCTGGATCCTTTGAACAATTCAACCAGTAGCTTCAGATGTGATCAGCACTGTGTCTCAGGAGAATAGAGTCAAACACTGCTGATGGTGTCTTCAGCTTTCTAGCAGCTCTTCCTGTTCCTTGTTCCCAAGAAACCTTAAATCAGTTTGAAATATCTGGCAACACAATTTGCCAAAATCCTGTCCAAGTTTTTACCATTCCCATCTATTCCAGACATAATTCTTCCTCGACACAACCATCTGTAGCCCTCCCATTCCTCATCAACCCTCCATAACAACTACAGTGGAAAGTATTTTGTTGTCAGATCTTCACATCCTTGCTCATCTCCTCTTGTCTATGATTTCCAGCAACCACCCACCTCCTCTCACCTTCACTGCGCTGATCACCAAACTGAGATTGAATTTCACTTTGGTAACGTCCCCTTATCCTGGGTCCCCTTCACAACTGAAGGGTTGCCCCAGAATTCTCACACTTCAGTGAGTGCTGGGAGATCTTACTCAAACTCTGGCATTATAAAAATGACAAAACATAACCTAGCAAGTGAGAATTTCACTTGTAAGATGGTGAAATTCAGGGAAATAAATTTAAATTTTATTTGGTAAGCTATTGCTAAATAGGATGTGAAGCTAAATTTTTGTGTGCTACAGATTGGTGTCTTTCTGTAAAGATGATACGTACACTGATAATGAGAACTTGAAATTCTATCCTTTAAGCAGCAGCTGCAGATTCTTATCAGACTGAATCAGAATTTCAAATATTGGAAAATAACATGCTTTGACCTGCAAGAATTTCAAACCACTAGGATTTGCTTTGATGAGATCAGTATATTTGTGCTGCTTTTAACATTGTGGTCAGAAAAAAGGGAGTTTCATCTTTCCGTCAGTGAGGGAAAATTTCATGTTTACAGTATCTGACTCAGCTCAAATGGCCTAATTTAAGAAAAAGCCTTCTGGCAGTTTTGGAGAACAGAGACTGCATTGAAAATGAAAGTCTGTAACGAACAATTGCATTCCTGCAGTATCTGACATCCTCTGATCTAATTCCTCCTCCCGGCTACACACTGAGAAGGCATCAAACTATCTTCTCAATCTCTGTTTGTCCTTCTCCAAGACTGGTGTTCTTCTCTGTCTGTTTGGGCCAGTAACCCTTTGGTTACAAACCTACAAGCAAGTTTAGACCACTTGTCACTTCATAAAACAGAACAGCACATCACAGGAACTGGCCCTTCAGCCCATAATGTCTGTGCTGACCATGGTGCTGATTTCCCTGCACATGACCCATATCTTGCCATTCCCTGCCTGTTCATGTACCTGTCTAAATGCCTCTTAAACATTGCTGTTGAATCTTCTTCTACCACCTCCCCTGGCAGCATGTTCCAGGCACCCACCAGTCCCTGTGTGTTTTCAAAAAAAAAATCCCTCACACCTCTCCTTTAAACTTTCCCCCTCTCACCTTAAACCTATGCCCTCTAATATTGACATTTCTACCCTGGGAAAAAGATTCTGACCGTCTACCCTGGCTATGTCTCTTGCAATTTTATAAACTTCTATCAGGTGTCCCTTCAGTCTCTTCCAGAGAAAACAACCCATGTTTGCCCAACCTCTCACGCCTGTTCACCATTCTCTAAGGTTATGGCTGATCTGACTGCAACATGAACTCTGCAGTCCTGATAACTCCAGACAGTAGTAAACACTGAACCAAAGCTGTGACTCCCCCCCCCCCCCCCCCCACCAGTGTGGTCACCTCCCAGATCAACCCTTCACCCCCCCCCACCCCCGGGACAAACAATCCACCTCTGGCATGGCAATCCTGACCATCAGTGTCCAACAACGTACGATGCACGTCTCACAGCAGCAGATCTGTGTGTGAAAAACACGATGATGCTGGGGGAACTCAGCAGGCCAGGCAGCATGCGTGGAGAAAAGCAGGCGGTCAACGTTTCGGATCAGGACCCTTCTCTCCCACTTCCACTTTAAGTAATCCCCAGTCCCCTTCCCCACACCCCCACCACGCCTCTTCTTCCCTTCCCCAGCCTCTCTTTTATCTATCCCTCTTTTTCTTTCTCTCCTTCCCTGTGCCCCGTCCCCCAGTGGATCTGCTCTCCCCTCCTCCCCGCACCTGCCCATCACTGTCTCTTACCTGCATCTACCTATCACCACCCTGTGCCCACCCCGCCTCCCCTCTTTTGTCCACCTATCACTGCTCTGCTTTTCCCTCCTATATATTGGGCTTCCCTCTTTTCCTACCTTCAGTCCTGAGGAAGGGTCCTGACCCGAAACTTTGACCACCTGCTTTTCTCCACGGATGCTGCCTGGCCTGCTGAGTTCCTCCAGCTATTTGTGTTTTGCACACTTTCTCTCTCACCTGAATTCCAACCGCGAGTTCATGTGGTCGGCAGAGTTTTACTGAGCTTTCATTTAAGCAGGAGAGATTTACATTCAGGATCAATGATGTCCAATGATCGACTGGAATTGGTTTACTGACGCACCTCACCTGTCACTAACGTTAATGTAGTTGGTTTCAGTGTAAATAAATCACTATTTCTAGGCAAACTATTTGCTTTATAATTTTAGTTATCTATCAAATCAACTGACAGAGAGATGCAGACACAAGGGTCTGCAGTTGCTGGAACCTGAAGCAACACACAATGTGCTAGAGGAACTCAGTGGGTCGAGCAGCATCTGTGGGGGGGGGGGGGGGGGGGGGGGGGGAGTGGGGAAGGAGTTGTCACTGTTTCAGACCGAGACTCTGCAGACTGAGAGAAGTGTCAGTAACAGTACTCACCGTTTTTTCTGAATTTAGGGAGACCCTTTAATTTGTTAAAATCTGACATGGAATATGGTTGTTTAAGGACTTTTGGCAGTTTTGGAGGAAAAGAGACCACAGAACGGCAAGAGATGGGAGGTGAAACTTGCCCAAGACATCCACAGCTTGGGAGAGAGGGGCTGGATGTCTCCAATCAGCCTGTGTCCACGAGGGCAGCGTTTTATGTTACCCATTCTGTTGTTTCTCTGCTGCTGTTCCAGACTCCTGGGCCTTGTTTCTTAGAATTAACGAATCAGAATTGTCCCGGGACGGAAGGAGGCGGAATGGCCCATGGAGTGTGCTGACGTCCCAGCAGAGAATGATCCCATTCCCCACTGCCCTGCAAACCGTTCTCTCTCTCTGGTGGGTGGCCATTTCCCTTCGAAAATTCCTGATTTCCACCCCCCTTCCAGATCCACGCTCTGGTACAGAAGTCTTTCCTCACATTTCCTTGTTTCCTTTGCCCAAAATGCTAAATCTGTGTCCCATGGTCCCTGAACCACCTCTAAAGGGAAGAATATCCCACTCTTTACCCCACCCAAACCAGTCATGATCTTCCCTCCTCTATCAGATCTCCCCTCCCCTACCCCGGGGAGGACAGCCATGTTGATGGGATCCCTTGAAAAAGCCAACTGCTGGAGGAACTCAGTGGGTCAGCCGGCATCTGTGGAGGCAGAGGGATGGTCGATGTTTTGGGCCGTGACCCTGCATCAGATGAAATACCTTGTCCCTGGAACCGCTCCAGAACCAGCTCCATCACCTTCATGCCCTTCTTGAGATATGGTGACCAGAAACGGATGCAACAATCCACTTGCAGCAACATGCAAAATGCTGGAGGAACTCAGCGGGTCAGGCAGCATCTATGGAGGGAAATGGACGGCTGACGTTTCAGGTCGAGACCATTCATCTGGACTGATCTAAATGAAGGGTGTCGACCCCATTGTCCATTTCCCTCCACAGATGCTGCCTGACCTGCTGAGTTCCTCCAGCATTTTGTGTGTGTTGCTCCAGATCCCAGCGTCTGCCATCCCTCATGTCTCCACAATACTCCACCTGTGCCCCAACCAGTATTTCTTTCTCCAGGTTAAGCATAGCTTCCCTGCTTTTGTACCAACTCTCTCAGCACACCGTGTCATCTTCAAGGATGAGCTGGGGGACGTCAGACTCCTCTGCTCTTCGCATTCACCAGACTCATGCCATTTCGTCCACAGTGCCTCCCCTCGCGCTCTCTGCCAGTGCACCACTCCACCCTTCTCTGTCACTTGCCACTGGTCCACCTGTCAGCCTGTGACTACCCTTGTCACACATTTCCCAGAGTGGCGTCATCCACAAATCAGGAAGTTTTACCCTGCACGCATATCTACACCAATGACGTATACCTTTCTTTATGCAAATATTCTTCTATTCCTGAAATTTCAGCTCTTTTTTTCAGTCATAATCAAAACTAACTGTTTCTCAATGAAAGGAAGTGTTCCAGTGACATACCAAAGTTAGTGCAGAGCAACAAACTTACAGAATGTAGAAAGCTTAGAGCTAATACCCAGCCTTGACAGAAAGGAGAGTAAATTCTACATGTCAAAATAGAGGAAAAACAACAGGTTCTGGAATTGTAACAGTTTACGAAAGCGACGGCTAACGCTTGTCTTATTACCAGAAAATAAATGTTGCTGTTAGCTGGGAGCTGCTCCATTTCTCTAGGTTTGCTTGATGATTGATTTATTAATGAATTCCATTAATATCTGTTGCTCAGTGAGTGAGGTGTGAAGAGACATTTATAGATGTTTCCCAATATAAATCACATCCTGCCAAGTCTGACTTACATCCACCTGCATTCTGTTGAGGGCAGAGGACAGAAGTGTCATGAAATCTCTCCCATCACCTGATGGATAGTTATGTTCTACAACTGGGCATCAGAAAGGATCACCACATTTAGTGAACAAGACCCTCTTCTATTGAAATATGCAACTGGTTTGGTGATATGGATGTGAACTGTGAATGAAATTAGACAATCGTTCAGATGCAAGGACAATTAACAAGCCATTTAAATTTTGAAAATACTTGGTCATTTTAAATTAACAAGCTATTTAAATGCAAGATAATTGAAACTAGTCAGTTACATTGGACTCTCACAGCTGTTGATTGTGAGTTGACTCTATCCTACCCATTGCCTACTCTAACCTACTCTCACTGACCTGTTGCTGACCCTAACCTACCCTCTGCCTTTGAACTCTCCAGGCTCCTGTTCGTTTATAGTGTACTTACAGTGAACACTGAAGGTTTCTCCATCAGCTGTAAACTCTGAGCCATAAGTGATGCAAAATATTGGAGACTTCCTATTTGTGGTCTGGCTGTGAATATAGCAATAAAAATCTATACCTGGCACATTTAAATCTGCAGTGGAATCATTGTCAGTTTTAACTCTTTTGTAGAGTTTTAATGTTAGTTTTCCCCAAGACAACACAGATATTGGTGAACGGCAATAAACATGTTATAACATTATTTATGATGGATTTTTCAGTCTAGAGTCATACACCACGGATACAGGCCCTTTGGCCCAACCAGACCATGCCGACCACGGTGCCCGGCCAGTTGGTCCTAATTTCCTGCATTCGGCCCATATCCCTCCAAGCCCCGCCCCTCCGTGTACCTGTCCAAGTGCTTCTTAAATGAGACTGTTGTACCTGCCTCACCCACTTCCTCTGGCAGCTCGTTCTGTATACTCACCACCCCCTGTGTGAAAAAGTTGCCCCTCTAATTTCTAACAAATTCCAGAAAAATCAAACTCTTCCAGGACTCAGTAATGACTGTTTCTAGGACACAGCTGGTTGGGATGTTTAAACAACCCTCCCATGCTCTTGTGCAGAATGGTTTGGTGCTGCTCTGAGCAGACATCACTGTGTTACCAGGCATCACACAGCATCTACCATCACCCAGCCCTGGGCTCCTTCAGTCACAGGTCGGTTTGATCTTTGGGGTCCATTGTTAGAAATTAGATCATCTTTGTTGAATCTGCTGTATCAATTAAACCATTTAGTATTTTGTTACAAAGTTTCTTTTAATTTACTAAAGTTTGTCCAGTAAATATTATCAGTCAATATTCCTGATAAATATGTATAAATATTACCTTGTACATCAGTGAGGAACCGTAGGTGGGTGGTTGTTATTGGTGAGCAACATCAGTCATTAAAGTTCAAAATCTATCACAGCAGCTGGGGAACCAGAGGTCTGTTAGTTCAGTACACCTGGAATGAGAAGGCCAGTTGCCAACAACAGTGAATGGGAAACATCAGGGTTTTGGTAAAATCTGATCCACCGTTGTCCAGCGGTGGGTGAAAGCTGCTGCCCTTAACCAGCCTGGGTGTATGTGACTCCAGTCCCATCAATGAGGTTGACTCTTACATACCCCCTTAGTTCAGGGGCAATTTGGGATGGCCAATAATTGTTGGCACTGCCAGTGAATGAATAAATATTTCAGAAGGAGCAGCTGGATTTGTAG
Source organism: Pristis pectinata (assembly GCF_009764475.1). Classification (NCBI taxonomy): domain Eukaryota; kingdom Metazoa; phylum Chordata; class Chondrichthyes; order Rhinopristiformes; family Pristidae; genus Pristis; species Pristis pectinata. The sequence goes on along the minus strand of NC_067427.1, from coordinate 1,779,693 downwards.
ATTGTGCCTGAGATCTACCTGGTTGTGTTATCTGTTACAACGCAGAGCTGCAGTGTAGTTTGTTGCTTGAGGTGGTCTCACACACCTGTGGAGGCTGATGGAACATTCCCACTGTCTTCCTGCTGGACTGGGCTCTACTTCATTAGGAGTTTGAGGAGATTTGGTATGTCAACGGAGAATCTTGCAAATTTCTATGGATGTACGGTGGAGAGCATTCTGAGTGGTTGCATCACCACCTGGTATGGAGGCTCCAATGCGCAGGATCATAAGACGCTGCAGAGTGTTGTAGACTCAGCCAGCTCCATCATGGGAACAACCCTCCCCACCATCGAGAACATCTTCAAGAGGCAGTTCCTCAAGAATGCAGCATCCATAAGAATGCAGCATCCATCACTGAGGACCCTCACCACCAGGGACATGCCCTCTTCTCGTTACTACCATCGGGGAGGAGGTACAGGATCCTGAAGACCCCACACCCAGTGTTGCAGGAACAGCTTCTTCCCCTCCGCCATCAGATTTCTGAATGGTCCATGAACCCAGGAACACTACCTCGTTATTCCTCTTTTGCCCTATTTACTTATTTTTGTAATTTATAGTAATTTTATGTCTTGCGCTGTACTTCTGCCAGAAGACAACAAATTTCATGACATATGTCAGTGATAATAAAGCAGATCCTGATTCCTCATTTCTCAACACTGCTCCCAGATGGACAGAGGATGCGGCTGAATGACCGCCCTGTAAAAACACAAGTTAGAATTCACAGAGAAATTCTAAATTTAGACGCACCACCCTGCATTCCCAGGGTGTGGGAGTCCGGGGTTTATTGGCTGTGTCGGGGTTCCATGGTAAAACTGAAGGCACTCAGCACCAAGGTAAAACACGCCAGTGGTTGGAGCCAGACCTCTCACAAAGGAAGGTGGGTGTGGGTATTGGAGGTCAGTCATCCCAGCCCCAGGACATCACTGCAGGAGGTGTTCAGGGCAGTGTTCTGGGCCCAACCATCTCCAGCTGCTTCATCAGTGACTTTCCTTCCATGGTGAGGTCAGCAGTGGGGAGGTTCGCTGACGGTTACACAATGTTCAGTTCCATTCACAGCTCCTTGGCAATTGAGGCAGCCCATATCTACAGGAGGGCAATGACCTACGCCTCCACCAGCACACAGTGGCTGCAGGGTGTACTGGCTACAAAATGCACAATGTTTCCTCGGGCTGCTGAGAGAGTACCTCTCAAACCTGGGACCTCCATCACATGGGAACCCCAACTCATTTCCCTGAAAGTCACACCCCATCCTGATTTAGAAATATCAAAGGCCTGTCCTTCACCGTCACTGGGTCTAAACCCTGGACTTCCCTCCCCATCAGCACTGTGGGACCACCTTCACCAGAGGGACTGCAGTGGTTCGAGAACGTGGCTCATCCCCACCTTCTGAAGGGCAGGTAGGGATGGGCTATAAATGCGGCTCTGACAAGTGATGTCCACATCCCAAAACATACATAAACAAAGAAAAATTGAGATGACCTTTCCTCCTTTGTTAGACTGGCGTGGGTATTGACAGTGACACCTGGTGGGCACTGAACGGTACAAGAACCTGGCATTGCAGGAGTGAATGAGGTGTGTTAATCCCACCTTAATTTAACCTTGCCAGCTGGACCCTACCTGCACAGGTATCAGAGGGAGCTCTGGCAGGGCACCCACTAGTGGAACAGAACCAGGGCGTGTTCCTGTGCTGTATGTCCTATGTCCTATGTCCCATGTTCTATGTTCCATGTTCTGAAGCCACCCTGACCATGGACTTCTCATCGGCTGGGTGACCACAGGACACCATCACCTTACATGACCACAGGACGTCCCAACGCACTGCCCAGGGAATGGAGTATTTTAGGGTGTGGTCAATGCAATGATGCAGGAAGCGCAGCAGCTGGCACAGCAAGATCCCAGACAGCAACCTGGTAATAACCAGATCATGTGGTTTAGTGCAGTGAAAGTAGGATAGGCACTGCCCTGGGCCTCACACATCACTGGGTTTCACCGACCAGGCAGCTGGGAGTGACATTTGCAAAGGCAGAAAGCCTCACTGTGAGGTGATGCACCAATCAGTTTCTCGTATTCATTCAAGGGGTGTGGGCTTCACAGGTTGAGCCAGCATTTCATTGCCCATCCCTAGTTGCCCTTGAGAAGGTGATGGTGATCTGCCTTGACCCACTGCAGTCCCTGAGGTGTGGGTGTCCCCACAGTGCTGTTGGGGTGGGAGTTCCAGGATTCTGACCCAGTGACGGTGAAGGAACGGCGATATATTTCCCAGTCAGGACGGTGTGTGGCTCGGAGGGCAACTCCCAGGGGGTGGTGTTCCCCAGGCTTCTGCTGCCCGTGTCCTTCTAGCTGGGAGAGGTGGTGGGTTTGGAAGGGGCTGTCCAAGGAGGCTTGGTGAGCTGCTGCAGTGTGTCCTGTAGATGGTAGATGTATGGATCCTTTGGATTATTGAAACAAATGAAAAAGTTAAAGAAAAGAACATGTACAAATAGTCAGTGTTCAGATGTGTGGAATTACATCAGGAGTGAAACCAGAATGTTTGCTGGGCACTGACTTCCTTCGAGCAATCGAGAGCCAGTGGATCCACTTCCTGTGTGTGACCAGGCTGGGGTGTGAATGTGTAAGTGGCAATCATTGTTAGTTTCACCTCACACTCACGGCTCAGTGAGAAACCGTTCCTCTCATTCTCAAACCCAATTTATGAATAACTCAACGTCAGGCAGCCCCAGGAAATTTGCATTTTTCATTTTCTTTTCCTGTGAATGCAACACAACTGCCAAATAGGTGGAATGATTTAAAGCAGGTCTGATTTGTGTTATTATCTTAAGTACATTTTCTATTCTGCCGGGTGGTTATGAAGGCTGTGTGGACACACTGCCTTTGACAAATTGTCTGCTCCATCGCCCCAAGGTTATGCCCCACCGACATTTCAAATTGATAGGAACTGAAGTAAATGTCTTCAATAATGATGAACATTGATTAAACAATAAAAATGGAATTCTTGCGCAGCCTGTTTATGGTCAGTAAGACAAAGAGAATTCAAATAATTCCAGTGTGAAAATAAAGGGATTTCATTTCTAAGATCACTCGCTGCTTTGCTTTAAGCCACAGATTTGATCATTTTCATAGAGTCACACAGCACGGAAACAGACCCTTTGGCCCAACTCATCAATGCTGACCAAGGTTCCATCTAAACCAGTCCCATTTGCCTGCGTGTGGTCCCTATCCCTCTAAACTTTTCCTATCCCTGTACCTGTCCAAGTGCATTTTACCTCAACCACTTTCTCTGGCAGCTCATTCCATATACGGACCACCCTCTGGGTGGAAAAAGTCACCCCTCAGGTTCCTATTAAATCCTTCCCCTCTCACCTTAAGCCTGTGCCCTCTAGTTCTTGATTCCTCAACCCTGGGAAAAAGACTGAGTGCATTCACCCTGTCTATGCCCTTCCATAATTTTATACACCTCTATAAGGTCACCCCTCAGTCTCCTTTGCTCCAAGGAATTGTCCCAACCTTCCCAACCTCCCTCCATAACTCAGGCCCTCGAGTCCTGGCAACATCCTCGTAAATCTCCTCTGCACTCTTTCCAGCTTCATGGCATCTTTCCTGTAGCAGGGCGACCACAACGGAGCACAATATTCCAGTTGTGGCTCCACCAATGTCTTGTACAAATGCAACTCCACCTTCTCTGCATCTTACAACTTTTCCCAGCTCAGAAGAGAGGTGATTGACTGGAGGCATTAACTCCATTTCTCTCTCCGTAGATTGCTGGAGAAAATTCTTCGAGATAGGGTATATGAGCATCTGGAATCTAATGGCTTGATTAGGGAAAGCCAGCGTGGCTTTGTGTGGGGCAAGTCGTGTCTACTAACTGTTATGTTTGTTCTTCATCACGAGACAAACCTGGCGTGGGTTTAACATCTGAACATTTATTGAAAAAACAACAAAACAACAGACTGCACAGACTTACAACACCAGGCTGGCTGGCTTTTCCCGCTCTTCCCAGCCACTTCCTGTGTCCCCCATGTGAACCCTTGCATTGCCTGCTGGGAACTGTAGTTCTTTATTATAACTACATAACAACACATAATAACACACTGACCTGGTTGACTTATTTGACAGGGTGACGAGAGAGATTGATGAAGGTAGAGCTGTGGATGTCATCTATGTGGACTTCAGTGAGGCATTTGACAAGGTCCCACGTAATCAGTTGATCAAGAAAGTTGGGATGCATGGGGTCAGTGGAGAATTGACTGTGTGGATTCAGAACTGGCTTGCCCGTAGAAGACAGAGAGTGGTGGTTGAAGGGGCTAATTTGGGCTGGAGGCCTGTGAGTAGTGGTGTTCTGCAGGGATCTGTGCTGGGACCTCTGCTGTTTGTGGTGTACATAAATGACCTGGATGAGTATGTTGATGGATGGGTCAGTAAGTTTGCAGATGATACCAAGATTGGTGGGGCTGTGAATAGTGTAGAAGACTGGTGACGGATACAGCGTGATATGGATCAGCTGCAGATGTGGGCAGAGAAACGGCAGATGGAGTTTAACCCGGATAAATGTGAGGAGTTGCACCTTGGTGGGACTAATGTCAAGAGGCAGTACACTCTTGAGGGCAAGACCCTTAACAGTGTTGAAGAGCAGAGAGACCTTGGGGTGCAAGTCCATGGCTCATTGAAAGTGGCTACACAGGTAGACAGGGTGGTTAAGAAAGCTTATGGAATACTTGCATTTATTAATCGGGGTATTGAGTACAGGAGTCAAGAAGTTACGATGCATCTCTATAGAACTCTGGTTAGGCCGCATTTAGAGTATTGCGTGCGTTCTAGTCACCTCACTATAGGAAGGATGTCGAGGCTTTAGAGAGGGTGCAGAGGAGGTTTAACTAGGATGCTGCCTGATTAGAGGGCATGTGCTTATCAGGAGAGGCTGGACAAACTCGGGCTCTTTTCTCTGGAGCGGCAGAGGCTGAGGGGTGATCTGTTGGAAATGTATAAAATTATGAGGGGCACAGATAGGGTGGACAAGCAATATCTTTTTCCCATTATTGAGCAATCCAATACCAGAGGACATGAATTTGTGAGAGGGGTTCAGAAGAGATGTGAGGGGTACGTTTTTTACTGAGAGAGTGGTGAATGCCTGGAATGCGTTGCCTGGTGGAGGCATATTCATTGGGGGCTTTTAAGAGGGGCTTGGATGGCCACTTGAATGAGAGGAAGATGGAGGGATCTGGGCATTCTGTAGGTAGGAGGGAATAGCTATGTCGGCACAACATTGTGGGCCAGAGGACCTGTTCTGTGCTGTACTGATCTATGATCTATGTTGCCTGACTTGCTGAGTAGTTCCAACATTTATCGCAGATTTTTAGCCGCTGCAAGATTTTGCTTGTGTATGAGGCAGGGATTATGAGTAATGTCACAAAGTGAAGCTACAAGGGGCAGGGTCAGGGCTGCTGTTTGAATCGGGGTGGGCTTTCGACAAGTTCCTCTTCCCCACTCTCCCCTAGGTTACGCAGAGTGGCTCCAACGTTGCAAGGACTGAGATCCGGTGGGCAGTGAGACATCTCATGCTATTCCTACCTGGAATCTTGGCATTTGGCGGAGATCAGCCAGTTGTGAGGGAATAATTCAACACTCAAGATCAGTAGCGATGTCTTGCTACCGCTTGTCCGTCATGACGAAGCAGTTTGGAGGGAGTGCTCTGTGACATGGTGGGGCATTGTTGGTAGCCAGATCTCAGCAATCACCATACCATCAGTCCTGCACTTCCAGCTGACACACTTTGTGCAGGTAATTCATTGGAAGGTGAAGTGAGGGAAACTAAAAGCAGAATCAAGTTTATTATCACTGACTTGCGTTGTGACGTTTGCTGTTTTGCGGCAGCAGTACAGTACAAAGGCATCAAATTACTATAAATTACAAAAAAATCAATAAATAGTGCAAAAACTAAAGGAATAACGAGGCAGTGTTCATGGCTTCCTGACCCGTTCAGAAATCTGACGGCGGAGGGGAAGAAGCTGTTCCTGAATCATTGAATGTGGGTCTTCAGGCTCCTGTACCTCCTCCCCAATTGTAGTAACGAGAAGAGGGCATGTCCAGGGTGCTGAGGGTCCTTAGTGATGGATGCCGCCTTCTTCAGGCACCACCTCTTGAAGATGTCCTCGATGGTGGGGAGGGTTGTGCCCGTGATGGAGCTGGCTGAGTCTACAGCCCTCTGCAGCCTCTTTTGATCCTACACATTGGAACCTCTGTACCAGGCGGTGATGCAACCAGTCAGAATGCTCTCCACCGTATATCTGTACAAATTTGCAAGTGTCTTTGGTGACATACCAAATCTCCTCAAACTTCTAATGAAGTAGAGCCACTGGTGTGCCTTCTTTGTGATCGTATCAATGTGTTGGGCCCAGGATAGATCCTCTGAGATGTTGATGCCCAGGAACTTGAAGCTGCTCACCCTTTCCACCGCTGACCCCTCAATGAGGACTGGTGTGTGTTCTCCCGACTTCCCCTTCCTGAAGTCCACAATCAATTCCTTGGTCTTGCTGACGTTGAGTGCGAGGTTGTTGTTGCAACACCACTCAACCAGCCGATCTATCTCACTCCTGTACACCTCCTCATCACCATCTGAGATTCTGCCAACTATGGCGGTGTCATCGGTGAATTTATAGATGGCGTTTGAGCTGTGCCCAGCCACACAGTCACCAGTGTAGAGCAGTGGGCTAAGCACGCATCCTTGAGGTGCGCCTGTGTTGATTGTCAGTGAGGAGCAACAGATTCAGTCAGCCTCCACTGGTGAACTCAGTCTGACATCCTCCGCTGCCCCAAGCCCCCGGCTCAGAGATCACATTCCAACTTTCTGGGGTCACAGGGATGTTGGATGGTGTCCTTCAGCTGAAGAAAATTAAAATGGTGGAGCTTGTCTTCTGCAGGTGTTGGTTGATAGAAGTCTGAAGTCCCACACCACCAGGTTCAGGGACAGCTACCCTCCTACCACCATCAGGTTCTTGAATGGACCTGCACAACCTGAACTCTACAGACCACCTCTTGCAAGACCATGGACTTGTCTCAAATTGTCTTTTTTTTTCGCACTAGTGTCTTGCTTTTAGACAGTCATTTTTTTTTCTTCACTGTCTTGCATAATTTATATCCTGTGTGTTGTCTTAACGTACATGCCTGTGATGCTGCTGTTGTACCTCACTGTGCACATGACAATAAATGACTTGATTTTTCATCATTGGATCAAGAGGCATTTGAGAGGATCTCAGGCACATGAATGTGCATAGAATGGAGGGAGATGGACATTGTGTAGGCAGAAGGGATTAGTTTGGTGAGCCAATTAATTACTAGTTTCATTAGTTTGGCACGTCGTGGGCCGAAGGACCTGTTCCTGTGCTGTACGTTCTATGTTTGATGTTTTATGTAAAATCAGAACTTTTTGTCAGTTTGTTTCTCAGGAGTTTTTTTCGACACAAATTACCAGAGTTTCCACCACAGACTTCTCTCTCACTGGTCGTTTGACAGAATTGACAGAATATTCTTCTCTGGCAATGGAAGGGTTAATCCAAGGTGCGGATACAGGATGGTTTGGGGGGGGGGGTGGTGGAGTGTTCACAGTGAGAATTAAAGGAAAGCAGGCGCTTCCTGGCATGTCCAGCAGGTGTCCTCAAAGCACCGGGAACGGCAGGACTCTGTTCCATGGCGGTGTGTTCCTGTGCACTGAAACCCAGCAACGTTTGTCCCACCAGAAAATCAGCTGTTTCACACATAGAGGCTGAACCTGAAGAGCCAGAAATATAAAACAGCTAGCAAGGGTTTTCATGGATATTTGAGAACCAGCTACCAAAGTGAGAATTGCTTCAACAGAGTCTGGGAATTAGACAAGACAAGATCTCTTTATTAGCCACATGTACATCGAAACACACAGTGAAATGCGTCTTGCGTAGAGTGTTCTGGGGGCAGCCCGCAAGTGTTGCCACGCTTCCGGCGCCAACATAGCACGCCCACAACTTCCTAATCCTTATGTCTTTGGAATGTGGGAGGAAACCGGAGCACCCGGAGGAAACCCACGCAGTCACGGGGAGAACGTACAAACTCCTTACAGACAGTGGCTGGAATTGAACCTGGGTCTCTGGCGCAGTAATAGCGTTATGCTAACTGCTACACTACCGTGCCTGTCAACACCTGAAGAGAAGGATTTGTTTGAAAACCCAGTGAACGAACGCAGAACAGTACAGCACAGGAGCAGGCCCTTCAGCCCACAGTGTTGTGTCAAACTAATTGAGCTAATGATACCTAATTACACTAATCCCTTCTGCCTACACAAGGCCCATATCCCTCCATTCTCTGCACATTCATGTGCCTATCTAAGAGCCTCTTAAATGCCTCTATCATATTTGCCTCCACCACCACCCCTGGCAGCACATTCCAGGCACCCACCACTCCCTGTGTGGGAAAAAAAAACTTTCCCTGCACATCTCCTTTGAACTTACCCCCCTCACCTTAAATTCATGCCCTCTAGTGTTAGACATTTTGACCCTGGGGGAAAAAAATACCAGCTGTCTACTCTGTCTACGCCTCTCATAATCTTAAACCTCTATCAGGTCTCCCCTCAGCCTTTGCCGCTCCAGAAAGAACAAGCCAAGTTTGTCCAACCTCTCCTTGTAGCACTTGCCCTCTAATCCAGGCAGCATCCCGGTGAACCTCTTCTGCACCCTCTCCAAAGCCTCCACATCCTTCCTATAACGGGGCAACCAGAATTAAATGCCATACACCAGATGCAGCCTGATCAGAGTTCTATAAAGCTGCAACATCACTTCCCAACTCTTGAACTCAGTGCCTCGACTAATAAAGGCAAGCATGCCGAACGCCTTCCTTACCGCCCTATCTACCTGTGCGGGGGGATCCCTCCCTTCCAGGGCGGTCTGGATTGGTTCTGGTTGCCATTGTGAGGCTGCCCCAGCCAGTTTCTGGGGAAGGATTTCAGGAGTGTGATCCACACGGTGTATTCCGATCCTTGTGCTGTGTTTCCACAGAGACCAGGACTGATTGATAATTGGTTTATTATTGTCACATGAACTGAGATACAGTGAAAAGCTTTTGCTTTTCGTTCCATCCAGACAGACCATTCCATATGCTGGTACATGGAGGTCGTACAAAGAAAACAGAATGCAGAATAAAGTGTTACAGATACAGAGAATATGCAGTGCAGGCAGACAATAAGGTGCAAGGGCCATGACGAAGTAGATTAGGAGATCAAGAGTTCATCTTTTAGCGTGTGAAAGGTCCGTTCAAGAGTCTGATAACTGCAGGATAGAAGCTGTCCTTGAACCCGGTGGTACATGTTCTCAGGCATTTGTACCTTCTGCCTGATGGGAGAGGGGAGAAGAGAGAATGTCCAGGGTGAGTGGGGTCTTTGATTATGCCGGCTGTTTTACCGAGGCAGCGGGAAGTGTAGTCAGAGTGGGAGGCTGGTTGTGTGATAGACTGGGCTGTGTCCACAACTCTCTGCAGTTTCCTGTGGTCTTGGGCAGAGCAGTTGGTTGCACATTGGTGCAAATGAAGATGAGGGTGTGGAGACTCTGAGCTGTCCAGGTGCTTCCAATCCCAGGACGCCATTCACAGTGACAGGGACACCAAATTGTAAGGGAGGCTGAAGTGGTTCAATCACAGCCAGGTGGTTTTTATTCCTCCCAGTGTGTTTGAAGGGAGGATGTTCACATCTCTTTCCCTTTCTATGTGACTTCTGCCCTCACTTGCCCCTCCGCCGAGCAGGGTGCTGGCATATTGACTTAAGCTCTGAGTACTTGCTGTCAGCCAGCGTGGTGCGGTTCCTACTGGTTTCTCTGTACTGTGAAACCAGCGCTTGCTCACTGTGTGCAGACAGAACCCAGCGCTGTTTACTCTCTGGATACTCTCCTGAGAGTGAGTGAGTTTCAGGAAAAACTGGCTGCAGCCTGATTTATCCAGATCCTGCCTCATGTCGGACTTCGTTTATCAGGTTCTTTTTCCTCCAGTATTTCTGAGCATACTTTTGGCCAGGAAGTGAGTAGATTCCCTGGTGAACCAGTGCAGGGTTTTCAGCAACATTGCTCTGATGTGAGCTCAGAATTTCTTGAGTCAAATGCCCAGGAACAAGGGATGAGGTTACTGAGGCAGCTTCTGCCTCATACCTGAACATTAGAGTGCCAAACTGGAGCCAAGGTGTATTTTTAATCTGTTTTTAAATTCCATGGTGTGTAAATGTCCAAGGTTTGGGTCCACCCTGTCCACTTTATTCAGGCCACCTTGGGAATGGCCAGTAAAACTAAGGCCCCTTGTTACTCTACCTCAAGAGTGTTTGATTTACAGATTCACCCAACACAGGGAGTCGGTTCAGCCCCTTGTTCTTGTTCTCACTCTCTGGAAGAACTTCCCCAGTTGACCTACATCGGTGAGATCTGATGACGCAGATTGGGTGACCACTTTGTCGAGCACCTTTGCTCCGTCCGCCGCAAAAGCCAGGACCTCCCGGTGGCCACCCACCTCAATCCCACATCCCACTCCCACACTGACATGTCTGTCCACGGCCTCCTCTACTGCCACATTGAGGCCAGGTGCAGGTTGGAGGAACAACACCTCATATTCTGCCCTGGGAGTCTCCAACCTGACGGCCTCAACATCGATTTCTCCAACTTCCGGTAACCCCTCCCCTCTTCTGCCCCCCTCTTTTCTCCCCCCTTTTGTCTTCCCTCTTTCCTGTGGCCCCCTCCCCCTTCTCTTTACCCTTCTCCTGCCCTCGTGACCTGCCCATCTATTCCCCACCTCCTTCCCTTTATTCCATGGTCCACTGCCCTCTCCTACCGGATTCCTTCTTCTTCAGCCCTTTGCCTCCTACCTATCACCTTGCATCTCCCCCCTCCCCCACCCCCCCTGCCGTCCCCGTCTCATCTGGACTCACCTGTCACCTGCCAGCCTGCGCTCCTCCCCCTCTCCCCACCTTCTTATTCTGGCTTCTGCCCTCTTCCTTTCCAGTCCTGATGAAGGGTCTCAACCCCAAATGTCTGTTCATTTCCCTCCATAGATGCTGCCTGACCCGCTGAGTTCCTCCTGCACTTTGTGTGTGTTGCTCCAGATTCCAGCATGTACAGAATCTTTTGTGTCCCAGTTGATCTGGATCCTGCTGTAACCTCAGACAACCACCTTCACTGTCCACCACAGACTCAGTTTTGGTGCTATCTGTGAACTTACTAACATGCCATCTAAGTCTCTAACGTGATGACAAACAACAGCGGACCCAGCACTGATCCCTGCGGCACACCACAGGTCACAGGTCTCCAATCTAAAAAATACATCTCTCTCTGGATCCCATGGGTTTCAACCTTCCGGACCTGCCTACGATGCAGGACCTGGTCAAAGGCCTCGCTGTCTACCACCCTGCCTTCGCCAATTCTCTTTGTCACTTCTTAAAAAAGCTCAACCAAATTCATGAGACACGATTTCCCACACACATAACCATGCTGACTATCCTTCATCAGTCCTTGCTTTTCCAAATGCACCTAGATCCAGTCTCTCAGAATCCCCTCCAGTAACATTCCCACCAAAGATGCAAAGCTCACTAGCCTGTAGTTCCCTGGCTTGTCCTTGCAGCCCTGCTTAAATAAAGGCAAATTAGAGACCCTCTGTTCTCCTGGTACTTCAGCCATGACTAAGGAAGATACTAAAATCTCTGCCAAGGCCCCAGCAATCTAACATCCATGTGGTCAGGCCCTGGGGACTTACCCACCTTTGTGCTTCACAACCTCCAGCACCTCCTCCTCTGTAATGTTACGCTCTGGACTATCAGATTTCGCTCCCTGAACTCGCTAGATTCCACGTCCTTCTCCATGGTAAATACAGACTAAGTTTAGTTACTTGAATAGATAAAGCATAGAAGCATATGGACCCAATGCGGGCACATGGGATTAGTTTTGATAGGTTAAAAGATCAGCATGGCCATAGTGGGCCGAACACTCCTTTCAGGTGAGACAGAGATTCACCTGCACCTCCCCTAATATCATCTACTGCAGTCGGTGCTCCAAGTGCGGCCTCCTCTACATCGGCGAGACCAAACGCAGACTAGGTGACCGTTTCGCAGATCACCTGCGCTCCGTCCGTAACCGCCATCTACATCTCCCCATCGCCGGTCACTTCAGCTCCCCCTCCCACACTGTCACTGATACGTCAGTCCTCGGCCTCCTCCACTGCTGGGAGAATTCCAAGCGCAAACTGGAGGAACAGCTCCTCATTTTCCATCTTGGAACCTCGCAGCCTAACGGCACGATCATTGAATTCTCCCACTTTAGGTAATCCCCCACCCCCCTGACCCCGCCTCTTCTTCCCTTTCCCAGCCCCTCTCTCTTTTTTCTACCCCCTCTTTTCTCTCTCCTCACCTGTGCCCCGTCCCCCGGTGGGTCTGCTCTCCCCTCCTCCCCGCACCTGCCCATCACTGTCTCTTACCTGCATCTACCTGTCACCACCCTGTGCCCACCCCGCCTCCCCTCTTCTGTCCACCTATCACTGCTCTGCTTCTCCCTCTTATATATCTGGCTTCCCCTGAAGAAGGGTCCTGACCCGAAACGTTGACCGCCTGCTTTTCTCCACAGATGCTGCCTGGCCTGCTGAGTTCCTCCAGCATCATCGTGTTTTTCTTCTGGATTCCAGCATCTGTAGTCCTTTGTTTCCATGCTGTACAGCTCTGTCTCTGCGTCAAACTGTTCTTCTGGTTTGGGAGCTGCAGTGTGCTGCCCGGTTCTGCCGAAGGCTCTTCAGCCTGAAACATTCTGTTTCTCTCTCCACGGACGTTGCCTGACCCAATGGCGTATTTCCAGTATCTTCCGTTGTGTTTCAGCTTTCCAGCATCTGCAGTTTTTAAATTTCACTCACTGAGGCGACCACAAACCCACCTCCCCCGTCAGCCCGTCCTGACCCTTGAGGGGTCGATTCTCCTGTGATCCATGACCTGTGACCTGGGGCCTACCTGACCTTCCCCACAAGGCAGATGGAGCAGATGGAGGCCTGTGTCCATGGGCCCTGTGGGTGACAGAACCTTGTCACCAAACCTCTGCTGCCTGACTTGTTTCCCTTACCTCTTGCTGGCCTAGGGTTAACACGGTAACATTGGGATTGGGGGCAGAGTTCATGGGTCAGGTCACTAGATGGGGCTAGGGCTGGTAACCCGAGGGTCAGGTGGGGAGGAGGCTGTGATTGGATCAGGGGCTGAGGAAGAGTTAAGGTTGAGGAGAGGAGCTGCTCAAGGCTGAGCCTAGCACTGGTCTCCAGGGGCCGGGATCTAGGGGTTGGAGCCCCTCAGGCAACTCCCCTTGGATCAGTACCGAACAGTGTTCACCAACCATGGCCACAGGTGAACACGGTGGAATTAGCTCCCAGATGTGTATTGGATGGCCACCAGATGTGTGATGCCCTTGGACACCAATGTCCAGACATCTCGGAGTATCAATGCCTCAGTGGAGGCCCTGGAAAGGGAAATGTGCACTTTGTGAGTTGGTTCCTGAGTTCACTTAATGCTATTTCATGGAAGCTCAGTTATACAGCTGATGGAATCTCCCCGATCCACAGTGAAAATATGACTCTTCCTGCACATGTATGGTCTTTTCCTGCCCCTCGTTCTCCTCTTCCTCTCCCTCTCTCCCCCACCTCCCTCCCTCTCTGTCCCTCTCCCATTCTCTTTCTATCTTCCTCTCTTTCTCTATCTGTCTCTACCTCCTTCCCTTCCTCCCTGGTCCGGCACAAGTTCTCTAACTGCAGTTAACTGCTGCTCAGATTTCCCCTGTGACTCTGCTCCATTACTGAGGAAGCAGATGGTTAGGAAATGGATTTTTCTTGGCAAACCAAAAGCACAGAGATTGAATCAACCTTACAGTTCTCTCTCCACTCCCCTCATGTTAGAAAATAGAACATTATGTACGAAACAGGGAGAAAGAAGGAGAAATGGAGGGAGGGAGAGAGAGAGAATGAGTGAGTGAGAGATAGGGAGAGTGAGATATAATGGGATAAATAGTTGGAGAAAGTATTTTTTTGAGAATGATAATTCCTAGAGGTGGACACCTTGTTATAAAATTTACAGCATTTTAACTACCTGAAGTTCTGATGAAGTGTGCAGGAAGCCTCCAGGAGTGCCCATGAAAGTGGATTGTATTTAACTGCTCTGTCTGATCTCTGAGGGCTCTCAGTGTGACCAGGAGCTTGAGGTGTTCTATAGTGAGAGAGACCAGTGCCACATCCATCGCAACGTGTGCAGCGCCACTGCTGGGATAACGAAGGCTGACCCTGGTAATGAAGTTATCAGATCGTTGTAAAAACCCTCTGGATCACTAATGGCCCTCATCCTGCCCTCTTCCCTGGTCTGACCATCTGTAACCCCAGAACCACGGCATTGGGGTTGATTCTGTCCTCGAAATGGCCGAGTATGTCATTCAGGGACAGTGAAGAATGGGCAATAGATGTTACCCTGCCTGCTACTGCCAATCATTGGCTTTGGAAAAAGAACACGAAGGGTGATTTGGTTGGTGGGTTGGTGGGTGGCTCGGATGGTTGAGGATAGGTGGGTGATTGTTCTCTCCTGTGGAGAAATGAGCACACTAAAAGTGACGATCACTTTGTAAAAACATGAGAAATAGGAGTGGGAGTAGGCCACTCGTTCCCTCCAACCCGTCCTTGCAGCTCAGTGCTGCCGTCCTGCACCAACATCCGGTGGTTTCCCAGGCACTGGAAGCAGGTTCCAATCACCATCTACTGATTAACGCACACAGATTAAACATATTCTAGTTAACATTCTGTAGTTGGACAGCGAATGTGTTGACGGGGCCGTCGAATTGTGTCCACACTGAGGAACAATGGCCAGGGAGATGTTGGTGAAGCTCGCCCAGGTCTGTGGAGATGTCTGCAGGAGCAGTGCGGTGCAGTGTGTGTGACTTCCCAATGCCCGTGCCTGGGGCAGTCTCTGCTGATTATCATTCATCAGTTGTGGCTGTTACTGAGTGATCTCCCTCACCCCAATCACACTGCAACCTCACCCCCCCACAGCTGAGTCCCAGCCAAGGCCAAGCGATGTCAGAATGACAGAGGTCACAGAAAATTCCCAGAGGGTGTTGGGGTTTGATTTGAAAGGCCCGGTTGTGAAGTTGCTTCCTGTTTGCGTGTCTGAACACTTCATCACAGAGGATCTTTAATGACTGGATCTTCAGGAGGAAACATTTCAATATTCCATGTAATTGGGCCGGTAATGTAGTGGGCAGAGCCACTGCCTCATGGCTCCAGAGATCTGAGTTCAATCCTGACCCCGGGGCTGTCTGTGTGGAGTTTGCACGTTCTCCCTGTGACCCCGTGGGTTTCCCCTGGGTGCTCCGGTTTCCTCCCACATCCCAAAGACGTGCAGGTTGGAGGGCTAATTGGCCGCTGTAAATTGCCCCCAGTGTGTGGGAGAGGGTGTCACGCTGCAGGAAGAGTTTACCTCGGCGTTATAGTTATGGAACTTATTGGCTGGGGAGGGAAATGATGTCAATTTGAAAACAGTGGAAAGTGCCCAAGGCTTGTCCCAATCCTGAGCTCAGCAGCAAATGTCTGGGGAGTGTTGGTAACACCTCAGGCTCCAGTTTCACACTCATACCTGCCTCACACTCACTCCCTCCTTACTCCCTCGTGCACTCACACACTCCCACTCTCATTGTCACACATGCACACACTCTTACACACTCGTTCTCTCTCCCACACTCACACTTTCATATACACTCGTGCACACTCACACTTACTCTCACAGTCTCACACACTCACTGACACAGTAATACACTCACTCACTCTCACACTCACACACTCTCACTCTGCAAGTGCCCGAGCTTTGTGACGTGTGTCTGTGGTAAACTTAGTTCTGGGTTGCTCACACTCAACTGTGGCAGGGAGAACGGGGGGATCTATCCCCTCCTGTCCCCCGCTCCCCTCCAGTGCGACCGGAGCAAGTGGTGTTGTTGCTATGGCAACTGGTGACCAGGGCGAAGTCTCTGCTCCTCACTCGGGGAGTTCAGTAAACACTTAGTGCAGCTGTGTGTTCCACGGTTCCACCGTCGATCCGTGCGTTCCCCCTGCTTCCGACAATTCCCACCTAGCAGAGAGTCACCAGTTGGTGGGGCGTTCCCTGTGGGAATACTCTGGAGGGAGGTCAGTTGGGGGGAGTGGAGGGAGACAGGCTGTGGACCAGACCCAGTGACCGCCCGCCAGCTCGGGACCCCGCAGTGGGTGCTGAGAGTTAACAGCAACTCTGAACAGGGACAGGGTCCAACAGAAGTTGGCACCGGGTGGTGTTCTGGTGCTTGGAGTGTATCCACAGAATTAATTTTCTCAAAATTAACTTGCTTCTCAGGAAACGATAGGTGGGAGCACTGCCAGTTGGTTTGGCACTGGGAATTGGGAATACTGACAATTTTGCTTTGCTAAAATAAATCACGTTCTTGGGAATGGCCAATTATAGGCCTGGAACTGGATGGAGTCCACAAATCCCTGGAATAATTGGCTCTGTGAATTTTCTAACAATTAGGTGCAGCGAGAAAGCAAATCCCATCATCCTGGGATTGCTTCATCAGCAGCTCCAACGCCCTGGGATTGTCACCTGATCCACTGCTACCTGCTTCAGGTGTTCCTGCTCTTTCTGCAATCCCAGAGCAGTGCTTCGGCCCCTTCCCATTGGACTGGTACCTGAGGGGGTAGTAGTAGGAGGGTGGGAGTGACTGGTGTCGATCATGGAGCAGCCAGTGGTATAGCCAACGGCATCGGCCGGTGCTTCACCCAACGGGGAAATGGGAAGGCTCCTCGAAGTCAGCGGCACATTGTCAAAGGTGTACAGGACGTTGGTGAGATCACACCGGGAGTACTGTGTACAGTTCTGGTGGCCCTGCTGTCTCACTAAACTGGAGGGGGTGCAAAAAGATTTACAAGGATGTTACCGGGACTGGAGTGTTTGGGTTATAAGCAGAGGCTGGACAGGCTGGGACTGTTTTCCCTGGAGTGAAGGAGGCTGAGGGGTGACCCTATAGAGGTTTATAAACTCAGAGGCATGGTCACAGGGTAGGGGAGTCTAAAACTGTGAACACACCAGGTGTGTGTTCACGAGATGGGTTCACCAGGTGTGTGTTCACCAGGTACCACCTGGGAGATTTGCCAGTACTGAGGTGGTGAGTCTGTGCACAAACCCCAAACACGTTGTAGGCTGCCTACTGTCGGTTCAGTTACCTCGATGCTTCAGGTCCTGTGTCAGGCGATGGCCGTGGTAACATCCTCGGACCACGGGGAGACTGTGATAAACAAGAACCATCCTTTTCATTAAGTTGCTGCTTTATCAATGGGTCCACTGATCCGACAGTGTAGACCCTATGTGTGCTGTAACAAGCACTGTAACAATAATGCTGGACAGGGAGTTGAACTGGAACCAGGAATCCTTCAGTCACACTCTGGGCTGATGGCAGGCAGCTCCAGGCTGAGCTGCACTAAAAGACAGATGTTAATACTTCGAGATCAACACAACATTGGCAGGATGGACATGGATTCTGACGGGAAGGCAGCCAGTTTTATCTGCTTGTCTCCCAGAGAGAGATTAAATAACATGCTAATGTTTAACACCAAGTAAAAGTCAGTTAGACCTTCACTCTTCAAGTGAACTTGTTTGTCAATCTAATGAAAGGTGAAGCACAGATTGTATTTTACCTCGTGGACTTCTGACTTGTCATTAACTGACATGCTGGGCATTCTCCCAGCCACCTGTCACCCTTCCTGCTGAGGACATCACTGGCCAATGTAGCTCGTGTAACCAATTTTATCGCACTTCCACAGAATTCATTGGCTGAGCGATCGGTCAGACCCAATAAACTAAAGGTTTTTATTAATAGTTTTTTCTAAATGATGCTGGCCCATTGATGGATGGGTCTCATTATCTGAACCAAGGGCAGAGAACCTTCAGCAGGAGATGAACAGATGTCCTGCCCCTGGGCTATTCAGTCCCAGCCACAGATGGGTGAGGCCGGCTTTTGGGTCTGACGATTTCAACTGCGCACGTGAGTTGTCCTCTGCTTTCTCGTGGGGAAGGTGATCCTGACACAGCCCAGCTCTGAGGTGTTGCAGTTTCATTTGGGTGATGGATTCACGGTCATACAGCACGGAAACAGGCCCAACATCCATGCTGGCCAAGATGCCCATCTAAGCCAGTCCCATTTCCATGTTTTTGGCCCATATCCCTCTAAACCTTTCCTATCCATGCACCTGCCTAAATGCCTTTTAAACATTGTACCTGTACCCGGCTCCACCACTCCCTCCGGCAGCTCGTTCCACCCACCCACCACCCTCTGTGTGGAAAACGTTGCCCCTCAGGTCCCCTATCAATCTTTCCCTCTCACCTTAAACCTGTGCCCTCTTGTTTTAGACTCCCCTACCCTGGGGGTAATAGATTGTGACCGTCCACTTTATCAATGCCCCTCATGATCTTATAAACCTCTATAAGGTCAAACCCTCAGTCTCCTTCACTCCAGGGATACAGTATAGTAGAGTTAAGTCGTGGGACGCAGAAAATTGACAGCACTTCAGAAATAACTGCATTTGAACCTAACTCTTTGCTCACCGGCTATGATCTAAATCCCTTGTTCCTCACCACTGCCTCTCCTCATTGTCACTTCAGCTCCATTACAGAGTTTTGTAACATCACTTGACATAAACCGATGGACCTTACAGCACCTTATCCATTGAAACCAAAGCCCAAGTCAGCCTCTGCTTTGAGGTGACTGGCAACACAGCTGTGGCCGGCCATAGGAATGGGCCAACAGTATTCACCAGGGGTTACTCTGGTCATTCCTGGGATGTGGGGATTTATTGTCCATCCCTAATTGTCCCTGAGGGGGTAGTGGTGAGCTGCCGGCTTGCTGTCCTTCTGGTGAAGGTGGTCCCAAAGTGCCGTTGGGGAGGGCTTGGGACCCAGTGACGATAAAGGGACAGAGAACCTTCTCCCAGTCAGGGTGAGGGGTGACTTGTAAGGAATTCACCTGGGTGCAGTACTGGCCACTGCTGTAACCCTGTGGTACAGGGGAGTGGTGGGGCTTGGGGTGGACAACCAATGACGCCGAAAGCACTTGGAGTGCAAGATTTATTCGTCTGTAGTCATCCCGTGCTGGTATTCACGTGGATTCTGGTAACTGACTTTCTCCGACCGATTGACTGAGAGGGGAGACGTGTAACCCACAAAATTTGTCACGACAAATATTGGAAAAAGTGAAGAGAAAGGGAAGAGAATAGTTAGATTCTGCAGCAGGAGCCTGAAGACCCACACCTCAAGGTTTTACAACGGCTTCTTCCCCACTGCCGTCGGGTTCTTGAACCCACCTGAAAAGCCCCAACACTTCCTCGGACTGTGTTTATTCTCTCTCTCAATCTAGCACTAGTGCCGTTATGTCAATTCTGTTCTTTATTCTGAACACATGTAAGTTATGCGTAATTACATTAATGTGAGTTTGTTAACTCAGCTTTGTCCTTGTCTTGTGATGTCCTGTGCTGGTGCTGCTGCAAAAGGCTAATTTTCATGGCGTTTATACTGTGGGTGTGTGCCTCTGACAGCAATAAACTTGAATTTGGGATTTAGAAAAATGACAGCACTTCAGAAATATCTGTGACTTAACCCGACTTTTACATATTGTCAAATGTTAGTCATTAAAATGCACCTTGTTTAGGGCCAGTTGGCTATTGATTGACAAAGACACATTTGACCTGTTTGGGAGCATCAGTGCTGTTGATGAGTGCTCAGGGCTGTGGTCTTGGGAGCTCCTGGTTTATGTTCCCCTGGCGATAACCGTTCTTCACCTGTCCTGGGAATACTCACTGGGGAATAGAGTCAGATCCAGTAAGTTAACCCATTAAACTCCTGACCCGAACACTCCCACTCCAACCCTTATCCCAACAGAAGAGGATGGGAACCAAAGTTATCTCAGACAATCCAACTGGCAGGGTAGGGATTTTGAATAGTAAAGCAAACTATATGATGCAGAATTTTCAGGTCAGCGACAAACACACAGTCTTCACCTCTGACCTCAAAGAAAGGAGCCACGAAGGTTTAGGGACCCCTGTATGTAGATTTCTGTGTTTCTGTTGTGGGTCACTGCCAGGACTCAGTTCAATGGGATCCCAGGGCTGGGAGCTGAGGTTCAACAGGCTGGCTGAACAGCCAGTCACTTTCTCCTCCCAATCAGACGGGGTACCCAACTACTCTCTTTAAAACAGAAAATGTTGGAAAAATTCACAGCACAACTTTTAATTAACATTTGAAATATTTTGCAGATGTTTGAATAATGATTGGAGGCTACATGTGGTTAAAACAGATGCTGAAATATCATAACTGAGCTTTAAAAAAATGAAACACAAAATATTTTAACCTATTTACTGTGAAGAATAATCCACACACATAACATGACTGTATTGGGTTGGAGAGTTTGCTGAACACTACTCCTGGCTCAGTATCCCATTAAAGTGTCACTTAGATCATGCACAGCAGAGCATGAGATTTTCTGGGTATTGTACAGAGGGATTAGTTTGTACTCTGACTGAGGGGCAGTGAGCACTGAGTGACCCAGCCCACGGATCAGGGCTCTCCCACTGGCAGCAGTGTTGGGATTTCCAGCTGAAACAGGAGTGCTGAGATCCCGAGCTTGCCATCAGTTTCACGGACACATTCCTGATGGTGAATCCCAAAATTCCACTGTTGTAACAGCCACAACCTCTGGGCAACTGTGTCCTGTGTCAACAAAATAAAATAATTTGCAGTTCAGCATCGTGGAAAAAACTTGGGTTACATCAGCCTTGGAATGAGAAGGGATGAATATGGATCCATCTAGAATTTAACCATTAAAGATCTTGTCGGGTTAAAATTGACCCTTTGATCTTTAAAACAGAAAATGTTGGAAAAATTCAGATAGTCAGGCAGCATCTGTGGAGAGTGAAATAGGGTTAATGTTTTAGGTCAATGACCCTTCGTCTGAACTGGACAGGTTAGAAGTCAAGCAGGTTTTCACGTTGCAGAGGCGAGGGAAGTGGAGAGGGCAAGGCGGGTGTCTGTGACGGGCAGGAGAGCAGCGGGAAATGACTGACACAGACTGGTGTCCAGGGAGAGAAGGTGGTGAAGCTTTGTTTCTAACAGCTAAGCTGCCGGGACAAGGTGGAAAGAATTGACCAATATGTTTCTCCCAACAAAACCAAAACAGCCAGTATTGAGCCAAGAAGCCCGGTTATCTCAAGGAAACCTGGAGATTTTGTTAAAACCGACGGTATAATCGGATACACAGACCCATCTGGAATGTATCCGAACCCACTGGAAATGAGGACGGGAGAACGAGGAAGCCAGGAGGGACATTGTTCCACAACGTGTTACAGGTGAATGGGCAACAGAGGAATGAAAGCAAACAGATTGGCATCCAAATTTTACAGCAACTCAGGTGAATGACCCAGGTAATGACTGTGTAACCGGTGGGAAGGAGATTGGGCCTGTTATTACAGAAGTCAATCCTTCAATAACTGCTGCAATTCTGAGCCAATCACCGATCACAGGGGCCCTCCTTGTAGAGATCCTGCAGCAAAATGTGGCACCAAGGAGCGAAGTGAAATTAGTTCATGGAGAAAGGTTTTTCAATGGCAGCATCAGCACCTGAACAGTTGTTCCATTGTTTCCTGGTGCAATGCAGAAATTTCATTTATTTTTTGATTTAGTTACAGATGAAATGTTACGAAGAATAAAGACAGTAGAAAACAAAACCTGGGTGCTTGTTCCAAGGAACCCTTTGGCCCCCGTGATGACCCCCAATATTTCAGGGGAGTTCACAGTGAAGAGGGGCACAGAGACGGCAGATTCTGGAATCTGGAGCAAAACACAAACTGCCGCAGGAAGTGTTGGGGGAGAGGAAATGTCATGACCCTGCATCAGGACCGAGGGGGGGGGGGGGGAGAGAGAAGCTACAGAGAGGAGAGGGGGAGGGGCGAGACAGGGCTGGTAGGGGATTGGTGGAGCAAGGAGGGGTTGAAGGATGACGGGCAGGTGGAGCCGGCTGGGGGTGGGGTGGAGTTGGGAGACAGAGGCTGGTGGGTGGTAGGTGGACGCAGACAAGGAGAAAAGGGAGGGAGGGGCAGATGGCTCCGGGTGTGGGGAGGGGCGGCAGTAGGTGGAGATCCCACACCGACACCACTTGTCATTGGCCTCTGGGATTCCAGGCTCCGTGATGTCATCAGGCAGGGTAAATGTGAAGAACTCCAGCAGACTGCAACTTTAAACTGACTTTTAAGACCATTTAATGCAGAACTAATGTGTTCAGTGATTAGCACATTGCAAATAAGTTTGAGGTAGAAGCTGGAATATTATGAAGCGATCACGTTCCCACACACAGTGGGTGTTGCGGCTGAACTGAAACCATTGACTCCTAAACGATCTACTCTGACCAAGAGGGGTAAACGTTTCTCTCTGTCATCTCCTGCTCTCAGGCCACTGCAGTCAGACGCCTCAACCAAAGACCTCTCTCGCACCCGCTCCCTCCCCAATGGTGCTGCCACGTTCCCGGACTCTGAACTCTCCCGCTCTCCGGTATTCCGTTACTGTCACGTTAGCTTTTTATTTTGCATGAGCTCAGACTGCACCTGCCACCTCTGCACCACTCTGTTGTTTTGTGCTCATCATTGTACTTATTGCCGCTCACGGAGTAAACAGTACACGTGGTAATGATACTTGCTGTTTAGTATCATGTACACTGTGGCTTCACATTATTTATGTGGTGACAGATTGCAGCATGCTGTTGTGCAGAGGGACTTGGGAGTGTTTGTGCATGAATCGCAAAAGGTTGGTCTGCAGGTGCAACAGATTATCAAGAAGGTAAATGGAACGTTGGCCTTCGTTGCTGGAGGGATTGAATTTAAGAGCCGGGAGGTTATGCCGCAACTGTACAGGGTACTGCTGAGTCCGCACCTTGAGTACTGCGTGCAGTTCTGGTCTCCTTACTTGAGGAAAGATGTACTGGCTTTGGAGGCAGTGCAGAAGAGGTTCACCAGGTTGATTCCAGAGATGAGGGGGTGAGCCTATGAGGAGAGATTGAGTCACCTGGGACTATACTCGCTGGAATTCAGAAGAATGAGAGGGGATCTTATTAAAAACATGTAAAATTATGAAAGGGATAGACAAGGTAGAGGCAGGAAGGTTGTTTCCACTGGTAGGTGAGACTAGAACAAGGGGACATGGCCTCAAGATTCAGGGGAGTAGATATGGATGCAGATGAGGAGAAACTGCTTTTCCCAGAGAGCAGTGAATCTGTGGAATTCTCTGCCCAGGGAAGCAGTAGAGGCTACCTCATTAAATGTATTTAAGACACAGTTTGATAGATGTTTGAACAGTTGGGGAATTAAGGGTTATGGGGCAAAGGCAGGTAGGTGGATCTGAGTCCACGGCCAGATCAGCCATGATCTTATTGAATGGCGGAGCAGGCTCGATGGGCCAGATGGCCTCCTCCTGCTCCTATTTCATTGCATCCTCATGTATATGACAATAAACTAATCTGAGAACTGGCCAGGGGAACCCCTGGGTAGAGTGAGGGCAGGTGTTTCCACTGTCAGGAAGTCTGTGGCTGAAGGTTAGAGCCAGGGCCTCCACAACACGAGGAGAGACTGGGAACTTAATGCCCCAGTCAGCAGCTGATATTGGCTCACTTGCTGATGTTACAATGGGACTGATAGAGCTCTGTTACCCAAAGATATTAAGGAATGTGGGAAAGGATGGTTCAGTGGAGTTAGGTCACAATTCACCTTGATCCCACTGAATGATGGAACAGGAGAGAGGGGCTGAATGGCTTCCTCTTGTTGTAGAAAATGCTGGAAACACTCAGCAGGTCAGGCAGCATCTACAGTGAGAGGAAAAGCGTCAATATTGTAAGTCAATGACCTCTTATTTCAGATGTTTTTATTTCAGGTTTCCAGTATCTGCAGTCTCTCTTGCTCCTGCGTTAAGAGGAGGTGTGGATTCCTCTGAAGCCGTGAGTGAAGGGCAGAATTTCCCAGGAAGACCCTCAGAACTCTCGCTGGACATCTCGGGGTGGGAGGGAGACCCTCCCTCACTCCCAGAGGTCGAGAGGGCCAGCAATACAGACCCCTTTCTGGGCCTAACCTCATGCCCTCCGTACCTTCAGGGAACACAGCTCAGGGACATAGGCTCGGGGTTAGAAATACCATAACTGAAGGAAATATTCACGTTATCTTCACCTCTGTCTGCTCACACACCCCCCCCCCAACTCCTCACCACCAAGACGGAGCATTTAACAAGTGAACAAGAATGAAAGTATGCCCAACACATACAGTATGTCCTTGGGTTGCTAATGTAATTTAACAGCCACACTGATTGATGGGACATGTTCTGCATTGGTCAGTCAGTGGGACAGATTTTTCCTCATGAAGTGATTATTCAAATGAGACCCACAGGCAAGGGAAGCATCATAAAGGACTGAGCAGCCACAGAGTCAGTGGGACCAGGGTGAGTGCTGAATAATTAGCTGGGGCCAATCCTTGGGTGTGTGTTGTGACATTTCTTTACATAAAATGTTTATGATGCAAGACTCAGGGTCAGCTGATCTCCCACTGATGAGCTGATGTACCATCCTCAGGGCTTGGGGGAGAGTCAGGCACCTGCGGGATCTACACCACTGCTTCGGGTGGGCTGCTCTGCTGGAACTGTGGTGGGAAGGCACGGAGTATCCGTCGATGCACTTGGAAATAAACGGCCCAAACTCTAGGCTCCTCCCCAGCCCTCCAGCTCTCCTGATCTGCGAGCAGTCTGTCTCCATCGGTACCAGGTGGGAACCCAGGGGGGTGAGGACACTCTGTGGGGGTGCACCACCCTACCTTCCAAAGCTGTTGAGCTTGGTACTTGCTTCAGGTGCAAAACCCGAACCTTCCCTTGAGGTGGGACACAGAGGTTATTGCACAGAGCACACAACAGACATTAAGGTCAGCTCGCGTAGAGGTGTACAGCACAGAAACAGGCCCTTCGGCCCACCACATCCATGCTGACCACTTTGCCGATCTATACCAGTCCCATCTGCCTGCATTAGGTCAATGCCTTACCTGCTTACGTATGTCTAAACGACTGTTAAACACAGTGACTGTATCTGACTCCAACACCTCCTCTGGCAGCGAGTTCCAGATATCAACCCCTTTCTGTGTAAAACAAAACTTTCCCCTCAGATCCGCTTTAAAACTCCTTCCTCTCACCTTAAACCCATCTTGTTTTCAATACCCCTGCCCTGAGCAGAAGGTTCTGACCATCCGCCCTCTCCATGCCCTTCTTAATTTTATATTCCTCCACCAGTTCATCCCTCAGACTCCTTCATCCAGGGAAAACAGTCGCAGCCTGTCCAGTCTCTCCCCAGAACTAAAGCCCTCCGATCCAGGCACCATCGCGGTGAATCCCCTCTGCACCCTCTCCAGCGCAGTCACATCTTCCTTACAGTGTGGTGACCAGAACTGCACACAGAGCTCCATGTGCGGTCTGACCAGTGTTTTGTAAAGTTGCAACGTAACGTCCCAACCTTCATATTCTGAGCCCTGACATATGAAGGCAAGCAGTCCATATACCTTCTTCACTGCCCTGTCTAATGGTGTTGCCACTTTCAAGGAACTATCGGCTTGAACCCCAAGGTTCCTCTGTTCATCAACATTCCTGGTGCCCTACCTATATATGTCCTACCCTTATCTGACTTCCCAAAATGCATTCCCGTGCAATTGTTGGGATTAAATTCCATCAGCCAACCCTCCATCCAACTGTCCATCTCATCTGTATCCTGCTGCAGCCTTGGACAACTGTCCTCACTACCCTCAACACCACCAACTTTCATATCCTCCACAGACTTGTTGGTCATACCTCCTACATTCTCATCCAAGTCATCACAAATAACTAGTGTCCCTGCGTCGGTCCCTATGGTACACCACTGGTCATGGACTTCCAATCAGAGAAACATCCATCCACCACCATTCTCTGCCTCCTATCACCGAGCCAGTGTTGGATCCAATTAACCAGCTCACCTTGGATCCCATGTGCCTTAACCTTCTGGACCAGCCCACCATGAAAAACCACCTGAAGCGCGTTAATGAAGTCCATATAGACAATGTCTACTGCCCCGTCTTTATCCATCTTCATAGTTACCTCCTCTGAAAATATATGGCTCTGATTTTAATGATCATCGTTAATGCCAAGAGATAGATGATGTGATGATTTAACACTGAGACCTTAATCGTACGCAATGTTCTAGCCAGGTAGCAGTTTGGAACTGTCAGTAAACCTCTCAGGTTTAATTCCAGGAAATAGTTTGAAATAAAAAGGGCAAAAAGCATTAAAGAGAACAGGTGGACATATGTTGACAGGACATTTGTAAATAACAATAATTTCATGACTGATATTTTCTTGAAATTACATTGATAAATCTAGCTGTGGATTTGAATGAAGTCATTTTTGCTTCCCCGACAACTAGCTTTAACATGAATCCATTACCTCACCTCCACATGCCTGTGTTGCGGTAAACAGGAGGAATTTTATGGAAAGGATTCAATTTCCATTCATTTCCAGAACAGATCTCTGACCAAATATTTGTCTTGGGCAGTTTACATCCCAGAAGTGGTCGCTGTAACAAATCTGTGGAGAAATTTGATTTAATAGGTCATTTTCCAGACTTATTTTGGGTGTAGGTGGTATAAATAAAGCAAATCAAAGTCCCATTATCAACTTTTCATTGCACACTTTCAGTGCTTAATCTGTCCTTCAACAGTTGGAGTTGTCCTGCATTTTCATTCGTTCCTCCCCAGCACCTTCCCCTCCAGCCACAACCCGTGGAACTTTAACTCGTGGAGGCTGGAAACTGAGCTGGAGGCAGGGGCAGGAGGTGAAGGTGTTTGGAGGGGCAGGTTGGAGGCAGGGCAGGAGGTGAAGGTGTTTGGAGGGGCAGGTTGGAGGCAGGGCAGGAGGTGAAGGTGTTTGGAGGGGCAGGCTGGAGGCAGGGCAGGAGGTGAAGGTGTTTGGAGGGGCAGGCTGGAGGCAGGGGCAGGAGGTGAAGGTGTTTGGAGGGGCAGGTTGGAGGCAGGGCAGGAGGTGAAGGTGTTTGGAGGGGCAGGTTGGAGGCAGGGCAGGAGGTGAAGGTGTTTGGAGGGGCAGGTTGCAGAGATGGGAGGAGCCAAAGCAGTGGAATGTCTGAGGGTCCTGACACAGAATCAATGGAGCTGGGCCAGTTCGTGTTGAAGGTGGGGGCACTGATGACAGAGTGGGGCTGAGCATGGAGGAGAACGTAGGTGGCAGATCTTTGCCCATTAATCATCCATGGAGCACCAGAGGCCAATGAGGAGATCACGGAGGAAATTGAGCTTTTTTTTATTTAATAATTTTTTTCTTATATGGGATCAAGTAAATCAAGCTCCTCCACAGTTACTGTATGATACAGCATCCGGGCCAGCATTTATTGGCCATCCCTGGCCAGGCCAGCATTTATTGGCCATCCCACATCGTCGTTGAGAAGGTGGGAGTGAGCCACTTCGTCAGACAGATGCAGCTTCTGGTGATGGGCTTCCACCGCAATGTTGCAATGGGAATTCTGGGATTTAGACCCAGTGACAATGGAGGAACGATGACGTACTCCCAAGGTTGGTGTATGTCTGGGAGGGGAACCTGCAGGTGGTGGTGTTCCCCTGCACCTGCTTCTCTTGTCCTTCTTAGACGTCATGGGTTTGGGAGGTGCTGTTGGAGTGCCATAGAGAGATGCAGCACAGAGTCAGGCCCTTCGGCCCACTGTCTGCACTGATCCCATTTTATTCTCCCCACATTCTCATCATCACCCCAGATTCTACCCCTCACCTACACATCACAGGCAGTTCACAGCGGCCAATTAACCTTCCAACCCGCACGCCTTTGGGATGTGGGAGGAAACGGGAGCACTTGAAGGAAACCCACGTGGTCACAGGGAGAACATGCAAACTCCACACAGACAGTGCTGGGGGTCAGGATTGAACCGGGGTTGCTGGAGCTGTGAGGAAGTGGCTCTACCAGCTGCACCACTCTGTCCCTCTTCACCGAGGCAAGTAATTGCCCTGCATTTGTAGATGGCACATGGTGCACTGGTGTTGGAGGCAGTGAATGCTTAGGGTGGTGGGTGGGTGGGGCTTAGCCCTGAGTGGTGTTGAGCACTCATCCAGGCAAGTCTTTACTCTTGAGCAACACAAAGGTGCTGGAGGAACTCAGTGGATCAGGCAGCATCTGTGGAGGGAAATGGCAGGCTTGACTCTTGTTCTGTGTAGACGGTGGAAAGGCCTTGGGGTGGCAGGAAGTGAGTCGCTCACCACAGGATCCCCAGCTCCTGACTGACCTTGTAGCCGTGCTGTTCATGTGGTTGGTCCAGTTGAGTTTCTGGTCAGTGGTGACCAGGATATTGATGGTGGGGGACAGCAGTGGTCTAGGGAAGGAATTGGACCCTCTGTTGTTGGAGGTGGTCCATGCCATGAACGTTTGTAGCACAAGTGTTACTTTCTAATTATCAGCTTGTGTTGCTTATGAGGAAGCAAAGCTCACTCATTGGTCAGTGATTGTTGTTTGACTGTACCTTCACTGCTCTGCTGCTGATTGAGAGCAGACATTGAGACAGGGACTCGTTTGTTGAAAAGCTGCAAACAGAATTGAACATGGCACAAACATCTGATGGAAGGAAGGTCAGTGATGAAGCAGCTGGAGATGCGTGGGCCCGGGACACTGCCCTGGGGATCTCCTGCAGTGATGTCCTGGGGCTGGAATGATTCACCTCCAACACCCACACCCATCTTCCTCTGAGTGGGGTCTGACTCCAGCCACTGGAGTGTTTCCTCTTGATGTCCATTGACTTCTGTTCCACCAGGAGTCCTTGAAGCCAGACAAGATCAAATTCTGCCTTGATGTCAGGGCAGTCACTCTTTCCTCACCTCTGGAGTTCAGCTCTTTGGTCCGTGTTTGGACCCAGGCTGTGCTGAGGTCTGGAGCCCAGTGGTCCTGGTGAGACCCAGACTGGGCATCGGTGAGCAGGTTACTGGTGAGGAAGTGTCTCTGGGTTGTACTGCTGACAACACCTTCCACCGCACTACCGATGATTGAGCTGGATTGGATCTGTGAGTAGGTCCTACCTGGGCAACTTTCCCCATTGTCAGGTCAATGCAGTGTGGTAACTGTACTGGAACTGTTGTGCAGAGGTGCAGCTAGTTCTGGAGAGCAGGTCTTCAGTACTACAGCTGGGGTGTTGTCTGGTCCCTGTATCTAACGGGCCTTCTCCATGGTTGGAAATGACACAGGGTCAGCTGATGAAAAATGATTGGATGTTCTCTGGAGTTGAGTAGAACTGTTTTCATTTAAAAACTGGCAATTCGCCCATGTTCTGGCTCAGTCCTGACAAAATCATCCGCCTTCTGTCAACTATTGAAGGGTCAAGAAGCAGTGAATTGGAAATTTTGCTGTCAGCTTCTACAAAGGTAAATATTTTTAGAACGCTTTTACCATTGCATATTAGGGATACATATTATAACATGACTTGGGTTTGGACTCAGCATTGGGTCTGTCTGTAAACTAACTCAAATATTTGCAGCTTCAAAGAGCATCCGTAAGTGGTAATAACATCCTGGTATAGATTCAAGCAAAATAATGTAACCTTTGAGTTGTCCTCTGGGGAAGGGTGAGGGAGTTTGTCAGGAATTTTTAATTGGTGCGCTAATTCTTGCTTCCTATAAAATATTCAGCATGTTATTGGTACCTCACCACTGGAGTTAGGTAGTGCATCGTGGTTACCAGATTGTTCCCTGGAGGATTAGGAACAGAGATTAATTCTGTCCAGGGCATTAAATCAGGACTGCAGGAACACTCTATACAACCGGTTGTTTTATCTGACAGATAGTCACCGTTATCATTCAGATTTACCAACACCGTATCCCTCCACCATCTTGCAGTGACTTGCTCAGGAGAGTGGGGTCTCTGGTCATGTCCCCACATAGCTGGGACTCTCTCCCTCATTTCTTTACTCAGGTTTATTTTGGACAGTTGGTCTGGGGACCATTCTGAGAGACAGCTGGCTGTACCATGGAGGCCACAGGGGAAAGACAGGCAAAGCCCAGGCAAGAGCCGTTGGCTGGGATTGAAGCAGCTCGTATATCGGTGCTGGCATCCACATTCTCCTCAAGTCCCTCTGTTAGCTCACCCCTGCTTATGTCTGTAACCCCCTCCCGCCCCAACACCCCTCCCGATCTTTGTAACCCCCTTGACCTCTACATCCTTCCCATATCTGTGTAATCCCTCCGGCCCCTAAACCCCGCCTTATCTCTGTAACCCCCTGTGGACCCCACACCCCTTGCTGTCTCTGTAACCCCTCCAGCTCCTATATCTGTTGAGCTGTTTCAGGGATATGTACCGACAGCCATCACAGGAGGAACGTCTGCTGGGCTGTCGGGTTTAATCCAGCACAGTGTGTGAGATGGGACTGAGAGCCTGCTCTCCATCGAGCATAGCCTGATGGCTAGTTGTAATGAAACACCAGACCTGGCACAGGTACACAATCCCCGGCTAACTCCCTGTGCATCTGCAATGCCCACTAAATCCGTCAGGAACAAGGAGATCTTCAGATATTGCTGAACATCTGTTATATATCTCTCAGCCTGAACCAGTTACAGCTGGATGTCATACAAGCCAAATGCTTGTTTGGAGCAGATTTAGAACAAATGTTCACAGTTACAGCAGTCAAAAGTAATTCCAATATTCCACGACACTTAAACTTAAAAAGTAACCAAGAGATATTTCAGCAATTTGATCCTCATGGTTTCAGTCATTAATTATTGAAACAATGATGGGAGAATCCCTGAGAAATGTCACACTAATTTGCATTCAGGTAAGTAAAAAGATGTTCCGCTAACATCTGTTGTCATCTACCAGAGATGGTTTGCTAAACTCATCTGTATTGATGCAGAGTTACTTTGACTGTGAAGGATTTTATAAAGGCCCCCACATGAAACATTAAACCTTTCTCTTCCTGGATGAAGCCTTTGCCAGCATCTATTGTCCAATGGCTCGAGCTGTCTGTTCCTCTCCGCCACCCTGCATCCCCCTCACCGTTCACGTACCCACCTAACTTTGTATCGTCACCAGGATTAGAAATGTTAGATTCTGTCCTAAGTGACTGACACAGAATGTGAGGCGTTGAATGGCTGATGTTGGAAGGATCTAGTGTTGTTTATTTGTGTGTTGTGCTTTTTCACCAACCTGTTGAGATATTGGGCAAATTGGAAAAATCTGTTGGCTCAGCAACAACTGATGACAAAGCACAATGCACAAATAAATAACATAAACCCTTCCATACAGATGCCTTTGTCCTGACACCTGCCATTGGTGCATGCATCTTACTGCTTTATTACAGCACAGAAAGTGGACATTCGGTCTATCGGATTTATGACGACTCCCAGGAGAGTGATCCCATCAGTCCCATTTCCCCCTCTCCCTGTTTCCCTATCCCCCACAATCTATTCTCTCTCACACACGGCCATCAACTCCCCCATGGTCCTTTTGTGGTTTACTTACACTAGGAGTAATTTACAGTGGTCAGTTAACCTACCAGGCAGCTGGTCTTTGGGACGTGGGAGATGAGAATGCGCAAGCTCCATTCATCTTGGCTTCCTCCCGAGATCCCCACGTCACAGGAGCCAGACTCCAGCAATTTGATTTCCTTCACGTGCTATCAAGAAATGTCTGAGAGCTCTGGGTACAGCAGAGGCTGTGGGAACGGACAACACCCCAGCTGTAGTACTGAGAACCTGCACTCCAGAACTGGCGGTGCCTCCAGCCACGTTGTTGCAGTACAGATACAACACTGGTACACACCTGCTAATGTGGAAACTTGCCCAGGTGTGGACTGTGTCACAAAAAACAGGAGCAAGCCGCACAGTTCGTTACCACCAGGACCACTGGGCTCCAGACCTCAAGCACAGCCTGGTCCCAACGCAGACCAAGGAGGTGAGTTCCAGAGATGGGAGAGGGTGACTGCCCTCAACATCATGGCAGCACTTGACTGAGTGCAACATCAAGGAGCCCTGTAAACCTGAAGTCAGTGGGGCCAGAGGGAAACCATTCCAGTGGCTGGAGTCAGCCCTCACACGAAGGTAGATGGTTGTTGTTGTAACAACATGCGCAAAATGCTGGAGGAACTCAGCAGGTCAGTCAGCATCTATGGAGGGAAATAAACAGTTGATGTTTCGGTTGAGACCCTTCATCAGGGCACACGGCTGAAAGCTGGAGAGCAGCAGAGATCAGAGGTGGACCAGTGAGAGAGGGTCTCACAGAATTCCCGTCGAAGAGAGGAGGGACACTTCTTCAGGGTAGGCATTCCTCGAAGGGATCTCACAGTGGAGCAGCAAAAACAGAGACACGAGAATGTATTTCTCTCCACGGATGCTGCCTGAGCTGCTGAGTTCCTCCAGCACTTTGTGTGTTGCCCCAGATTGCAGCATCTGCAGAACCTCTTGTGTCATGGTTGTTGTTGTTCTGGGTCAACCAACCCAGCCCTGGGTGAAGCAGTGAGTCACTCCCTCTTCTTCCAACCCAGTGTAGCACACTCAGGGTCCACAGTGTGCTCCCTCTGCACTGGAGAAACCAAACACAGCTGGGTGAGGACGTTGTGGAGCAGCTGTGTTCAGTCCACAGGGGTGACCCTGAGCTTCCTGATGCTGGCAATTTCTTTGCCAACCCCACTGTGAGCTCTGCCTGCGACCTGCGACCTCCCCCACTGCCATAGTGAGGCCCAACGTAAACCAGGGGAACAACATCTCATCTCCCATCTGGGCACTTTGCAACCTCTGGAATGAACACCGAGTTCTCCGACTTCAGGTGAACTGCTCTCTCACCGTCCCCGTTATCGTGCTGATGTCCCTTCCTCACCCCGTTCCCGTAAGACGTCTCCCTCGGTCCGTACTCACCCTCCTTATCACCTGGTCCTTCCAAACCAGTCCCCAAACAGACTTCTGCCTCCCACCTCATTCTGCCCCAGCTCTGCTTTTCAAACGGCCACCCCTCCCCTGTCCCCCAGCTCTGAGCATGGGTCCCAGACGTGGAACACTGACTGGTTCCTCCCTCCACAGGTGCTGCCTGACTGGCTGAGTTCACCAACATTTCTGTTTCTTATTAGTAATTCTTTCAGCTTCTGTGGAAACGGAGAAATTTATTGATTTTGTATTGAATTGTTCATCAGCAAGAAAGGAGCTTTCTTGAATCCTGTGTAAAACTCTGAAGCATCTAAACCTTTAACACTTCTTAAATCTATGCTGTAAATTTATTATGAATTACTCCATGACTATCTCATAAAAATTTTAATAGGATTAGTGAATTCTCACATATTCAGGGAAGAAGTGTTTTATTGCGCTTACTGTTGTAAAACCAAGGGAAGAAATGGAAAGTCCAAGCAGAAGTTTACAGTTTTCTACATGTTAGCAGTCATGATGCTGAAAAGACTAAACCAATGGGGCAGTGTTAAAGGAAACATCTGGCTGGTTTTGCAAAAGGACACTTTTATATATTAGTTGCACTCTGAAAAGAAGAAAAAATGAAGACAAGCTTTAGAGGGATATGGGCAAAAGGTGAGCAAATGGGACGAGCATAGACAGTCATCTTAGTTGGCATGGACAGAGGGGCTGAAGGGCCTGTTTCTGTGCTGTACTGCTAAGACAACAGGAGTGGGAATAGGCCACTCGGCCCCTCAAGCCTGCCCCACCATTTGATACGACCACAACTGATCTGCCCCAGGCCCCATCTTCCCTTCTCTGCCAGTTCCCCTCAGCCTTGAATTCCCTGATCTTTCAAAGGTTCAGCTCCCTCCTCTTTAACTGCCTCTCGTGAGGCAGGGGCCAAAGCCTCCCAGGTCAGAGAATTCCAGAGATTCACCACCTCTCTCAGAAGAAATTTCTATGCAGCTCCATTTTAAATGTCTACATCCCACTCCACTGTAACTCCGTCCCCTCAGACGAGGCTCTCACTGGTGGAACCATCTCAACATCTGCCTTGTCATGAAAATCAAAAAATGCAGATGCTGCAAATCTGAAACAATGCTGGCAAACTTAACAGGTCTTGTCCTCTCGGGATCTGGTGTGTTCCATGAGATCACCAAGGAATACAGGTTCAATACGACTGCCCTCTTGTCTCAGTGAATCTCTTCGGGACTGCCCTCAGCACCACTGTATCTTTTCTTAAATAAGAGCCAGACTGCACCCAGTACCTGTGTGTGGCCCCACCCACACCTGTACAACTATAACAGTTCTGATTCACCATACTTCTCAGGGTAAAGGCGATCGCCTGCACACACTTGGGAAGTTTGGACTAAAATAGCCACACATGCCTTGTCATCTCTAACGTTGGTGCAAAACTGAGAATAAGCTTTAAGGTTTACAAGACACTGTGTTTAAATCCAGGACCCCCTCTGGTTCAGCACCTTATCCCTAGACGGGATAAGGTGGCGAAAGTCACTCCACGGCAGGAGCAGGAGGGCAGCCTGGTTGCTGACATTTCACGTTGCGTGTGGACACGGTCCTCCTCCAGCCCCTTCCTCTGATCTGCACATCTGCCTGGGCTTCTCAAGCTGCCACCCGGAAGGAGAGAAGCAGGAGCAGAGTGGGGGCTGGGCTGGGGTGGGCCAGGATTCTAGTGTGGAGCCTGGACTGATGGGGCAAGGCTGCCGCTGATGGTGGAGGGAGGGAGGGTGAACAGGGGATGACAGAGTCATTGACCAACATGTTAAAGGCAAAGGATGGAGTTAAGCTGTGGAGAGGTTCAGGTAAAGCAAATCAACAGTGCAATCTTTAATTAATAGTGGCAGCACAGCTTGAAAGGGCTGCCAGAGTGAGGGATACTGAGGCTTCACTTGAATAGTAATCTCTGTGACAAGACAGACTTGTGGAGTGCCGTTACTTGTGAAGCTAAGAGACATAATGACATTATTCACATCAGTGTCGGGTTTATTTCAGTGTCGGGTAAGGTTTCAGGACTGCCTTCTGTACAGACTGATTTCACATCCTCCAGAGATATCACAAAATGGCTCTTCTAATGGTCAGTCAATGACCTCTTCGATCGGAAAGATTTGCTTCAGTCTGTGAATTACTTTTGAAAAATTTGTGATTGACTTTGTCTAATGACTGCAATGTGGTTTATTTCCCCCTTAGGAATCTCCTAAAAATTCTCCTCTGTAGAATAATAGATATCTTAACAGACAGTCAAAGTATTCGGAGAATATTTGCTGCCTCGGGTCTTTTTGAAAATTACTAATACATCAACTTAATTGAATGTCATTGCAACAGGCAGGGACACCAATTGTATCTGAGCCTCGTGATGAGTGATGAAGAATTGTCTGTGTGCTGCAGTTAGTGCCTCCTCCCCCGATCCATCAGACCTCCTTCCATCTTTCACGTGTTTCTGCCTTCCCATTGGACCCGTCGCTGTTCATCACCCCATCCACTTCCCACGGAGAGGATCTCCACATCTTCATCATGTTCCCGATAAGAAGCTTTCCTTGAATTCCCAATGGATTCATTGGAGACTGCAGTTTGTTTCTGACCCTGCTATGTCTCAGATATTCCTGTCCTCCCCGAGAGTAATAACCCTGGTAATGTCTCTGCAAATCTGTCCTGGAGCTTCTTCTGACGCTTCTAATTCCTTTTGTGTAACATGAAATTTGGGGCTTGGAGTTCATTCACAAAACTCCAAAACCCTGAGACTGTGTTGTTGAAGATCAGGTTAATGGAAAGGGTGTGATTTTCCACACATTGCTGGGCTGTTTGGCACCTGTTGGGAGTTTGCCTCTCTGTGGCCCTGCAAACCTCTCAGTTGTAGATTTCACTCTTTATGCAGCTTTCACTAACAGTGTTACGGTGACCCACGCTGCTGTGTTAACACCAGGTGAACAGCAGTGAGGAATATCTGGGCCTTAGCTGTGCATCCTGATAAAAATGGTGCAGGAGATGGAATTAGGGCAGGTGGACTTTAAACGAGAGTGTTAGCAGAGAGGTATGGGAGGTGGGCTCCATAAAGGTCAACATTAATGTGTGTGTGTGTGAAAATCCATCCTCTATATACTGAAAGATGCTGTGTGCCTCGTGCTCCATTTGCTCAGTGGAATCCATGACCACAGCCCTGTATCCCTGTATCCTGAATGCAGAACATTCCTCATCATACAAAGATTTTTTACACAAATGTGTCCTACTGTTTTGAGAGTTTTGTTCCCATTTAGTGAATCTCAGATTGGCACCAGATTGGAATAGAACTATAAATCTATGATTTAGAACAGTTTGCCCATAACCTATTTCTTTGGATGAATCTGTTCAGAACACAGCTAAAGATGGGAATGAGTCCTGCTTGCTGGAGACTGCATTAGGCACTCCTCAAGCTGACTGACTGATGCCCCACAATCCACATTAAACCATGAAGCCTGGCTGTGTTGACAAGCTGAGTGACGGATGAGCCACAACAGATCGTAGACTACACCTTCTATCACA
Source organism: Pristis pectinata (assembly GCF_009764475.1). NCBI lineage: Eukaryota > Metazoa > Chordata > Chondrichthyes > Rhinopristiformes > Pristidae > Pristis > Pristis pectinata. The sequence goes on along the minus strand of NC_067427.1, from coordinate 1,743,078 downwards.
GCCCCGGGCATGACTTCAGGACTGGTTAGTTTGTGCTGGAAGAGGGAAGAGTTGGGTATGATCACCTCCCGGCCAGTTGGTGTGATGGACAGTGATGGTGTGTCCGGTGGTGAGGGGACATTCCCAGTCCCAGGGTAAACATCCCAGACAGTCTATGAAGCCATCCAGATCCAACTCCATAGATCCAAGTCTATGAAGTTTAATTTCAGTTTTTCTTGTGAATGCTGCTTATATGCTGCCCTGTGCCTGTGATGCTGCTGCAGTAAGTTTTCCATTGCACCTGTGCACACATGGACTTGTGCAGATGATAATAAACCTGACTTTGACTTTGCATTGTTCAGTCCAGGGTAATACGATGAACTTGGGCCACTGCATTTATTTGGCTGCTTGGCCGTTCTGCCTCAGCGTACCGGTTTTCTGTCACACTCCTTCATAGGTACGTCTGCTTCATGTAGCAACAGATGTAAACGATGTTCTGATGGAGGGAACAGAAACAGAAACCTCTGGAACATCTGTGGAAAGAGAAACCAGTCAATGTTTTGGGTCGGGGACCCTTCCTCAGAACTGGTTTCCATTTCTGATGAAGGGGTCCCAGAGTGAAACATTAACTGTTTCTCTCTGTACAGATGCTCTCTGACCTGCTGAGTGCTTCCTGCGTTTTGTTTCAGATTTCCAGCGTCCGGTCACTGTGTGTGTGGGGGCAGGGGGAATGAATGTTTCGGGAGGTGGATGGTGAGCCACTTGTGTGGATGGTTTTGTCCTGGATGGGGTCCACACTTTCCCTGGATGTGCTCTACAATAACTGCTCCAATGCTAGTTTTAAAACTTAACAAAGGTAGTTAAGCTCTGACTCACTTTGCAACTGCAATGAGTTAAGGACACATTCTGACAGAGTTTAATGACTGAACAATCATCCATCAGAAGGATCACATCATTTTCATTTGAATGGTTGGAGAAATCCCCTGAAGGTTCTCTGAGGCTTTAGAACTGTGAGTAACCGGACAGTTGATGCCTGGTCAGACGCAGCTGCTTCCCTTTTACTGCATTTGTTCCTTTGGCAGCAACAGTCTCAGAACTGTTGGATAAAGCAGAAGAATACCCAAAAATAAAACACTGCAGATTCTGGAAATCTGAATTAAAAGGCCATCAATAGTTAACCGTACAATACGAATATGGTTTCAATTCCGTAAATTCTTTGGATTGAATAAATTTAATTTATCAAGCCCCATTCAATCTAATTTTTTCTTTCAACCATCCAGGATTGACTTAGCTTTTTCTTTATGGAAAATGAAGGCAATAACATGTTTCTGTGATCTATTCATTGAGAACTGTTTTTTATCTTTTGAACAGTTGTCTAATAAATATAATTTGCCTAGATTACACTTTTTTTGATACTTACAGATTAGGAATTTTTTAAAAGTTACTATGCCTTCTTTTCTGACTCCATATAAAATTGAAATTACGGAAAAAATTTTAGGCTTTAATCCCTATCAGAAGGGCTTGATAGCAATAATTTATGATCTAATTATGAAAATACGTCCAGAGACACTTAGTAAAATTAAGAATGAATGGGAAAGAGAACTCCAGATACTTTTACCTTTGGACCTTTTACCTTTTTTTTTGGAAGGAAATTCTTCAATTAGTTAATAGATCTTCAATGTGTGCCAGACACTCTTTGATACAGTTTAAGGTGGTTCACAGGACCCATATGTCGAAGGACAAGTTAGCCCATTTTTATCACCATATAAATCCTATATGTGATAGATGTGATTTGGAGGTGGCTTCCCTGACACATATGTTTTGGTCCTGTCCCCTTTTGGAAAAATATTGGAAGGACATTTTTAACATTATTTCAACTGTATTGAATATTGATTTACAACCTCACCCAATCACTGCAATTTCTGGGCTACCAATGATGGAATCTGGCCACCTATCTGCTGCTGCTTGTCGTATGATTGCCTTTGTTACATTAATGGCCAAGCAATCCATTTTGTTCAAATGGAAGGATCCAATACCCTCCCACCACTTTTCAATGGTTCTCTCAAACTATGTCATGTTTAATCTTAGAAAAAATTAGGAGTGTTACTGTGGATTCTTTGCTTAAATTTGAGGAAGTTTGGAGTCCATTTATTCAATGTTTTCATATGATATAGATCCCTTTTCAATAATCTTTGAACTTAGAGGAGCAGAGTTGACGACATAATAATGCTCTTTGTTCATCGAGAAATGTCAGTCCAGTTTGTTTTTTCTTTTGAAATTTCTTTTTTAGTTTGTTTTGTTTTATTACTTACAATTTTTTGTGATTTGGGTGTTTTTAATATAATAAATCTTTTTCTTCTTTTGATTTTTTTGTAATATATTCATTTACCAAGAAACCGTGGAGCCTAGAATATATTTTTTATTCTTTATGACTATATACGTCATGATTGTCCTCCTGATCTCTTTGCATTACGTGTATAATTACCGATGTTTTATGTATTAATCTCTATTAATTTGAAAATTAGTAAAAAGAGTGAAGAAGAAAGAAAGAAAGAAAAGGCCAGGATGCTGGAGATACTCAGCGGGCCAGGCAGCATCTGTGGGGGGGGAGATAGAGAGAGAGAGAGAGACTGAGACTGAGCTGATGCTTCAGAGACCTTTCATCTGGTGACCACTGTTTGTCTGCCTGGGCTGCTGACCTCCTCCAGTGACACTGCTGCACTTCAGCAATATCTGAATCCTAATCTAAAGTTAAGAAGAGTCCATTATTTTGACAAACAGATCTCTGACGTTAGAGGGGTTATCCTGTCCTCTCACAAGAATCAATAAATTCCTCCCATTTCATGACTCGTAACTTATGTTACTTCTGAGAGAGGCGACAGAGGATCTTGATCCACTACTCGGTCTTCATGTGTTGTTCCTTCCACTCTGACATTGCCAGTCACCCTTTGCCATTTCCGCGCTGTGTGTACTTCTAGAAACCAAATGTAATTATATCAGCACACTTACGAAGCCTGACATTGTCAGTTCCGTGAGGGCTGGTAATGATGCGCTGTTGATGGATGTCTGTCACCTGCAGCCCTTACACAGCTGCATCAGGAACGGGAAGTCTTTGCAGCTCCTGACCGCAACAGCAATTACGCAAATAAATTTCCAGGTTTGGCCAGAACAACAGAATGCACAACAGTCCTGAAGCTGACGGAGGGACAGTGAACTCACGGTCACGCCCTTTGTAAACATGATGACGTTGTTAGCCCATGGGTGAGTGGATGTTCCCCGATGCCGTGATGTATGAATACTGATGCCAGGTCATCAGTTCCTCCTCCCCTTTGTCCAGCTGCAATGTAAACCAGTGTTAATAATAAACAGAAATGCTGCAGACAATCAGTGGGTCAGTCAGCATCTGTGGAAAGAGAAACAGAGTCAATGTTTCAGCCCAGAGATCTGCTTCTTCCTCTACACATGCTGCCTGACCTGCTGAGTGTTTCCAGCATTTTCTATTCTAGAACATAGAACATAGAACAGTACAGATCAGGAACAGGCCCTTCGGCCCACAATGTTGTGCCGAACTAAATAAACTAATAATCAAACACCTAACTAACCAGTCCCTTCTGCCTACACAATGTCCGTATCCCTCCACTTTCTGCACATTCATGTGCCTGTCTAAGAGCCTTGTAAACTCTCTATCGTACCTGCCTCCACCCCCACCCCTGGCAGCATATTCCAGGCACCCAGCACTCTCTGTGTAAAAAAACAAACTTGCCCCCCACATCTCCTTTGAACTTTCCTCCCTCTCACCTTAAATGCATGCCCTCTAGTATTAGACATTACATGATCATGTTACTGAACAAAAACCATTTTAAAAACTTTTCTAAAGCCAACAGATTTATGTGACTGCGGGATACTGAAGGCACATTTCCAGCATCTACAGTTTTTTTTGTAAATGATGCTCCCTGGACATATGAGAGGCACTCTAAATATTAAATCTCTGCATTACTTCTTGTTTCTGGCGGAAAGACTTGAACATTTCTATTATCAAGGTAATGTTTATAACAATGCACATTTTTATGAGAGACATTTACTTGTCCTCATTTCTGGATGTCACACTTGCAATGTTAAGTGTCTCACTCGTTCATCATACTTACACATGTATGACACAGCCATGCTTAAAAAGCAGAGATGCCTGTGGAATGACCGGGCACGTTTGAGGAATTTAGGACATCAGATCATGTGTTTAAGAAGAGAAGAATTAAGAAGTAAGAACAGGAGTTGGCTGTTCAATGGTATCTGGGCCAAGACCCAACCTCAAGTCCACTCTCTTGCCTTCGATCTCGGGGTATAATTACTGTCGACAACTGAATACCCACCACCCTCCGAGAGTCAGAACTCTCTGAACGGAGAAGGCTGCTGCTGGGCCCTCCACTCAAGGGGATCAGCCCCACTGCCTCTCCCTGGCCAACCTCTCCCATTATCTGATACGATTAGTGAGGTCGTCTCGTCCAGTAGCTCCGGGTAACCAAATACGAACAATGCTACCAGGGAAGACAAAGGCCCACTGCTGAGACTGGGTGTTGAGCCAATCTTTCTATTTGCATTTGTGATGTCTGTTGATCATAGCACTGAGTGAAAACCATTGGAGAAACTTTTTCTAATGCCAACAGAACTACCTGACTGTGGGGTACAAAAAGCAATTGCTTTCAGGTCGTTAATGAAATCCAACGTATGTTTAATGCAAATAGAACAGCAGAGTCTGTTGGACTGAGGTAAAACAGAACAACATTAAACCTGTAAACCTGTCAGGTACAGGAATCAAAAGACTGCAAAGGCCTTGAAATCTGAAACAAAAATCTAGAGTCTGAAGCTGGAAATCTGAAACACAATAGCAGGAAAGGTGGAGGAGAATCTCGAGATGCTCCATGTATATTAGTAGCCAAGGAAAGAGTGGGGTCAAAGGGCAATCTGTACAAGGATCCAGAGGTCCTAAATGAATACATCTCATCTGTATTCAGCAAGGAGGAGGATGTGGAAGGTGGTGAGTTCAGGGAGAGGTACATGGATAATTTGGAGGACTCAGATTAAGAAGGAAGAGGTGTTAGATATCATGGGATGCATAAAGGTGGAAAATTCTCCAGGGGCAGATGATATGTATCCCAGAATGCTATGGGAGGCAAAGGAGGAGAAAGCTGGGGCCCTGACATGGATTTTTGCATCTTCATTAGCTACGGATGAGGTGCCAGAAGACTGGAGCACAACTAACGTGTTCCTTTGTTTAAGAAGGGCAGTAGGGATAAGCCAGGTATCTACAGCCGGTGAGCCTTACGTCAAGTTTAAAGAAAATATTGGAGAAAATTCGAAGGGACAGGACTTTTGTACATTCAGGAAGGCACGGACTGATCAGGGAGAGTCAGCATGTCTTTGTGCGGGGGAAATCCTGTCTCACTAATCTGATTGAGTTTTTGAAGAGGTAACTAAGAAGGTTGATGAAGGTAGGGCTGCAGATGTTGTCTGTATGGAACTTAGTGAGGCATCTGACAAGGTCTCACGTCGTAGGCTGGTTCAGAAGGTTAAGGCACATGAGATACAAGTTAAGCTGACAGATTAGCTCCAAAACCGACTTGGTGGCAGGAGGCAGAAGGTGGCGGTGAAGGGATGGCTTTGTGGTTGGAAGTCTGTGACCAGTGGTGTGCCTCAGGGAGTGGTGAGGCTCAGCAGTCCTGGGGCAGGGTCTCGGCCCGAAACGTTGACCTCCCTCTGCCTCCACAGATGCTGCACAATCCACTCAGTTCCTGCAGTAGTTTGCTTTCTGCTCCAGATTCCAGCACCTGCAATCTCCCGTGTCTCCCTGGAGAGGCTGGGTTTGTTTTCTCTGGAGCGAGGGAGGCTGAGGGATGATCAGGTCGAGGTGTATAACATTATGAGAGGCATGGATAGGGTAGGTAGTCAGAACCTTTGTTCTCATGGTGGGGGTGTCTAAAACAAGAAGGGCTAGGTTTAAGGTAAGGAGGAGGAGGAGGTTGGGAGCATCTGAGGGGTAAGTTTTTCACACAGTGGGTGATATCTGGAACACACTGCCAGAGGAGGTGGTGGAGTCAGATACAATCACAAACATATAAGAGGGCACCTCGACAGGTACTTGAATAACCAAGGCATAGAAGCTGGAGACCTAATGCAGCAAATGCCACATGTACCTTGTTATGGCCCTGCACCTTATTGTCTACCTGAACTGCACTTTCTCTGCAATGGTAACACTTCATTCTGCATTCTCTTATTGATTTACCTTGCACTACCTCAATGCACTGAAGTGATGAAATGATCTGTACGAACAGTATGAAAGACAAGTTTTTCACTGTACCTCGTACAAGTGACAATAATAAACCAATTCCAATTCCAGTTCCAATGGGATCACAATAGATAGGTACAGTCGTGAGCCACAGGGCCTGTTGTACAACTCTATGACTCTAAAAATGAAAAATGCTACAAATGTCCAGCAGGTCAGACAGTACCTTTGGAGGAGGAAACAGAGTTAATGTTTCAGATCAAAGACTGTTCATCAATCTTGGAAATGTGAGGAGCCCAGGGATCATCCGTCAGGGTGGAAACCAAGGCTGCCCCGGCAACAAGTACCTTCAGTGACAACAGCTGGAGAGAGAAACGTAACTGGACATCCTGGAACATAGGCTGCAGAAATAAAACATGGTGCATCTGTAAAGTGTTAATGTCACAGGTGAATGAGCTGACATTAGACTCGTCAGTTCCAACACAAACAGAAACGGTTGGTTATCTGAGATGCTTGAAGTCGTGACTGAGTCCCGTTATAACTGAGGGTTAAACCTGATGAGGTTTTGGTGAAGGGCCATTTGCCTGAGTTGTTCACTCTGCCTCTCCCTCCACAGATGCTGTCTGGCCTGCTAAGTGTTTCCAGCATTTTCTGTTTCTGTAACCAACTGGGTATGGCCTTCTTTGTATGTTATCAGACCCAGCATTAGAATGCAGAGAGATAAATGGACCAGTTTAAACTGCTGCCTGTGGCTGTCTTGCTTCAGTAACCGTAAAATTACAAGGAGTCCAAGCCAAGAGAGGATAATTATTTCACAAGCAGACTCATTACTAACTGATGTCATGCACTTTCTATCTACATTTCCTTGTATCTTGAAGATCATTTTCATCTGCTGATCTAATTACTTTCCTCGATAAATCTCTCAGTTAAATAAATAACCACAAAATCAACGTGATGCCTAATTTTTTCCATCTGAGATGATACAGGATCACCACTTGATCTGCGGGTCTCCATACTCACACAAACCCACGGCAAGCTTACCGTCATCTCCATGTTACTGAGAACAGAGCCTTCAGCTACCTTGTTTAAGATTTTTGTTGTCCGTCATTGACAACAAATTATTATAGATTTGAATTATAAATTTAACTCCATTAAATTATACATTTGGCTTCAAGATTCAATGAGGCACATTTCGTTTACGTTTACAGTTGTAAAGGGAACATTGCAGGTCTCATGAAAAGTCACCATCCTGAAGTGTTGGAGAGAAAATAAAAAAACCTGCAGATGCTGGAAATCTAAAACAGAAACACAAAATGTTGCAAACACTGAGCGGGTCAGGCCTCATCTGTGGGAAGAGAGACCGTCAACATCTCCGGTCAATTGGTCAGAACTGAAAAGGGGACAAAAGAGGGTGGGGGGGGGGTCTCTGATGGGGTAAAACTGGGGTGACCATGGCGATAAAACGTAAACAAGGTGACCCGGTCAATGAGTGAACAGGAGCAGTTAGAGAGTGAGAATGTGGAAAATCCACATTCTGCAATAACTCCACCTCTCTGTCTCTCCACAGGTGCTGTTGGACCGATAGAGCTTTCTCAGTATTTTCAGTTTTAATTATATTATTCAAGAAGTCTGTAATTTTAAAAAATCTGCTTTTTTCCCACTCCTGTGACAAGCCTTTGATGTTTAATAAGATTTTGCTTTTGTTGTGCACCTCGAGCTGAAGGCACGTTTTAACCAAGTACCTGTGAGGGTCGTTCCCACGCTGGGAAAGTACTGGGTGTATCGGCTTTACAGGTTTGTGGTAGTTGCTTTTCAGGGCTCACTTTCACCATTCACATCTGATTGGTCTTCCAGTTTCTTCCAGACGTTTCCTGGTAACAAGCTGCTGCTTGTGACTTTGTCAGCTTCCCATCAGTTCAGACTGGACATTTGTACATTTGTACTCAAGTAAAGCATGGCTGGCACACTGAGGGGTGTGAAGCCTTTACAAGAGGCCACCTCATATCGAATGTGGATTATAACCCAGTTTAAGTCTCTCCAGATTGAGGTGACCATCTCATTTCCCTGCACTCTCAGTTCCTCGCTCCTGAGACCTGTAGTTCCAATGGACAACTGATTTCCAAACTCATTCCAAAGACGTACGGGTTAGGAATATGTGGGCGTGCTATGTTGGCCCTGGAAGCGTGGCGACACTTGCGGGCTGCCCCCAGAACACTCTACACAAAAGATGCATTTCACTGTGTGTTTCGGTGTACACGTGACCAATAAGGATATCTTACACCTTATCTCCAGCAGAGAGCTGGAATGGATGAGAGACCTACTCACAAAGACCTCTGAGAGGCAGATGCAGGAAACTGGTTACCCAAGCCCAGGATGGGTTCTGGGGCATTGTTCCCCATTGTCAAATGATTCAACAAACCTCAATGCTGTGGCACACAGTTGATGCCAGAGGATTCTACACTTAGATTAACATCCCATCGATTACCGAGAACACCAATGGTTCACGTCTCAGTCTCTGTGTCTCCTTGCCGTCCCTGCACCCATTCACTGCCGGTAACTGGCAGATGTTGGCCACATTACAATTCTCAGGAGGTTTGGGAGTTCGGATGGACCGTCTCTGTCTGACCGTTGTTTACCCTGAGCGAGAAGCTTCCAGTACGTTTTTTGTTGCTTGGTCTCATTTACCAGGTAGCAAAGTGTAAACGTCCCCAAAGCTCTCGGCTGGAGGAGCCCAGCTGTGCAGTCCCGTTTCCCGAATGGTTCCAGAGTCGGTCCATTTAACACGCCATTCCTCCTGACTGTTCATGAGAACAGGCCAGATCTTTAAATTAATCTTTCCTTCCTGTGCCTCTTCCAAAGTTTTAAGTTAGCAGTACTGAATATTTAGCCTAATTTGGGTCACAGGAATGTGAGTCAGAGAAGACAGACGTCCTGTTGGCTGAGTGAGCCTGCTTCCTGTTCCTGACCATTTAATCAGATTATACCTGACCATTCGAGCAGGGTCATTGAATAATTGGAATGAAGTGCAGGAGAGTCTCATTCATGAAATATTTTTCACACCAGCAAAATAAATCTAAACAAACCGCGGCAAAGATTGAAATCAAACAACAATTATCTGTAAAATATCAATCTTCCTGGCTCCACTCGAAATGGGACAAAATTGAAATTAACTAAACGAGCTATTTTCTTTCTTCTATTTTTGGTGCATTTGATTTCCTTCCTGGCCCAGATCTGTTCCCATTAGGCAACGTCCTTGACCAACAGACTGATTAATTCCACTCCCAATCAGGTCATTAACGGATGTTGTGAAAGACACACTTTGCAACTGTCCGGGTGAAACTGTGGGATGTGCTCATCCAGGATAACGTTGTGCATCAGCTTCCAAAGGAATCAATTAGGTCTCCACATTGGGAAGCATCCTGCCTTTTGCCCTTCTTACACAAAAGGTCAGCTGGTTGAGTGGTGTCGTAACAACAACCTTGTGCTCAACGTCAGCAAGACCAAGGAACTGATTGTGGACTTCAGGAAGGAGAAGTCAGGCGAAGACACACCAGTCCTCATTGAGGGGTCTGCGGTGGAAAAGGTGAGCAGTCAAGTTCCTGGGTGTCAACATCTCGGAGGATCTATCCTGGGCCCAGCACAGAGATGCAGCCAAGAAGAAGGCACGCCAGCATTTCTACTTCCTTAGAAGGTTAAAGAGATTCAGCATGCCATCGAAGACTCTGACAAACTTCTACAGATGTACAGCGGAAAACATTCTGACTGGTTGCATCACGGCCTGGTGTGGGACTCCAAGGCACAGGAACGCAAGAGGCTACAGGGAGTGTGGACTCAGCCAGTTCCATCACAGCCACAGCTCTCCCCACCATCAAGGACATCGACAAGGAGCGATGTCTCAGGAAGGAAACATCCATCATCAGGGACCCCCACCATCTGGGCCGTGCCCTCTTCTCGATGTTGCCATCAGGCAGGAAGTACAGGAGTCTGAAGACCCTGAAGCTCAAGGTTCAACAACAGCTTCTTCCCCACTGCTGTCAGGTCCTTGAACCCACCTGAAAAACCTTAACACTACCTCAGACTAGATTTTCTTTCACTCTCAATCTTGCCCTTGTCGCTGTTTATTTTGTTGTATATTTTGCGCATGTGTAAGTTGTGTATAATTTATGTTAATTTAAATTTATGTTAACGTTTTTGTCTAACTTGTGTTTGTCTTTGGCTTGTCATGTACCGTGCTGCCGCTGCAAAAAGCCAGTTGTCATTGCATCTATACCCTGGGTGTGCGCGCCCAATTGTCATGGCGTCTATACCCTGGGTATGCGCGCCCAATTGTCATGGCGTCTATACCCTGGGTATGCGCGCCCGATTGTCATGGCGTCTATGCCCTGGGTACGTGCGCCCGATTGTCATGGCCTCTATACCCTGGGTATGTGCACCCATTTGTCATAGCGTCTATACCCTGGGTATGCGCGCCCAATTGTCATGGCGTCTATACCCTGGGTATGCGCGCCCGATTGTCATGGCGTCTATGCCCTGGGTACGTGCGCCCGATTGTCATGGCCTCTATACCCTGGGTATGTGCACCCATTTGTCATAGCGTCTATACCCTGGGTATGTGCGCCCAACTGTCATGGCGTCTATACCCTGGGTATGTGCGCCCAACTGTCATGGCGTCTATACCCTGGGTATGTGTGCCCATGAAAACAATAAACTTGAATTTGAACAAAATATATGGAACTGGGAACAGTTTCAGAACGCGTGGACTCAGAATACAGACCTTGACATTGATGCAGGATCTTGACCTGAAATGGCAGCTATTTCCTTTCCTTCCACTGACGCTGCCTGACCCGACCCGCTGAGTTCCTCCAGCAGTTTGATTTTAGATCCAGTTTCCAACATCTGAAGACTCTTGTGACTCCTTGAACATTGTCACCTGCCACTGTAATATATGATACATCCTCTGGATGATATTTCACTTTCTGAAATATTTAATTCAAAACTCCATTCCAATTGTCCTTATGTCAGAAACACTTGTGCTATAAGCAGAAAGCACAATTACTCAATGCCAGTCTCATTAATACCGATCTGCCGCTTTTAGCCTAAATAGATGTTCATGAAAAGTTTCTATCTCCGGGGTGCAACAGTGCACTAACTAATTAAAAACTAAATATAGAAGTGTTTCTTTAACCCGAAGATTAATCAGAACTTGAGAAAAATGAAGAGGGAGCTATAAGTTCAAAAATGACGGATGGTTATAATTGCAGCAGTGGACTGATTTGTTACCAGGAGATGGGACGGTGACTACTGACGTAAAGTTTTGTTAATGTGAAGGAGCAGAGACAAAATGAAGTAGAAGGTGTAATGTAATGACTGGAAGATTAAAGGCTCCTTCCTAGGACCCAGGGCCTTGCCTCACAACGTGTTCACAGAGTGGACTTCCCGTGGTGATTGGAACCTCCTTCAATGGCATCAATGTAGCGTGGGCCAGAGTTACCAGTTGGAACAGGAGGCCAGTTGAGCTGCTCCTGACAAAACTGCAGTTGAAAAGGCTGTACCCTACTTCAAAAACCGGCCTGGGGCAGATGGGAACCCAGCTGAAGTCCCAGGACTTGGTAGTGAAGACCTTCGATGGTGAATCCACGTTGCCCACATCTGTGAAGAGGACAGGCCAGGGAACCTCTGAGATCTCGTAATCGTATCTACTTTCATCAATTGGCCAGAGTTGTACATCACAGAAACAGGCCCTTCGGCCCACGATATGTGTACTATCAGAGGTAAATCTGACTGCGGTAACAACTGAGGGGTCTTCTTGTGCAGGCCCGGTAGTGTAGCGGTTAGTGTAACGCTATTACAGTGCCAGTGACCCGGGTTCAATTCTGGCCACTGTCTGTAAGGAGTTTGTACGTTCTCCCCGTGTCTGCGTGGGTTTCCTCTGGGTGCTCCGGTTTCCTCCCACATTCCAAAGACGTACGGGTTAGGAAGTTGTGGGCGTGCTATGTTGGCGCCAGAAGCGTGGTGACACTCATGGGCTGCCCCCAGAACACTCTATGCAAAAGATGCATTTCACTGTGTGTTTTGATGTACATGTGACTAATAAAGAAATCTGATCTTATCTCTGCCACAGGGACCCTCTAACAAAGGGTCTCCAGCCTGAACTGTTAATCTGCTTTTCTTTCCACAGATGCTGCCAGACCTGGTGAGTGTTTCCAACATTTTTAACTTTTACTTCAGATTTCCACCAGCTGCTGATTTCTGATTTCCATTTACAATATTAAACTGTTACGTAAGCATTTCCCACACTTCCTTCCCCTCTCCACTGATGACTGCATTTTGCATCTGCCTGCTCAAAAGGGGTTTTACAGGTGGAGGAAGTGCAGCCCAAACCCATGAGCAGATACCCCACTGAAAGTTAGTTTTAATCTCAAGATCTCAGCAGAAGTGTGCTGAGTGTTGAGCACTGGCCCCGGGCCGATCAGGAGTAAAATCTCTTTGAGATTTTCCAGTCCAGTTCTGTGTTCCCCGTGGGCATCCGGCATTCCTGCAATTGATCTTGCTGATTGGAAATCTGACCTTTATCTGCTTCACATTTTATGGAGAGATTGTTTTAAAACTGCATTAATGGTCAAGCAGCGTTTCCAGCTAAAGGTGCGGCTACAAATAAATACATGGGAGCCAGAGGTTGTTCAGAGAAACTGGGTTTCTTGCTGCTTTTACCGATTTGTTGATTTTACGCTCAGGTGGCAGCTTGCCTCCAGCGTGTGTTGCTTTATAGTGGTGGATCGCTGGACTGAGGCAAGAAGATCAATGAGAAGCAATAGACGAAGTGGAGCCGTTCACCAAAGCAGTGACATGAAGCAGCACGTCAGCTAAATTTCAATTCAAGGCAGCACATATTAGAAAGAAAATAAAGGTCCGGAGTTCAGATTGTGTCACCCACGTTCTTCTGCAAGGTGCAATCCAATTTCCACAGAAGAGGAAACATGATTGGAGATCATTGCACAGTGTCCGTGATTTGTGTTCCAGGTTCTCGGTGTGTCTGCTGACCCTGTACGTGTCCAGTGGTGTACAACGGAACTTACACCAGCTCGGACACCTTCTCCTGCATCCGCAGATGTGTGTGTGTGGCCGGCTTTGTCCGTGAGTCACTGCTGCACAGGTTTGGCCCCACATCACTTGAGGAGTCCCCCTCTGTGTAACTCAGAGGGGCTGTGCTGAGCAGTGCTGGGGACCCACTTCATCAAGGACCCCTTTCAATCTGGGCCAACACAGTGGAGCAGCGGGGAGAGCCGCTGCCTCACAGCTCCAGGGACCCAGGTTCAATCCTGACCTTAGATGTTGTCTGTGTGGAGTTTGCATGTTCTCCCTGTCTCTGCATGTGTTTCCCCCAGGTGAGTTAATTGACTGCTGTAAGTTGCCCCCAGAGAGTGGGTGAGTGGTAGAATGGGGAGTATTCATGTGAATGTGGGGAGAACACAAAAAAAGGTGGACCCCAGAACTTCACAGTGACAGCCCAAAGGATGCATCAAAACTCCAGGCAATATCTGTGCAGGTTACATAGGCAGCTGCCAGTAGCCACAGGTGTGAATGGACCAAACTTCAGGGAACAATATAAGTTGGAATGAAATTGGCCGGGGTGATGTCTTCGGAGAAGTGACACCAGAACCTCTTTGTATGGGACCCTGGGGCTTCCCATGGAACAGTAGGACATCCCAGGGAGATACCGGTACCCAGCCACCTCTTTACTGGTCATGGCCACATCCACTGCGATGTCAGTCATCGCTACTCTGTCTTGATTCTCTGTGAATGACTCATTAGGTCTCCCTGTAGCTGGTCGAACTAGGGGACTGAGGAAAAGCATGTTAAATTCATGGATCTGGTCTGCAGCATGGTCATCACCTCATCCCTTTTTGTGCTGTGAATGTTACTGACCACCTCTCAGCCCACGATTGAACGTTGTCTGGGCATGGGCTGCTTCATTGCTAAAAAGTTTCAAGTGGAATTGAACATGGCACACTCATCAGTGAACACCCCACCTCTGACCTCGTGGTGGAAGGAAGGTCACTGATGAAGCAGCTGGAGATGGTTGGGCCCAGGACACGGCCTGAGGGAACTCCTGCAGTGATGTCCTGGGACTGGGATGACTGACCTCCAACACCCACACCCACCCTCCTTTGTGTGAGGTCTGGCTCTAACCACTGGAGTGTTTCCCCTTTGGTGCCCATTGGCCTCAATTTCACCGGGGGTCCTTGACGCTACACTCGGTCGAATGCTGCCTTGATGTTAGGGCAGTCACTCTCTCCTCACCCCTGGAGGTCAGTTCACTGGTCCATGTTTGGACCCAGGCTGTGCTGAGGTCTGGAGCCCAGTGGACCTGGTGAGACCCAGACTAGGCATCAGTGAGCAGGTTGTTGGGGAGTAGGAGCTTCCTGATGCTCTGTTGGTGACACCTTCCATCACTTTGCTGATGATTGAGAGTGCACTGACCCTGTGGTGGTGCGCTGGATCAGATGTGTCCCAGTATCGGTGACAGGACATGCTGCCAGTGTTGTTGCTGGCTCCGGAGCTCAGGGCTTCAGTACTGCCACTGCAAAGTCGTCTGGTTCCTGAGTCTCTGCCATATCCTGGACTGTCTCCTGGTAACGTGAGGACTGAATTCAATTGGCAAAGGCTATTTTCCCCTTTGAATCTGTACCAGATTTTTTAAAGAGTAATCCCACTCACCCTCCTCTCCCCACAGCCTACGTCATTGAATCTGCCTCCACCCCTCCCCTCCCCTCGGCATTCAGTCAACACCCTCTCCCTCCTGTGGAACCTTTCCTCGGGTCTCTTTCAGTTCCTTTCTCCTCACCTTCTTTCCATCTCTCCTAATTCTTGGTCCTTCCACCAATGGGAGCTCTGCCTCCCTGTCTGTTCTCTCTACACCTTTTAATGATTATAAATCCCTCCATCAGATTTTATCACTGTCTCCTTCATTCCAAGGAGAACAACCTCAGCTTCTCCCTCCCATCTGTCCACAGACTGGAGCCATTTTGGTAAACCTCCTCTGCATCTTCTCTGAAGTCTTCCCCAACGTGTGGCCCAGAAGGGGACGCCTTCTGCACTTGCAGGTGAGCCAGTTACAGGATCCTCTTGTGACCTTTTGGAATTTGCCTTCTGGTTTTATTTTGCCTCTTCTCACCCTTCCCCCAAACGTAGTAACTTCATGTTTGTCAGCACCGCACTTCATCTGCCTCCTCCCTGCCCTTTCCACCAGCCTGTCTAGTTGAAGTCTACCCCTTTCCTCCCCACCGTTCACTCAGACTCTGTGCAAATTTGGAAGCTTTCCACCCACACTGCTCCAGACCCACAGGCTTCACTCGTGATGACGCCCATCATGTGGCACCTTTCGGAATCCTCTCCCTCCCACACCAACCGCAATTTCCCAAATGATTCTCCGTTACTTTATTAAAAGACACCATCAGGTTAGTGGGGCAGCACCTGCCTTTAACAAGTCCCTGCTGGGCTTTTCTCCTCAGTTCACACTGGTCCAGGTGACTGCAGGTCTCGTCTCTGTTGCTGTTTCCGGATGCTACATGGTCAGGAACCCATGGGCTAGTTAAGTGACGTGTAGCACAGCTAATCTGATTCCCTCCGTTCCACACCCGGCGACACAATCATATCTGATTTCCCTTATGCCATGATCCTGAGGGGCTCACTCTGTAGCTATATCACTGCTCCAGCTTCAAGGTCTTCATGGGTGTGAGATTAAACACTATCAGACTGGACCCAATCCAACCTCAACCAATCTGAGCCCAGCCTGATCTTGTTCAATCGGAGTCTGGCCCAAGCTCAGCCAATCAAACTCGACCTGATCTTGGCCAATCTGAAGTCAACCTGACTGCACCAGAGCCACACCTGAGGACTTGTATTGTTGGCCACAGCAAGCTGACCATTGCAGTAAATGCAACACTCCCAGATGTAATGTTGATCTGTTTGAGGATGAAACTCCAAGACTGACCAGAGGACACAGGTTAATACTGAACAAATCCCTGAGCTCCCACTGTCCGTGGGGTGAAGCATCTCCCACTGCAGTGGGATGAAGGATCTCCCACCGTCCGTCTGGGGGAGGATCTGCAACCATCCGTGTGGGGAAGGATCTGCAACCATCCGTGTGGGGGAGGATCTCCCACCGTCCGTGTGGGGAAGGATCTGCCATCGTCCGTGTGGGGAAGGATCTGCCACCGTCCGTGGGGTGAAGGATCTGCCACCGTCCGTGGGGTGAAGGATCTGCCACCATCCGTGTGGGGAAGGATCTCCCACCGTCCGTGTGGGGAAGGATCTGCCACCGTCCGTATGGGGAAGGATCTGCCACCGTCCGTGGGGTGAAGGATCTGCCACCGTCCGTGGGGTGAAGGATCTCCCACCGTCCGTGTGGGGAAGGATCTCCCACCGTCCGTGGGGTGAAGGATCTCCCACCGTCCGTGTGGGGAAGGATCTCTGTGGCCATAACAGAGCCTTGGTTGAGAGAGGGACAGGAATGTTCCAGGGTTTCGATGTTAGAAAAGATAAAGAGGGAAGTCGGGGGGGCGGGGGGGGGGAAGTTATGCTACTAATCAGGGACAATGTCACAGCTGCACTTAGAGGGGACATAATGGAGGGCTCGCCCACTGTCTATGGGTAGAACTCAAAAATAAGAAAGGTGCAATCACCCTGATGGGATTCTACTACAGACCCCTCCAATAGCCACTGGGACATTGAGGAACAGAAATGCAGGTAGATTAGGGAAAGTTGTAAAAACAACAGTGTTGTTGAAGTGGGGACTTCAACTTCCCTAATATAAACTGGGACCTCCTTAGTGCAAGAGGTTTAGATGGGGCAGAATTTGTCAGGTGCATCAGGAGGGTTTCTTAAATCAGTATATAGATAGTCCAATGAGAGGAGAGGCTGTACTGCACCTGGTGTTGGGTAATGAGCCTGGCCAGGTGACCAACCTTTCAGCAGGAGAACAGTTAGGGAACAGTGACCACAACTCCTGAAGTTTTAAGATAGCTACAGATAAGGATAAGTATGGATCTTGCGGGAGAGTATTAAATTAGAACAGGGCAGATTACGGGAGCATTAGGCAGGAACGAGGGATGATTAATTGGGAACAGCTGTTTTTGGGCAAGTCCACATCTGACATGTGGAGGGGGTTTAAAGAGCAACTGCACAGAGCACAGGACAGGGATGCAGTGAGAAGGAAGGACAAGGAATGGCAGGGTGAGGGAACCTTGGATGTCGAGAGAAGTGGTGAATTTAGTCAAGAAGAAAAATGTAATGTATGTAAGGCTTAGGAAGCTGGGATCAAACAGAGCACTTGAGTCAGAAAGGAACTCAAAAAAGGAATTAGGAAAGCCAGGAGGTGCCATGAAAAGTCCTTGATAAGTAGGATTAAAGAAAATCCCAAGGCATTCTATACTTACATCAAAAGCAAGAGGATAACAAGGGAGAGGGTAGAACCACTCAAGGATACAGGAGGGAAATGTGCTTGGAGGTGGAGGATGTGGGTGAGGTCCTAATTGAGTACTTTGCATCAGTATTTACCAAGGAGAAGGATGTGGAGGACAGGGCGATCAGTGTGGAGAGTGCTAATATGTTGGGGCATTTTGAGATAAAGAAGGAGGTTGTGTTGGGTCTCTTGAAGAACATGAAGGTGGATAAGTCCCCAGGGCCTGATGGAATATACCTCAGGTTATTGAGAGAGGCAAGACATGAGATCGCTGGGGCCTTCACCAATATCTTCGTGTCCTCTTTAGCCACAGGCGAGTTCCCGGAGGACTGGCGAGTAGCTAATGTTGTTCCATTGTTCAAGAAGGGAAACGGGGATAATCCCGAAAACTATAGACAAGTGAGTGTCACGTCAGTGGTAGGGAAGTTACTGGAGAGAATTCTTAGTGATAGGATTTATCAGCATTTAGAAAACCATAGCCTAATTAGGGACAGTCAGCATGGCTTTGTGCAGGGCAAGTTGTGCCTTATTAACTTGATTGAGTTTTTTTGAAGAGGTGACGAGGGTGATTGATGAAGGTAGAGCTGTGGATGTTGTCTGCATGGATTTTAGTAAGGCGTTTGACAAGGTCCCTCATGGGAGGCTCATCCGGAAGATTAAGATGCATGGGATCCACAGTGAATTGTCTGTTTGGATTCAGAACTGGCTTGTCCGTGGAAGACAGAGGGCAGTGGTCGATGGGACTTATTCTAGCTGGAGGTCTGTGACTAGTGGTGTTCCTCAGGGATCCGTACTGGGACATCTGCTGTATGTGATGTATATAAATGGCCTGGATGAAAATGTACATGGGTGGGTTGGTAAGTTTGCAGACGATACAAAGATTGGTGGCGTTGTGGATAGTGTAGAAGACTGGGAAAGGATACAGCTGGATATAGATCAGTTGTAGATATGGGCAGAGAAATGGCAGATGGAGTTTAACCCAGCCAAGTGTGAAGTGTTGCATCTTGGGAGATCAAATGTAAAGAGACGGCACACTGTTAATGACAGGACCCTTCACAGTGTTGATGAGCAGGGGGATCTTGGGGTCCAAGGTCACAGCTCCCGGAAAGTGGCTACACAGGTTGATAGGGCGGTACAGAAGGCATATGGCATGCTTGCCCTCATTAGTTGAGGCACTGAGTTCAAGAGTCAGGAAGTCATGTTTCAGCTTTATAAAACTCTGGTTAGAACAAATTTGGAGGATTGCATTCGGTTCTGGTCGCCCCGTTACAGGAAAGATGTCGAGGCTTTGGAGAGGGTGCAGAAGAGGTTCACCAGGATGCTGCCTGGATTAGAGGGCATGAGCTATAAGGAGAGGTTGGACAAACTTGGGTTGTTTTCCCTGGAACAGCAGAGGCTGAGGGGAGACCTGATAGAGATTTATAAAATTATGAGAGGCATAGATAGACAACCAATATCTTTTCCCCAGGGTTGAAATGTCTAATACTAGAGGGCATGCATTTAAGATGAGAGGGGGTAGGTACAAAGGAGATGTGTGGGTCAGGATTTTTATCCACAGAACGGTGGTGCCTGGAATGTGCTGCCAGGGGAGGTGTTCAAGAGGCTCTTAGATGGGCACATGGATGTGTGGAAAATGGAGTGGTATGGGCATTGTGTAAACAGAAGGGATTAGTTTAGTTGTGTATTTGATTACTAATTTAATTAGTTCGGTACAACATTGTAGACCGAAGGGCCTGTTCCTGTACTGTTCAATGTTCTATGTTCCCACCGTCTGTGGGGTGAAGGATCTCCCACCGCCGTGTGGTGATGGATCTCCCTCGGTGTTGCTGGGGAGGGAGTTCCAGGATTTAGACCCAGTGACGGTGAAGGAATGGTGAGATATTTGCCAGTAGGATGGTGCGTGACTCAGAGCGGAACCTGCAGGGGGTGGTATTTCCCTGCACCTGCTGCCCTTGGTGTGGCGACCACTGCGGCACTGACTGCAGCTGGTAGTTCTGATATGGTCGTTCACGTATCCCAACCGGGAAAACTGAGGCAGTGATGCCGTGGCTGCAAGGTACCTGCCTCACCATGCAGAGCCTTCCACTGACCTCCCCGCCAGTCTCGGCACTGTGCTCCCAGAGTTCTGTGAGTCTCCAGCCAGGGATGTACCTTACACTCAGAGCACCGATTTATGTCAGCAGCAGCATGGATGCTGTGTCTTAGTTATGAGGAGAGAACAAATGTCTGAGCTGCCTGAGAAACTGAAACCTTCAAAATTCAGGTTTAGGCCTGATTCTTGCTCATCTTAGATAAAATAAAATTGTGCAGAATTCAATTCTTCCAAAAAATTTAAACAAATGAGGCCTTATAGAATGTAGAACATTGAACAGTACAGCACAGGAGATGCCCTTCGGCCCACCATGTTGTGCCGAACTAAAACTAGTAATTAAATGCCCAACTGAACTAATCCCTTCTGCCTGCACAATGTCCATACCCCTCCATTCTCCGCACATCTATGGGCCTATCTAAGAGCCTCTTAAACACCACTATCGTATCTGCCTCCACCCCCACCCCTGGCAGCACATTCCAGGCACCCACCACTCTCTGTGTAAAGAAAACTTGCCCACACATCTCGTTTGAACTTACCCCCTCTCACCTTAACTTCATGCCCTCTAGTATTAGGCGCTTTGACCCTGGGAAAAAGATACCAGCTGCCTACTCTATCTATGCCTCTGATAATCTTATAAACCTCCATCAGGTCTCCGCTCAGCCTCTGCTGCTCCAGAGAAAACAACTCAAGTTTATCCAACTTCTCCTTATAGCTCACGCTCTCTACTCCAGGCAGCATCGTGGTGAAACTCTTCTGCATCCTCTCCACAGCCTCCACGTCCTTCCTATAATGGGGCGACCAGAACTAAATGCAATAATCCAATACTTGCTGCCACAAATTTTTCAAAAATAAATGCAATGTCGTTTTCTCAGTGTGTGAAGCATTTGGAGCTAAAATTATTGCAATTACTTCACTGATTACAAGTGTTCCTGCAATGGAGCTGTGTGAAAACACTGTTAATTGCACCCCTTGATGTATCTGAAAATTTCTCACACTGTGGTTTGAGAATGTCATTATTGTACGTACCAATTTATTATCTGTTCCCTCGGTTGTCCAGACCTGCTTGAAATCTAACAATAAGAAATCAGTTGTGGGGAAAATTATCCTTTGTAAGTTGTACTGCTTATTGTAAATCTGTTGTAGATGTCCCACTGAGCTGTGTGTATGAGGAACACCTGCTGTTGAAGCGTCAGATGCAAGCCGTCCCAGTAACAATCATAAGGCACACGGAAATACTTTACTGCCAGGATTTGGTTTTATATTTGATCTTTCAAAGAACGATTTTGTATTGTTCACTTGCATGCGATTGCAGCTTTGCCAAGCTTGGTGTGTCTGCAGATTCTTTCAAGGGTTCTGGTTTTAAAATGTTGTAGATCGAGGCTGTCCTTTGGCCAGATAAGATTGGACTTTCTGGGTCCACAGTACGGAGTTTCAAACAAGCCGTCTCTGCATTGAGATTTGAAAGTGAGGATGTCCTGCCCTCTCAGGTGTCTGTGAGAAGGTACTATTTGGAGGTTGACCTGTTCATTCAGGAGCCAGTGGCCAACTTCCCTTAGCCTAATACAAGGCCGGGTATACCAGTGGGAGAGGTCATGAGATTCCCCATCACAATCTGTGGTCAGTGATCCCCACAGCAAGCTGTTTGTTCCTCCAGCATTGATTACAACATTCCACCCTTTATCCCCCTCCCCTGAGGTTAGCTGCTTTGTTATTTGAACAACAGAGATTTAAGAAATGAGGAGAGCCTGTTTTATAATTTCTGTTCTAAGTGCACTGTAGTAACTTGTTTAGGGAGTTTAAGGAACCCTCCTTAAGCAGTGAACGTATCTGCAGATTTTGCAGTGGGCAGGCACGGTAGTGTTGCGGTTAGCGTAACGCTTTACAGCGCCAGTGACCTGGGTTCAATTCCATCCATAAGCAGTTTGTACGTTCTCCCCGTGTCTGCGCGGGTTTCCTCTGGGTGCTCCGGTTTCCTCCCACATTCCAAAGACGTACGGGTTAGGAAGTTGTGGACGTGCTATGTTGGCGCCGGAAGCGTGGTGACACTTCTGGGCTGTCCCAGAACACTCTACGCAAAAGATGCATTTCACTGTGTGTTTCGATGTACATGTGACTAGTAAAAATATTTTGTCTTATCTTTTCATTGACTAAGTTGGGTGTTAATTAGATTCACATCTGCTACAAAACAATAGAGCTACACCTCAAAGGTATGTCATTGGCTGTGATTGAATCAGACAGGCTGAGATCATGGATGGTGCTATAGAAATGCAAGTTTCCCACTTGATCCTAACTGAGCAGCACGTAACTGCTAGATGTTTTGCACCATTGCCTGCTATGCCTTGGGGTTTAGTGACAGAAGCTGAGAGATGCTCAGAGATACTTTGATGAAGTGAATGTTGATTGACCTGTCTGTACTTTTGAAGTGATGGTGTCCTTTAGACCACCTCCATTACATGGGACGGGGCCTGTTCTTGTCTGCTGGGTTGCTGCCCTGTGGGAAATTTGGAAAGAAAATGGTTTCTGGCCATTCTTGCAAGGAAGCCGAGAGGTTGGAACTCCCACTGCAACTGCACTGGGGGTTGGTGAGACCACACAGGGAGCACTGTGAGCACGTTTGGTCCTGGATTTAAGGAAGGATTTATTTGTTTTGGAGATGGAGGAACAAAGCTTCACTGGAATGATTCCTGGGACAAGGGGGTCATCCAAGGAGAGGTTGAGTTAAGTTGCCCCAAACTCTCTGATGTTTGGAAGAACAAGGGACATATGAAATGCTGAGGGACGCTTCCTCAGGCTGCAGGGGGTGATTAGGAGCCACAGTCTTGGCAGAAGGTGTCACTTAGCTTTGCCTGAGATCAGGAATTTCTTTATTCACAAGGTTTTCACTATGAAAATGAGCATTTAAACTTGGCTGTGAAAGCCTGACTGAGGAACCTCTTCACTAAAGACAATTTGGATGATGTCATGACACAGAACACGTTGCCACAGAGACCAAACTAACTAGAAACAGGGCAACTGATTGGATGGTTAATTGTTGATCGATTTTAAGAGCAGTAAAAGTGACGTAAAGTCTACCAAGCGGATAACCATGTGGGAGCTCATTATTTCCTGTGAGTTCCAGAGTCTGTACCTTGGTTGCTGTGGTGTCAGCGTTGGATGAATCAGGGTTTATTTTCAGAGAGCACAGATGTTTAAGTCATCCTGTCCAGGTGGAATGACTAACTCACTCATTAGATAAATGTGTTACTGTTAAAATTTATGGTCATCCATAAAATAATCGCATGACATCTTTCGGGAAAATTCTAACAAAGAAGCAAACAGTCAGACAACATCCATAATTCTGAATGAACACAAAGTACATTTTATTACGAGTTTGCTTTCAACATAAATTCAAGTCAATTCCTTAAAGTCAAACCAGAATTCTTTGTCATGTGTCCACACACACACACTCGCCCCCCCACCCCCCCCACCCCCCCCACACCCACACACCCACACACCCACACACCCACACACCCACACACACACACACCCACACACACACACACAACTCACACACACTCACACATAGACAGACACACTCTCTCACACACACACACACACACACACACACACACAGACACACACACACACACACAAAACCTAAGAATAAAAGCAGTTAGAAGGTGACTTGATCAAGGATTTTGCAGGAAGTTGACAGAGGAGAGGGCGGGTGAAACCTTCTGCGGGAGTCTGGACATAACCTTAAACCAGCAGCAGCTGACCCAGGCAGCAAGGAGGGAACGTTGCTCCTGTGAAAGGCAGTGTTTGTGCAGAATTCTCTCCTGCAAAAAACAGCAGATTTACAACTAATTATCTGAAATTCAAGAATCTGGTCGGCCAAAACTATGAAGGGACGGAGAGTTAGGGCAGAGGTCAAATCCGACTTGATTGAAGGGGAGCAGGGACTCGGGAGCTGAATGACCTGATCGTGTTCCTGCATCCCTCAGGAACAGAGCTCTGTATTGTGGGTTGCCAGCGGGACACCCACAACATCGCGCCTCTGATTTACATTTGGGTGTTAAGCTAAGGCTCCAGCTATTGGAGAAAAGTTGTGACCAGCTGCCTGGATATTTCCGATCGGCAGGTGCACTCCCTCACATTGACTCCAGTGCGAGGAACGTTCCCCTTCCCTTTCCTCAGACCAGGTTTATTATGAATCAATCAACCCCAGGTGTGTTTGGGAGTTTTACAGACCAGATGGGGTTCCTGAAGAATGCTGTTAGTTGGATGTATCACGGCTTGGTACGGCAACTGCTCTGCCCAGGACCGCAAGAAGCTGCAGAGAGCTGTCGACACAGCCCAGTGCATCACGGACACCAGCCTCCCCTCCTTGGACTCTGTCTCTACCTCTCGCTGTCTTGGTGAAGCAGCCAGCATAATCAAAGACCCCACCCACCCAAGACGTTCTCTCTTCCCTTCCCTCCCCTCCCATCCCCATTCCCGTCTCCGTCCCCGTCCCCGTTGGGTAGAAGATACAGGAGACTGAGGGCACGTACCACCAGACTTAAGGACAGCTTCTACCCCATTGTGATAAGACTATTGAACGGTTCCCTTTATACGATAAGATGGACTCTGACCTCATGATCTACCTTGTTGTGACCTTGCACCTTATTGCACTGCACTTTCTCTGTAGCTGTGACACTTTACTCTGTACTGTTACTGTTTTTACCTGTACTACATCAATGCACTCTGTACTAACTCAATGTAACAGCACTGTGTAATGAATTGACCTGTACGATCAGTATGCAAGACAAGTTTTTCACTGTACCTCTGTTCTTGTGACAATAATAAACCAATACCAATACCAATACTAATTTAGAAAGGCAACCTCCAATGGGCATTCGGCCCCTAATTTGCTTATCCAATGGCTCTAATGCTGTTTCACGTCCTGTGCTCTGGGTCCCGGTGATTTGGGAGTGGGATCAACAGTAGTGCACACTGGCTGCAATGTTCCAACTGCACAAAGTACTGGCCTGGTCTGACCCAGGGTGATTCACCTCTGTCACCTGCCTTCCTTTACTCTGCACGGTTTTGAAATGGAAATGCTTCTTAATGAGAGATTCTGGCAGTGGTCATGTTACTGGCCTGCTCTGATTATCGACAGACACAAGCTCAAATCCCCTTCCGCAGCTGTGGAAATGAAATGAACTAACTAGGAATGAAAAGCAGCATCAGTAACGTCAACAGAGAAAGCAGTCATCTGTTTCACTAACATTCTTCAGTAGATGAAATCTTCCATCCTCTGCTCTGACCCTTTACCAACCAAGGGGGTTCGCTCTTAATTGCCCTCAGAAATGACCCAGCAAAGCCCCTCACTGGGAAAAATGAGGGAATAAGTTATAAATGTTGTCCTCATCCTGTAAATGAATAAAATATTGTTTAATTGAATTAATAAACATTGCTAAATGCTCCATAATTCTGTGCAAACTTACTGTTGGATTATAATGAGGTATGATTGCTTGCAAAGCTAATTAAGCCATAATATAATTTAGCATTGCACCCTAATGTTCTTCTGTGGAGATCCACTGGTTCACTCAGCAAACAATGCACATGTATGTTATTGAAGGTTACTGAGCAACTGATATATTTGATTCACATTTGAATACATTTTATCTGCATCATTCGCAATATAGCAGTGGAACATAAATTCAAACAGACAACACAGGTAACGTTTATTTCTGGCTGCTTTAGAACAGGAATTAGCTTGTTATTTGATGAGATTAAGGCTTCAGGTGAAGCAGCACTCTGGTGAGATGCTTGACCAGTTGCAGGGACAGAGGCTGTTTCAGTAAGGAATAAAACTAGCCTCAGATAGTGGTTAGAAGCAGATATGAAGACATTGTAAAACTGGAAGCAGAGGGTATTGAAGCATCATCTTTTGGCTTTGAGATTCCTAAAGCATTTTTCACAGAGTAGTTACACCATGGAGGAGGCCATTTATCCTATTGAGTCTGTACTGGCCCTGTGTAGGAGCAATCCACTGGTCCCAGTACCCCATCCTTTCACCACAGCCTTGCAAACCCTTTCAGATACTGACCAATTCCCTGTTGAACATGATAATTGAATCTGCCTCCTCTCCGCCTGGCCACACAGTCCACACCCCGACCATTTGTTCCATGAGAGAATTTTTCCTTGTGTTGTTTGAGGTTCTTTTGTTAATAACCCTTCACTGGTTCTTGACCTCTCTGCCAATGGGGACACGATCTACTGTGTCTACTCCGTCTACCACATCCCCTGATCAGCTCCACCGTCCCAAGGAGAACAACCCCAACTGCTCCAGTCCATCCTCAACACCAAAGGCCCCCACCCCTGAAATTGTGTTGATAAAGTCTAAGTTTATATTTCCTCTTAAAGTGCAACACTTCCCATTTCTCCGTGTTAAGTTTCATCTGTCACCTGTCTGTCTATTCTACAAGCCTCTCTCAGTCTATTCCTGTCCACAGTTTATAGAAGCAAGGATTCCTGCTGAGGCTTTATAAGGCATTGGTCAGACCACATTTGGAATATTGTGAGGAATTTTGCGCCCCGTATCTAAGGAAGGATGTGCCGGCCCCGGAGAGGGTCCAGAGGAGGTTCACAGGATCGATCCCGGGAACGAAAGGCTTAACGTATGAGGAGCGTTTGATGTCTCTGGGCCTGTACTCGATGCAGTTCAGAAGGATAAGGGGGGATCTTGTTGAAACCTACCGGATACTGAAAGGCCTGGATAGAGTGGACGTGGAGAGGATGTTCCCATCAGTGGGAGAGTCCATGATCCGAGGGCACAGCCTCAGAATAAAGTGACGTCCCTTTAGAACTGAGATGAGGAGGAATTTCTTCAGCCAGAGGGCGGTGAATCTGTGGAATTTGTTGCCACAGAGGTCGGGGGAGGCCAAGTCATTGGGTGTACTTAAGGCAGAGATTGATAGGTTCTTGATTGGTGAGGGGGTTAAGGGTTACGGGGAGAAGGAGGGAGAAAAGGTTAGAAAAAAATATCATTTAATGGGCTGAATGGCCTAACTCTGCTCCTATATTTTATGGCCTTTATTACACCTCCAAGTTTTGTGTTGAGCAGATTTGTAAATTGCACCCTGTATACCCGTGAGGCAGAGCGGTGTTCCCTGGGGAACTCTCAGTACGTTGCCCTCAAGTCCACGGGGCAATCCCTCACCTCCACTCTCTGCTTCTTGTTACCCAGTTTTCTCCTGTGGTGCTCCAGGCTTTTATTCTGTGAATCCGAACTTGGTGACCAGCCCATTATGTGGGAACTTGTCCGGCATCTTTTGGAAGTCCACCTGTACCACAGCAACCACACTTCCTGCATCAACTCCTTCCTTTGTCAACAGCATGATCAGGACAGTTGCACGTGATTTGACTTTAACAAATACAGCACAGGAATAGGCCCTTCAGCCCACAATGTTGTGGCAAGCTAATTAAAGTCGTAATTAAATGCCTAACTAGTAATTAAATCCAGCCTGGATTTCCCTAATCAATCCACACGTTCTAGGTGACTGCAAAGTCCGTTTGTTTCTCACCAGATGCCTTGGTTGGAATGGGGCCATTTCTGGTCGGGTTTCTTGGGCCTTGTCTCCCTCCAGGTTTGTTCTCATCCGCTGGAAACCTTCTTGACAATCTCCCTAATTTTACTCCATGGAGAGCAATTTTCTCAGCAGCAGCAGCTGGTTTTTAGAACAACTTTGTAGTGGATGTAAAGGGTGCCTGTGGCTTAAGGCAGCTACCTCATATTCTATTCAGGTAACTTCTTCCCTCGGCATCTGACGACTCTGTCGGAGCTGGTGAGGCCAATCTGGGGCCTGCAGTCTCTTCACAGATGGAGCAGCAGGTACCTGACGGGATGGGAGGGTAGTTTGTGAGTTAGTGTGCTGGGCAGCGCTTGTGTGTACTCCCAACACATTGACGCAATGTTCCCTGCTTCGAGTGGTCATGGGCCAGAGGTTCCCGGGAGTCAGGGGAATGCTTTATTGTTGAAGGAGGTTCTGAGGACATCTTTGTATATTTTCTTTGAACATGCACAACCGCAATCATTGCCTGCATCCTGCAGCACACCCACTGAGGCTGGGGTGACCCTGGTCAGATATAGGTCCAACTCCACTCCAGCACAGAGCTGGTTGGGGTGAGGTGCAGTATTGTGGGTGGGGCAATGGTGCAGCCCGTGCTGGGGTTGGGAAGGTTCCGGTCCCGTTGGTTAGGATCACGGCTCCCGTGCCATCACAAAGCAAATGGATGAAGGAGATGAATTTTTTTGCAGGTGGCTGAATTTGAGGAGGATGTTCCATTGTCTCTGTAGATAGATGGAGGAAGGTTGTGTCCGGTGCCTGGTGCTGCTCCCTGGAATTGGAGTTCCTGTCTGGTGCCTGTGGATGCACGGAATCCACACTGGGATTTGGGAACAGCTCCTCAGCCACTGGGAGGAGACTGCTGAGGAGGAACCCAGTGATGACCATCGCTGTGACAGACAACAGCGGGACCCGTCTGTAGTTACAGTGTCGGATTTGCCTCCTCTCTTGTGTGTCTCTCTGACCGCGACTGCTGCCTGAGCTGTGGCCATTGGGTGTGGAGGTGCAACCAGCCTGGAGATGCCGTGCTCTTGGATTCCGAGTCTGTACAGTTCCCTCCACACAGAGAACCCCAGCGCTACAAATCAAATTCAGTAATTTTTACTGGCAACTTGAAAATTCATGTCAAGTTATGAATTAAAGATTCATAAGTAATGCAAGTAATGGAGTTAATACAGAATATCTCCAAGACTCCATTCCGTTAACACGTGGCATAGATCACTCCCAGGGAAAGGAGAAAATTCAGAACCATTTCAGGTAGAATTCTTTAAAATGTCAAACAAAGTGAGTGAACTGATGGGCATGGCTTTAAGCAGATCAGCAGCTCAGGAGCCAAGGCGGTGTGAGGGTGTTGGTGTCCTTGCACTGAGTTTGTTTGGATCTGGTAGAAAACAATATGATCCATTCCCCACTACATCCTATTCAGAACATTTCCAGTATCCATCACAGCATAAAATAACATGTAATGGATTCTTCCAGTGTGCAATCGTTCTGTCAAAACAATTTGTGGAATAAACAGCAGCCTTCAGCCCAGGCTTATACATTTCCTCAATTATTTTAATGCAAGAACAGTAATGATGTCAGTCCTTATATCTGGGCACTCTACCAAGAAGGTGCATTAGGCTGCAATAAGCTAACATCTTGTAAAAGCTGCTTCCTTTTCATCTGACACTCCCATTATAATGCAGTCATTGTGTTGAGTATTAAACCATGCGGGTAACCCAGAACCCACTGACGTTCAGTAACCGAGTTAGAGCACCATTTTCTGTATGAGGCCGGCAGATGTAATGCAGCAGGTGATCTAAGTTATCGTAAATCCAATAAGCTTTTAAAATTCATTTCTCATTTCAGTCTACCAATTGTAACATTTTAATATCCAGTCATGAAATAAATCCCTTGACGTAATGGCAATATTCAAAATGCAGCCATAAAATCAAAGAGCAATAAAATGCTCCGTGCAATCCCACTGCATTGTATTGCAACATCAGAACACGGTGTACAGCACAAATCCAGCAGTGTCGTTTGCTGCTGGTTTAGGCTTGTTGGGTTCAAGGTTTTGTCATCTCCAGTTAGTCTCTCCTGGATTGACAACACTTGCTTTTCTGATCACTTATGTTTTGACAAGAAGCTTCCTGCTGCTGATACTTGTACAAGGGGGGCAGGGGACCACAGATGGGTGTGGGTTAGGGTGGGATATCCCAGCATGGTCCCATTGGACAGGCCACACCATTCACGTACCCAGCAGCAGAGCCCCGAGACAGACGCTCTGCTCTGAGCTCTGACAGAGAGGAGGTTACCAGGCAGTTGGAGGGACAGACTCAAGGACGTGCTCAAAGCTTCCTTGAAGAAATCCGGCATTCCCACTGATTCCTTGGAATCTCTGGCCCACGACTGCTCAAAGTGGGGTATGAGCTCTTGGAATGGGATTGGGAAACTCCAGAGCCACGAATGTGTTTATTCATTGCTGCCCTTTGCAAACCATTCCATGTCCTTACTGCCAATGGATTAAGATGATGGTAATGTGCTGAGCCTATAATATTGAGCTTTTTCAAAGGCGGTACCGAGGATTTGGAAAAGGACTCCAGAGCTATCAACTGCGCTCTCAATAATCACATCAGGCCGATAGTCAGCCTGGTTTTTCCTCTCATTGGAATACACAGAGTGATGAAATGAAACAGCACAGACACAGCTGTTACCATCCGAACCTCGGATTGTCTGGCAGTCCAGGCAGGCAAACCTGGTAGTGTAGCGGTTAACGTAACACTATTACAGCGGCAGCGACCCAGGTTCAATTCCGGCTGCTGTCTGTAAGGAGTTTGTACGTTCTCCCTGTGTCTGCGTGGGTTTTCTCCGGGTGCTCCGGTTCCCTCCCACATTCCAAAGACATACGGGTTAGGAAGTTGTGAGCGTGCTATGTTGGTGCTGGAAACGTGGCGACACTTGCGGGCTGCCCCCAGAACACCAACGCAAAAAGATGCATTTCACTGTGTGTTTCAATGTACGTGTGACTAATAAAGATATCTTATCTTATCTCATCAAATATTATCTTCCCTCTGACTGTCAGACTGAAGGTGAAATGTCCCCACTTACTGCTTTACTGTAACCTTGTTCATTTTCCCTCCTTGAGGGTTGAATGTTTCTTCCTGGACCTTGGACGGAGCTATGACTGACTGGGTTGTGGTGGACAGATGCACACTTGTACAGGTCACTGCGATCCTGCAGATGGAGGTTGGCGGGAAGTCCTCCTGAGTTCCACGGCAGACACAGCCACATTTTGGTTAGTAGGGTGGATGAGAGCATTTTTGATGGTGGACAGCAGAAGAAGGAAGGGTTGAATCATGTTGTCCACTGGGTTTGGTCAGCGGGGAGGAGCGTTGGGATGTTTTAGTTGATGTTAGGAGACTATTGCCTTCCATGTCTGCCCCTCCCCCTCGAGAGACAGGGATGGTGGCTGTGACGAGAGGTTTCCTGAGTTGGCAGTCTCCACCAGCGGTCTTCACCAGCTCTAGGTAATGTTGAAAATCAAAAAATTCCTGCAGACACCAGAAACACTCAGCAGGTCAGGCGGCATCTGTGGGAAGAGAAACAGAGTCAACATTTCAGCTCAGAGACTCTCCATCTGATCTGGTGAAGGCCCATCGACCTGAACCATTAGCTGTGTTTCTCTCCCCACAGATGCTGCCTGACCTGCCGAGTGTTTCCAGCATTTTCTCTCTGTAATGTTGATTAACCTTGTTCTCCACCCTTCCCTTCACGGATGTGCTGACACACCCCACAGAAGGTGGATGGATTGTCACTGGTGTCGGGCACAGATCAGCACTGCACACACCCCCAGACTGTGGTGACCACCCTCAAAGCTCTGCATCAACAATACAAGGATAGCTCTGTGAGGCATTTGAATGTTTCCCATGGCAAACACTGAGAAGTCAACTGAAGGGTATTGTCTGATGTTCAACAGGGCAACAGTGCGGTACAGCAGGTAGTGCTGCTGCCTCACAGCTCCAAAGACCCAGGTTCAATCCCGACCTCGGGTGCTGTCAGTGTGGAGCTTGCATGTTCTCCCTGTGACCGCGAGGATTTCCCTGCGGTTCCTCCAACATCACAAATGACATGCTGGTGGGTTAATGGGTCACTGTAAATAAACCCTGGTTTAGGGTAAGTGGCAAGAGGGCCAAAGAGGAGTTGGAGACACAAGAGACTGCAGATGCTGGAATCTGGAGCAAAAATCAAACCGCTGGAGGAACTCAGTGGGTCGAGCAGCATCTGTGGAGATGTGTGAGAAAGAATAAGTTGCAGGGGTATAGGGAAATAAGGAAGGGGGCGATGGGGCAGATGGGTTCACTCTCTTAAGAACCAGCAGGCAGCAAATGGGCTGAATTGCCTTTGTGGAACATGTCCTGTGAATACTTCCATCTGTTACCCGATGTAAAATAGTTTTCATGGTCGCTTGTTGGATTAGAACCACCCCACAAACCACGGGAACAGCTCAAACTACGGTGGATCACCAGGACCAGGTAAAAACGGTGCAACTTGCAAAGCCTTCAGCCACTGATGGCATTTCATCCATCCAATATCCAAGGTCACCGACTCCACCCAGCCTATCCTCTTCGCCTCATCAACAGATAAACTGGATAGGATTTCAATATCCCCCGAAAAGGGAGAAATTAAATCTGAACCTTCATCTCTGTCCAGTAATTCCAAACAGTGACTTGTTTCAGTATTCGCAGAAAGCCTGAAATGTCATCCTGTAAGTACTGACTCTGCTGCCTGAATGAGATGAAGAGATTTAGTTATCAGAATCAGGTTTATTATCACTGACGTATGTCGTGAAATGTGTTGTTTTGTGGCTGCAGGACAGTGCAAGACATAAAGACATAAAAATTACCATAAGTTACAAAAATAAATAAATAGTGCAAAAGAGGAATAACGAGGCAGTGTTCATGGGTTCATGGGCCTTTCAGAAATCTGACAGAGTGGAAGAAGCTGTTCCTGAATCATTGAGTGTGGGTCTTCAGGCTCCTGTACCTCCTCCCCGATGGTGGTAACGAGAAGAGGGCATGTCCCGGGTGGTGAGGGTCCTTAGTGATGGATGCCGTCTTCTTGAGGCAACGCCTCTTGAAGATGTCCTCGATGGTGGGGAGTGTTGTGCCCGTGATGGAGCTGGCTGAGTCTTCAACCCTCTGCAGCCTCTTTCAATCCTGTGCATTGGAGCCTCCATACCAGGCGGTGATGCAACCAGTCAGAATGCTCTCCACCGTACATCTGTAGAAATTTGCAAGAGCCTTTGGTGACATACCAAATCTCCTCAAACTCCTAATGAAGTAGAGCCATTGGCATGCCTTCTTCGTGATTGCATCAATGTGTTGGACCCAGGATAGATCTTCTGAGATGTTGATGCCCAGGACCTTGAAGCTGCTCACCCTTTCCACCGCTGACCCCTCAATGAGGACTGGTGTGTGTTCTCCCGACTTCCCCTTCCTGAAGTCCTCAGTCAGTTCCTTGGTCTTGCTGACGTTGAGTGTGAGGTTGTTGTTGCAACACCACTCAACCAGCCGATCTATCTCACTCCTGTATGTCTCCTCATCGCCATCTGAGATTCTGCCAATGACAGTGGTGTCATTGGCAAATAGATGGCATTTGAGCTGTGCCTAGCCACACAGTCATGAGAGTAGAGAGAGCAGAGCAGTGGGCTAAGCACGCATCCTTGAGGTGCGCCTGTGTTTATTGTCAGCGAGGAGGAGATGTTACTACCAATCCGTGCTGACTGTGGTCTCCTGATAAGGAAGTCGAGGATCCAGTTGCAGAGGGAGGTACAGAGGCCCAGGTTTTGAAGCTTGTTGATTAGTACTGAAGGGATGATGGTGTTGAACACTGAGCTGTAATCAAGAAACAGCAGTCTGACGTATGTTTTGCTGTTGTCTAGATGCTCCAAAGCTGACTGGAGAACCAGTGAGATTGCATCTGCTGTAGACCTGTTGTGGCAGTAGGCAAATTGCAGCGGGTCCAGGTCCTTGCTCAGGCAGGAGTTAATTCTAGCCATAACCAACCTCTCGAAGCACTTCATCACAGTAGGTGTGAGTGCTACCGGGCGATAGTCGTTGAGGCAACTCACCCTGCTTTTCTTGGGCACCGGTATGATTGATGCCCTTTTGAAGCAGGTGGGAACCTCTGACTGCAGCAGTGAGAGGTTGAAGATGTCCTTGAACACTCCAGCCACTTGGTCATCACAGATTTTCAGCACCCAGTCAGGTACACCGTTGGGGCCTGACGCCTTGTGAGGGTTCACCCTCTTGAAGGATGTTCTGACGTCGGCTTCCGAGACAATGATCACAGGGTCACCAGATGCTGTGAGGATTCGCACAGGTGTAGTGTTATTCTCCCTTTCAAAGTGTGCATAAAAGGTGTTGAGTTCATCAGGGAGTGAAGCATCACTGCCACTTGTTAGAGTTATATTGATATAAGAAAACATAACAGCACCTTTAAAATGTATTATTCACACAGTTTTTGAAGTCAAAATTGGATCATGCACTTGATGAACAGTGATCTTACTTTGAGCTCACAGCACAAAAACAAACGATTGATAAGAATCAAGGAATGTCGGAAATAAGATGAGATAAGATTTCTTTTAGTCACATGTATATCGAAACACACAGTGAAATGCATCTTTTGCGTAGAGTGTTCTGGGGGCAGCCCGCAAGTGTCGCCACACTTCCAGAGCCAACATAGCACGCCCACAACTTCCTAACCTGTACGTCTTTGCAATGTGGGAGGAAACCGGAGCACCCGAAGGAAACCCACGCAGACACACGGGGAGAACGTACAAACTCCTTACAGACAGCGGTAGGAATTGAACCTGAGTCGCTGGCGCTGTAATAGCGTTCTGCCATCCGCTACACTACCGTGCCTGCCCCCCATCCCTCGAACCTGCCTCACCACTCATCGAGACCATGGCCTCACCTTCTCCCCAGCACCATTTTCCTGCAGATTCCTTATACCCATTGATTGCCGTAATGTCCAGTGATCTATCAAACCCTGTTTTGAATGCTCTCAGTGACTTTATCAGCAGGGCATTGAGTTGGGAGGTCATGGTGCAGTTTTACAACCTTGGAGTGTTTTTTCTTGGAGTGCAGGAGATTGAGGGGTGACCTTACAGAGGTGTATAAAATCATGAGGGGCATCGATAGGGTGAGTGCACTCAGTCTTTTTCCCAGGGTTGGGGAATCAAGAACTAGAGGGCACAGGTTTAAGGTGAGAGGGAAGAGATTTAATAGGAGTCTGAGGGGCAACTTCCTTACACAGAGGGTGGTGTGTATGTGGAGTGAGCTGCCAGAGGAAGTGGTTGAGGCAGGTACAGTAACAATGTTTAAAAGACATTTGGATAAGTACGTGGACAGGAAAGGTTTAGAGGGACACGGGCCAAACGCGGGCAGGTGGAGCTGGCTCAGATGGGGCATCTTGGTCGGCGTGGACCAGTTGGGACGAAGGGCCTGTTTCTGTGCTGTGTGACTCTGTGACCTTATGGATGAGCTTCCGCAGCCCTCAGTTGGAGAGAATTCCAGAGGTTCACCACCCTGCTCATCTCAGTCTGAAATAACCTCTCCCTTATTCTCAAACTGGTCCTGGACTCCTAAGCCAGGGGAAACATCTGCTCTGTACCCAACATATTGGGCCCTTTGTGTGTTTCCACGAGATCTCTTCTCATTCTTCGAGACTCTAGTGAATCCAGTCCTAGATGACTCAGTCTCTCTTTATGCAGCAAACCTGCCATCCCTACAACCAGTCTATGGTATCTTCACTGCATTCCCTCTGGGTCTTAAGTCTAAACACAGGAGGGGAGGAGAGTTGGCACTGGAAGGTATGGTGATGCATATACACAAAAGAAATAATGCATAAGGTACAAGAAATGTTGTTCCTTTAAGGTTGAAAAACCCAACAGGAAAAGTGATTCTTTCTTAAGTAAAAAGACCGAAATGGTCCACAGTCCTCCAGGTGTGGTCTCGTCAAGGGCCTGTACAATTACAATAAGGCTTACTTACCCTTATAATCCACCTCCTGCCCTACGTCCCTCTCTTCACCCCTTTACTACTCCCAACCCCTCTCACCCCTTTCCTCCCACCAGCCCCGCCCCACCACCCTCCCTTCCCCACCACCCTTCTATTCTTCTACAAACCCACTGATGCCCACAGCTACCTCGATTACAGCTCCTCCCACCCTGTCTCTTGCAAGCACGCAATCCCTTTTACTCAATTTCTGCGCCTCCGCTTCATCTGTTCCCATGATGAGGCTTTCCACTCCAGGACATCCGAGATGTCCAACTTCTTTTCTAACCGAGGCTTC
Source organism: Pristis pectinata (assembly GCF_009764475.1). Lineage (NCBI taxonomy): Eukaryota > Metazoa > Chordata > Chondrichthyes > Rhinopristiformes > Pristidae > Pristis > Pristis pectinata. Next base: position 1,707,337 of record NC_067427.1, on the reverse strand, counting down.
CCCCCGACTGTGGTCGAGAGAGCTCACACCCGCACCTCTGCTCTCATCCCCACCCCTCCCAGACCCGACAGGGATAGGGTCCCACTTGTCCTCGCACTTAATCCCACCAGCCTACGTATCCAACACCTCATTCTCCGCCACTTCCACCATCTCCAACAGGACCCCACCACCAAGCATATCTTCCCCTCCCCACCCCTTTCTGCTCCTTGCACTACTCCCCCCTCCCCCACCCACCCTGCTCCCACCCCTTTCCACTGCCCCCACCATAGGTGTAACACCTGTCCCTACACCTCCATCACCTCCATCCAGGGACCCAAACAGTGCTTTCGGGTGAGACAGAGATTCACCTGTACCTCTCTTAATATTATCTGCTGCATTCGGTGCTCCAGGTGTGGCCTCCCCTACACTGGGGAGACCAAACGCAGACTAGGTGACCGTTTCGCAGAACACCTGCGTTCTGTCCGTAACCGCCATCTGCATCTCCCCGTTGCCAGTCACTTTAACTCCCCCTCCCGCTCTATCACTGAGATGTCAGTCCTCGGCCTCCTCCACTGCCGGGAGAATTCCAAGCGCAAACTGGAGGAACAGCACCTCATTTTCTGCCTTGGAACCTTGAGACCTAACAGCATGAACATTGAATTCTCCCACTTTAGGTGATCCCCACATCCCCCACCACCCCCTCACCACCCCCCCCCCCACCCCACCACTGTGCTTCTTCTCTTCTTCCCTTTCCTAGCCTTTTTTTTCTCTCTTCTTACCTTTGACACATCCCCGGTGGATCTGCTCTCCACTCCCCCACCACCCCTCCCACACCTGCCCATCACCATCTCTTACCTGCATCTACCTATCACCCTCCCCGCCTCCCCTCTTTTGTCCACCTATCACTGCTCTGCTTTCCCCTCCTATATATTGGGCTTCCCCTTTTCCTATCTTCAGTCCTGAAGAAGGTCCTGACCTGAGACGTTTACTGCCTGCTCTTCCCCACGGATGCTGCCTGGCCTGCTGAGTTCCTCCAGCATCATCGTGTTTTTCATCTAGATTCCAGCATCTGCAGTCCTTTGTTTCTCCTGTAATCAGACCCTCTTGCAGTAAAGGCTAATGCACCATTATGTCAGTTATTCTCCCCACGAGTCTTCCTGCACCTCTCAAAACCCATCAACCAATCCTCCTTCAGGTGTTCTGGCAGCTTCTATATAAAAAAACCATTCCTGCTCATCAGCTCAGCCCCTTTTGGAGAGATTTGTGGATCCAGTGTCAAGACCAAGGTTGGTTAATGAAAGGTTCACCCCTTTTTCTGTCAATCACCTCTGATGAACTTGGAGTTTCCTGCAGGTGAAAACTTCTGTTAATAAAATTCCAAAAAATGCTGATACTAGAACTCTGCAATAAAAACAAAAAATTCTGGAACTGCTCCTCAGGACAGGCAGCATGTGTGGGGACAGAAACAGAATTCATGTTTCAGGATGATGACCCTTTGTAGAACTGGGAAAGAGAGCCAACAAGTCGGCTGTAAGTTGCAGATGATGGGGCAGGACGGATAGGATAGAGGGAACGTCTCTGAGAGGGTGAGGCCAGGGTTGCTGTGGGGACAAGGTATGACTGAAGTCATTTGGTGGGTGGGTTACTGGAGGGCACCTGTGAGCAGTTTCAAAGTAAGCCTTCACTTTGAGAAGGTATTTCCCATGGTTTGTACTGCCTAGCCCCAGCCCATTCAGCAGACGATGATTCCTGCAATAAAAATAGGCCCAAATGTTAATCAGTTCCTGAAGATTTTCATCAGTCACTCCGAGGAACACAGATGTAGGAAGCAATATGAAACTAAAGAATTGCATCATGCTGTCAGCTACAAAACATTTCCGACAGGAAGAATAGACAATTCCTCCTCGGTCACCCACAACGCTGTTTGATGGAATTACACAAAAGAACTATTCTCAAAATCTTTTGAAGCTGTTGTTCTCTGATCTAGCCTCAAGAATAGGAACTCCTGTCCAGCAGAAGATTCTAACTTATATCAAACATGTTTTTTTCTGAAACTTGTTTTGAGGAAGATGCAGCAATCAATTATTACAATGTGTTGTCGTTCACCAAACATATTCACATGCAGTCTCCTTCCCCTACACGTGGTCCCATCACATGTTGTATTAATTCAGAACAACAAGAATGAATCAGAATCAGCTTTACTATCACTGACTTATATGACATGAAATGTGCTGTTTTGCGGCAGCAGTACAGTGCAATGACATCAAATTACTATAAATTACAAAATAAATAAATAGTGCAAAAACAAAAGGAGTAACGAGGTTGTGTTCATGGGTTCATACATCGTTCAGAAATGATGGCAGAGGGGAAGAAGCTGTTCCTGAATCATTGAGTGTGGGTCTTCAGGCTCCTGTACCTCCTCCCCGATGGTAGTAATGAGAAGAGGGCATGTCCCGGGTGGTGAGGGTCCTTAGTGATGGATGTCGCCTTCTTGAGGCGCCGCCTCTTGAAGATATTCTCAATGGTGGGGAGGGTTGTGCCCGTGATGGAGCTGGCTGAGTCTACAACTCTCTGCAGCTTCTTTTGATCCTCCGCATTGGAGCCTCCATACCAGGCGGTGATGCAACCAGTTAGAATGCTCTCCACCATACATCTGTAGAAACTTGTAAGTGTCTTTGGTGACAGACCAAATCTCCTCAAACACGTAATGAAGTAGAGCTGCTGGCATGCCTTCTCCATGATTACATCAATGTGTTGGGCCCAGGATAGATCCTCTGAGATGTTGACACCCAGGAACTTGAAGCTGCTCACCCTTTCCACCGCTGACCCCTCAGTGAGGACTGGTGTGTGTTTTCCTGACTTCCCCTTCCTGAAATTCACAATCAATTCCTTGGTCTTGCTGATGTTGAGTGTGAGGTTGTTGTTGCAACACCACTCAACCAGCCGATCTATCTCACTCCTGTACGCTCCTCATCGCCATCTGAGATTCTGTCAACAGTGGCATCATCAGTGAGTGTATAGATGGTGTTTGAGCTGTGCCTAGCCCGACAGTCATGAGTTGTTAGAAACAAAAATAAATGTCAAGGTCACACAACCCCAACTTCTAATGAAGTTGAGCATTGAAACCGGGTGCTTGGGATAAATTTTTTGAAAAACCTTATTTAAAAGTATAGTAAACATAATTGTTGCTTGAATTCAATCAGCATTTTGAAATTCAAGATTTGTATTTCACTGCTTTTTAACTGATAAAATAATTTATTTGATTACTTCTTTGTGTAGTATGAAGTGTTTGGAACTTCACCTCGGGCCCTGGAGCTAAACACATGGGCTCACGACGCTGCCAAAGCTCAGCTCATTTGAAGACACAAATGAAGGAAGACCATCGACCTGATACACAAACTCTGTTTCTCTCCCCACAGGTGCTGCCTGATCTGTTTGGCACTTCCAACAATTAATGATCTTATTTTAGATTTCCAGTATTCCAGTATTTGCTTTTGTGGAAAGAAAATCAGCAATTATTTCAATTCAGCAAACCTCAGTAAGTGAGGTCGGAACCCAATGAGCAGTGGCAAAGCCTCTCTGTAATTTTGATGCCGATATCGGGCACCCCATTTGCCAACATGAAGTGGCCCTTCCCTACAGCGAACAAGCTGTGACTGTTTGAAAGGCCCAGCCTGTCATCTGAAAAAGGGTCTGATGTAAAACCACCTCAGCCTTTAGAACTTCCCAGAAAGAGGTCCCACAGAGGAGGTGGTCTCGCACTGCTCCTTTGGGCCTTGATGTGGAGCAGGCCATGAGATGGAGGGGGCTCTGTGGTGGAGGGGGCTCTGTGGTGGAGCAGGCCATGAGATGGAGGGGGCTCTGTGGTGAAGATGGCCACAGGGGGTGGAAAATGTCCCTCCCTGAACCACCCTGTCTGATAGCTGCTCTCAAATCTTCTCACTATTTTGAAATGTCTCTGATATAAAAGTGTAATTAACTAAAAAGTTACAAACCATTAACAAAAAATAGTAAGATCATTGAAAAAAATTTTTTGACTGACATAAACTAATGAAAAGAAAATAACTTAAAGGGATGAAACAAACCACTCAGCTTCACTTATCTTTATAATGAGGTTTGTGGTAACTGAATGGGACTGGGTTGGACATGCAGTCCACACTGGGGTTAAACCAAGCGGCTGGATATGAAGGCCATCAGCCCCATGGCTGGTACATGATCTCCTGTCCATTCCCTGATCCAAATTGCCGCTGGCTGACGGTTCTCTCTGGCCAGCGATCAGCACAATCCAGCCATCCTTTTTGATCAGACCTTGAATAGCAGGGTGCCCAAGAACTTAAACTGACAGCCACTCCACAGTGAGAGAAATAAACAGGAGCTGATTGAGCCCAAGGTGTCCACTCCTCCCACCCTGCCACACCTGGTGTCCGTGGGCAGTCATCCTGCAGCCATCCAAGTTCTATCCTCTGGAATTCTCTCTCTCCAGGTTTCCCTTAAAACCAACATCTGTGGCCACAATAACTCACCCTCTATTTAACAGTTGAATTTTTAACACAAACTATAAGTCAATGTGCCAGAGAATGAAATGAGACCTTCTCCCCCCCAAACTGTTTGTGTGGAATGATGCAATCCTTCAAACTGTGCCACATTCAGGGAAAAGCTCGCTGCCAAATTAGGAACAGGTTTTGCAGAGAATTGATGTTGTTGGTTTCATGGGATTTATTCCACATGTGACAGCAACTAATGGGAGATATTGAGAATCAGAATCAGATTTATTATCCCTGACATGTAGTGTGAAATGTGTTGCTTTGCGGCAGCAGTACAGTGCAGTGCAGAGACATAAAGATCTGTAAATTACAAAAATAAATAAATAGTGCAAAGAGTCATAAAGTCATAGAGCACTACAGCACAGAAACAGGCCCTTTGGCCCATCTAGTCCATGCTGGCCTGGTTTTCTGCCTAGTTCCATCTACCTGCATCCGGACCATTGCCCTCCAGACCTCTCTCATCCATGCACTTATCCAAACTTCTCTTAAATGTTACAACTGAATCCACATCTACCACTTCCACTGGCAGCTCGTTCCACACTCGCACCACCCTCTGAGTGAAGTAGTTACCCCTCAGATTCCCCTTAAATATTTCACCTTTCACCCTAAACCTATGTCCTCTAGTTCTAGTCTCACCCAACTTGAGGGGGAAAAGCCTGCATGCATTCACCCTATCTATACCCCGCATCATTTTGTATACCTTTGTAAGGGTCTCCCCTCATTCTTCTGTGTTCCAGGGAATAAAGTCCTAACCTACTTAACTCAGGTCCTCAAGACCCAGCAACATCCGTGTAAATTTTCTCTGCAAAGGAATAATGAGGTAGTGTTCATGGGTTTATGGACTGTTCAGAAATCTGATGGCGGAGGGCAAGAAGCTGTTCCTGAATCATTGAGTGTGGGTCTTCAGGCTCCTGTACCTCCTCCCTGATGGTAGTAACAAGAAGAGGACATGTTCCAGATGGTGAGGGTCCTTAATGATGAATGCCGCCTTCCTGAGGCACCATCTCTTGAAGATGTCCTCGATGGTGGGAGGGTGGGAACAAAGAAATGGCAGACTAACTGCATAAGTATTTTGCGTCAGTCTTCACTGTGGGGTAGAAGTGAGTTTGGTCGCTATTACTAAGGAGAAGGTGCTTGGGAAGCTGAAAGGTCTGAAGGTGGATAGGTCACCTGGACCAGATGGACTACACCCCAGGGATCTGAAAGAGGTAGCTGAAGAGATTGTGGAGGCGTTAGTAGTGATCCTTCAAGAATCACTCGAGTCAGGAATGGTTCCAGAGGACTGGAAAATCGCAAATGTCACCCCGCTCTTTAAGAAGGGACGGAGGCAAAAAAAGGAAATTACAGGCCGGTCAGCCCGGCTTCAGCGGTTGTAAGATGTTCGAGTCCATTAATAAGGATGAGGTTTCAGGGTACTTGGAAGCTCATGATAAAATAGGCCGAAGTCAGTATGGTTTCCTTAAGGGGAGATCTTGCCTGACAAATCTGTTGGAATCCTTTGAGGAAGGAACAGGCAGGATAGACGAAGGAGAGTCAGTGGATGTTGTTTACTTGGATTTTCAGAAGGCCTTTGACAAGGTGCCGCACATGAGGCTGCTAAACAAGATCGGAGCCCGTGGTATTCCAGGAAATGTACTAGCACGGATAGAAGATTGGCTGACTGGCAGAAAGCAACGAGTGGGAATAAAGGGAGCCTTTTCTGGTCGGCTGCCGGTTACTAGTGGTGTTCCCCGGGGGTCGGTGTTGGGTCTGCTACTTTTCATATTATATGTTAATGATCTGGATGATGGAATTGAGGGCTTTGTGGCCAAGTTTGCTGATAATACAAAGATAGGTGGAGGGGCAGGTAGTGCTGAGGAAACAGGATTTGGGAGTCCCAGTGCAGGATTCCCTAAAGGTTAACTTGCAGGTTGAGTCGGTAGTAAGGAAGACAAATGCAATGTTAGCATTCATTTCGAGAGGACTAGAATATAAAAGCAAGGATGTAATGCTGAGGCTTTATAAGGTGTTGGTCAGACCACATTTGGAGTATTGTGAGCAGTTTTGGGGCCCATATCTACAGAAGGATGTGCTGGCATCGGAGAGGGTCCAGAGGAGGTTTACAAGAATGATCCCGGGAATGAAAGCGTTAACGTACGAGAAATATTTGATGTCTCTGGGCCTGTACTCACTGGAGTTTGGAAGGATGAGGGGGGATCTCATTGAAACATACCAAATACTGAAAGGCCTGGATAGAGTGGACATTGAGAGGATGTTTCCAGTAGTGGGAGAGTCTAGGACCAGAGGGCACAGCCTCAGAATAAAATGATATCCCTTTAGAACTGAAATGAGGAGGAATTTCTTCAGCCAGAGGGTGGTGAATCTGTAGAATTCATTGCCACAGGTAGCCGTGGAGGCCAAGTCATTGGGTATATTTAAAGCAGAGGTTGACAGGTTCTTGATTAGTGAGGGTGTCAAAGGTTACGGGGAGAAGGCAGGAGAATGGGGTTGAGGGGGAAAAATAAATCAGCCGTGATCAAATGGTAGAGCAGACTCGATGGGCTGAATGGCCTAATTCTGCTCCTAGGTCTTATGCTCTTATGGTTGTGCCCATGATGGAGTTGGCTGAGTCTACAACCCTCTGCAGCCTCTTATGATCCTGCGCATTGGAGCCTCCGTACCAGGCTGTGATGCAACCAGTCAGGATGCTCTCCATCGTACATCTGTAGGAATTTGCAAGAGTCTCTGACGTACTGAATCTCCTCAAACTCCTAATGAAGTAGAGCCACTGGCGTGCCTTCTTGATGATTGCATCAATGTGTTGGGCCCAGGATAGATCCTCTGAGATGTTGACGCCTAGGAACTTGAAGCTGCTCACCCTTTCCACCCTGACCCCTCAATGAAGACTGGTGTGTGTTCTCCCGACTTCCCCTTCCTGAAGTCCACAATCAGTTCCTTGGTCTTGCTGACGTTGAGTGTGAGGTTGTTGTTGCAACACCACTCAGCCAGCCAATGTCTCTCACTCCTGTACGCCTCCTCGTTGCCATCTGAGATTCTGCCAACAGCAGAGGTGTCATCAGTGAATTTATAGATGGCGTTTGAGCTGTGCCTAGCCACACAGTCACCAGTGTAGAGCAGTGGGCTAAGCACACATCCTTTACAACTCCCCATTTTCGTTCCTATACCTAAATTAACAGACCCAAGTTACTTCGCCTCTTTACAATCTACCTCCTCGTGCACTCTCAATGAGCAATGCATTGGATGCATGGTCTCCCAGTGGAAGATGCATCGACCCCAGTCTCTCAATGGAAGATGTGTTGGATTGCTTCCCCTGCCCCACCCTCTGTCTCTGTGTTCAGTTTGGTGGTCTGACAAAGCCTGAATGAGGCTGGTTTGAAAGGTCACGTTATCAATGACCTGTCTTGGAGTTTTTCTCCATTCCCTTCTGAAAGTTCCTTCTGCTTCCATCATCCACCTTCCAAATCACAACTTGCCCACGACAAGAATTCCTCACCTTTCCCCCAACGTTCCTGCCCGGATTTTTTTAACAGTTACCTGAAGCTTCTCGGGACATTCAATAATCCCGATCATTGCTGCTGTTAAATAATTGGTCCCTGAGACTTGACTTTAGGGCAATATTGAAATGGAATGGGAGCAGAAGCCAGATCGAGGAGCAGTCGACATCACTTGCCCCAATTGCCAACCGGGCAAAGACAATAACTTCTCCATTCTAACAAGCACTAAAAATGAAATAAAAAGTCAGGACAACACGTTAAATCAATCATTTATTTTTGAATGTAGCCAGGTACTCTGCAGAACAGGCTGGGAAAAACACTTTGTAACACCAAGGTTTGACCAGACCTTGAAAAGCAGGGAGTCCTAGAACTTCAACTCACTTCTGATACACTGAAAAGTCATTTCACAAGATAAGAGAAACCAGCAAAGACAGATGTTGAACAAAAGCCAGGGATGTCATGTTTTTCATTGGACAAAGCAGTAACTTTGCAAGTGATAAACAAATGCTTTCCTTGATGTTCGTTTATAGCTGGTGTTGGAACATGTTACATCGATACTCCGGACTCACTGATACAGTACGTGAGGGCCCCAACCACTTCACTGCCCAGCATAGCCGTGTCCCAGCTGACAGCCCAGCCCCTGGCCACATCTGGTTTCCAGGTCCGTTCCAGCCTCATCTCCCAGGCAGGAGTTTCAGAAAGTCAGCCATGAGGAATTGAATTTCAAACCTCCTGGCTCTACTGCAGAAGACCCAGTGAAATTAAAAAGTAAATGATTGACTTAACATGTTGGCCTGAATTTTTATCTTTTTCTCTTACTCTTGGTGCTTGTTAGAGTGGAGAAATCATTGTCTTGGCCCAGTTGGTAATTAGGGCAAGTGAAAGCATGGATTAAATATTTTTTATTGAACCCGTGGACAGAGATGGGAAGAAGGTTAACGAAAAAGAAGGCTAAAGTTATTCAAAGAGGCAGTGCCCTCAACCTGTGCCTTAAACTTGTTCCCTGGAGAATAAGATTCTGACCTGGACAATACTTATCAGTTGCTAGAGGAGTGGAGAATGAAGGGAGGAGGTTCTCAGAGCAGACATCAGATGCTCTCTGCAGACACAGTGTGATGGTCACTCGTCTTTGCTGATCAAACTGCAGGTACTCGGTGTTGAGTGTCTGAGGGCGTTCCATTCTTCAAACTTTCAGAAAACTTGCAAAGGAAATGCCACAGATTCAAAGCTGCCACTGACACCAGATAATATTCAAGGAGATATTTATTGCAAAGGGAGTTGTTGGAAGCTGCCAGCTGTAACAAAAATAACCGCTCTGAGTAGTGGAAAATGTTTGGTTCCACCTTGTGAGTGATCCATCCTTCCTTTTGGAATGTTGCATATCAGCTTGAGCTTTTATGGTCAAATTTGGTAATTGTGCATTAAAAAGCACTCAAGGAAAATATATTACATTTGGGAACAGAGAGGCCTGGAGCAATCTATGAATGCAGACAGGGAGCTAAATTGCTTTTTCTGTACAGTCAACTCATTTGTTACAACAAAGTATAAATCACTTCATTCATTCGTTTATGTGGTTTGGAAATAACTTTCCCTTTTTGTTTGTTCCGATAGTTTTCTCCCGTCCCACCCAGGCAGCCATTCTTGCTCTGTGAGAATAGATGGCCCATTCAGAGGTGCTATTGCACTGCAGAGGCATCACAGCCAGGCTAGTCCTGTGCCCAGTTTATGTGGAAAAATAGGAGTCATGTGATATCGAGTGAGAGATTGCCTGATGTACTCACTCGAGGTGTGGGACCAAACGCCCCCTCGAGGTGTGGGACCCCATGCCCCCTCGAGGTGTGGGACCAAACGCCCCCTCGAGGTGTGGGACCGCATGTCCCCTCGAGGTGTGGGACCGCATGTCCCCTCGAGGTGTGGGACCAAACGCCCCCTCGAGGTGTGGGACCAAACGCCCCCTCGAGGTGTGGGACCAAACGCCAAGAAATCAGACTTGAATGTAGAAAACTGCTATGGATTGAAACCTGCGGTTTGTCAGGTTTGTCACTGACACCACCCACTCTGTGCTGTGTTTAACTCTCCTGTATAAACACTGGTTACAGGTCACACAGGGAACAACTGTAAAGAACCCGCTCCACCCAACAGAACCGTAGAGGTTTAGCAGAATAAAAGATCCCATTGACCCAACCAAATCTATTCCAGTTCCTTCACTCTACTTCCCAGACAGGGGCAGACCCAGTGTGCACCATTTATCGAAGTTCAGATACAAGTTAGTGCTTTTCTTCCTTGTGGGTTCTGCTCTGGGGGGTCCAGGCTTCCCTCCACCTCTGAGAAAGCATGTTGTGCCACCGGTCATTTGGTGAAGGTGGTGATGAAGGTTGTCACCTGGGGAACACTCAGAACTGGTACTTACTCACAAAGTCACTGACACAGCCAGTGAGCCACCATGCTGAAGGTTGGTTGTCAATCTCAGCCTGACTGAATCCAAAGGGAACTCAAATTTGTGGTGAAATGTCCCAAGGTTTATCCAGCTGGAGTTAAGGGCAACCTTCACTGGCAGAGGGACGAGGGCTGTTCTCCACCGATTTACTTTGTACAGGCCGAATGCCAGGCAGATTTGGCACCACCTGTCCACGCACTGTTCTGTGACCTTCCGATACATAAATCGCTGGGAGCAGATCCAGAGAAACAAATGAACAAGGATTCAAAGCCAACCAGTGGTCAATGTCTGCAGTGCTGAGCAGCTGATCTAAAGGCCCTTCACGGAGAAATATTGCAACAATGGAAATATAAGAACAAGAGAAATAGCAGGAATAGGCCATTCGGCCCCTGGCAGATCCTGTGCCTTGTCTCCCACGTACCACCCAGTCCCCACATCCCTCCACACCGAACCCTCCTCCGCCCCGACCCAGCACGAGATGATAGGGAGCAGATTGAGCCTGTCCTCTCTCGAGCTCAGGTGATTTGACTGAAACCTACAAACTCTGGTATGGCCCGACAGGGTAGCGGCGGGTGGGCTGGGGTGTCTACAGCCAGGGGTCACAGTCTCTAAATACGGTGACAGAGATGAGGATAAGCATCTTCTTTTGGAGGGGAGTGAATCTTTGGTTCTCCACCCAAGCTGCTGTGGAGGCTGAGTCACTGAGGACGTGAGGATTCTCATGGCAAAGGCTGGGTGAATTCTGGAGATTAAGTAACATGGAGTCAGTGCAGGAAAATGGTTCTGAGATAAAAAATCAGCCAATCAGCCCTGATCTTATTGAAGGGTGGAGCAGGCTTGAGGGATTGAATAGTTTCTCCAAGTATATTCGACAACTGAATTCCCTCAGCTCTGTGGGGTGGAGATGTCCAACACCACATTGGTGCTCGGGGAGGTGGCTACCTTGGCGATGGAAGCTGGATATTTTTAAGGCAAAGGTAGATAAGCCAGAGGTGAAAGGTTACTGGGTGTAGGTAGGAACGTGGAGTTGATGTTACAGTCAGATCAGTCACGGTCCCACGAAACGGTGAGCAGGCTCCAGCTGCCTCCTCCCGCTCCTAGTTCACAATGCTGGTACATTGCCTATTTTACAACTGTGACCACATTCCAAAAGTATCTCATTGGTTGTAATGGCTTTGGGTCTTCCTGAGTTCATGAACAGGCTTTATTAAGGCAAGTTCCTTCTTCTCCTTCAGTATCAAACAAGACCGCAGGTCAGATCTGGCATCGAACTCTGATGTCAACGTAATGGGAAGAGAGAGGTTCACTGGCTGGAGGTTGCCCAGTCCTCTGTCACATCCAAAAGCTGATTTCTCTTTGCAGATCCTCCCCTGAATACGTTAAACGTAAACATCGATGAAATCCAGCACGCCCAATCTGATGGGCTTTTACCCGGTCACAGCTGAGGTGGGAATGTTTTGACCAGTGGATAGTTTATCTGGACTGGAGAGAGATGGTCGGACCAGCAGTATTCTCTCCTGTAGGTGGTCAGACTGATACACAGAGGAACTTGCAGCAGGAGTGGGAATGAACATTTATGAGAGTGAAGGTTGAGAGTCATGTACCAAAAATTCCCTACCCTGTTCTGTTCGTTGCTCTGAATGTACTGGTTCTGTACATTCTCATTAACCTAGAGGACTGAGGCGGAAAAGGTCAATGGCAAAAGTTAAAAGTCTTCCAACTTTGCGGACAGTTGGGTGTGGGGCAGTGAAGATGGCTGTTACTTGGACCACAAATGGACACCGAAGCCTCCAGTGTACTGAGAAGTGGACCCTCATGTTGGGGGCAGATATTGCCCTGTGCATCCAGTACCCTGCTCAAGGCCAGCTTTACTCCCCTGTGTACACAGACAGGAACAAAGAACAAACTGCTGGAGGAAATCGACGGGTCAGGCAGCATCTGCGGAGGCAAAGAGATAAGAAACGTTTTGGGCTGAGACCCTGCATCAGGACTCCAGCTGTTTGATTCTTGCTCCAGATGCCAACATCTGCAGTCTCTTGTGTCAAAACAACCAAGAAACCCTGCACATCTTTGAGCGCCCCATTGCAAGGTTACTTTGGCCGAATGACATTGAGGGAAACCAGGCCCAGCTGTGATGAATATGTCAGCCTTCTGAGGCAGGACCCAATAATAAGCGCTGTTGGAATGTGATTATACAATGTGGAGCCAAGGGAACAGCTCAGCACAAAGTCTGCTCTGTCTCGCTCACCCCCAGTGTCCAAACTATCTTTGTTCTGCAGCCCCTCCTCAAGACCTCAACCCTACAACCTCTGCCAGCCCCACACCTTCCAAGTTCAGATTCCAGCCTTTCTCTCACTGTTTAACTGCTCATCCACTGGCGGCCATGACTTCAGCTGCCTGGGCCCCAAACTCTGAAATTCCCTCCCTGAACCTCTCTGCCTCTTTACCTCTCTTTTCTCTTTTAAGAAGCTCCTTAAAACCTCCTTAAAACCTACCTCTTTGTTTGAGACGTTCCAATAACGTGTGTGGTTCAGTGTTAAATGTTATTTGAAGTGTAACCTGTGACTCAGTGGTCCGGCAGCTTCTGTGGAGATGAGTCGCAACATCAGAGTCGGGTTTATTATCACTGACGTGATGTGAAATGTGTTGTTTTGCGGCAGTAGTACAGTGCATGACATAAAATTACAATAAATTACAGAAATAAATAAATAGTGCAGAAAAAAGAGGAATAACGAGGCAGTGTTCATGGGTTTATGGACTGTTCAGAAATCTGATGGCGGAGGGGAAGAAGCTGTTCCTGAATTGTTGAGTGTGGGTCTTCAGGCTCCTGTGTGTTAGAGGTGAAGCAGAAATTCAGGTTGTCTCAGGGTCCACCGCAGTCGGTGTGTTCCCTCATCACTCTGAGGAGGAGCTACTGCCTCAGTGACCAACTGGGCAATAGGAAGAACACGTCTGCTGGCTCTTGGTGACAGGGTTCACTCAGCATTTAGCCACAATGGGGAAAATGACAATGATGGGCTGAATGACCTCCTTCTGTGCCGTACAATGCAGTGATTCTGTGACTCAGACACACAGAGCCCATCTTGATTTAAGGGAGCTGTTCTGTCCCTTTTTCTATCCTACATTGGCGAGACGGAGAGACACCAGGGACGTTCGTAATTTCTCAACATCATTTTCTTCATAAAAGGATGAATGCGATTGAAACGGGATGGTCAGATTTCAGCAAAGGCTTGCACTGCCCTCACCTCTGCCTGTGCACAATCCCCAGCCCACACGACTGTTTACTTTGGAGAGCACTTTTATTTTTGTTGTTGTTTGTACATCAGCTGCAGACACTCGAACATCTGGAGCCTAGCTGAGGGTGAGGAGCTGTAACCCAGTGAACATCCCCTGGTGTCCACTCACCCCGCTGCTCCCTCACAGGAGCTGCAGCGAGGGGAGATATCAAAGGAGGCTCGAGAAACAGAACGGAAATCTTTGGCCATTCTTTTCAGGAAGAGGGCAGGAGCTGGAGGGGGCTGACCCCCATCTGTACCTGTGTGGGCAGGAGGAAAGTTCGGATGGAGGGGAGATCTCACTGCACTGCACACAAAAGGGGCACATCTGTTTATCAGCAGGAGCATCTGCTAAAACAGCCTACAATTCCACACCCACTGAGTCGCATCCAAAGGCCACCCAGACCCCTTGTGAAGCACCATTTGCATCTAATGATACAGATCTCTGTTTCCAACGGTGAGCTGACCCTGGCAGTAAAGCACAACAGCTGGGCTATGCTGGAAGTGCAGCAGGAGTTGGCCTCAGTCTTCAGGGTTCTCAGTTGCCTGATTAAGGAATAGAGAAGGCACTTGTGAATAAACAGCCACTCGTCATTTACCAGCTGCCTTGCGTTTTTTAAATTCACTTTCTTTGTTGAAAGCATATTTCCATTTAATTGCAAATTTAGTCCAAATAAATTACAAAGTGTTGCAGTATCAGAGCGGAGTAATCCCTCACAATCACGATGTAAGTTCAGCGAATGGGTACACTAATCCTTCTGGATATCACTCCCCAAAAAATTATCTTGGAGAAAGCACCTGCAATCCTTTCACTGTCTGCTGGCAGAGTATCACACCTGATATGTCACGTTGGCAAGTTCAGTGTGTCACACTGCACATTTTCCAGTACATTTTTACAAAGGCAAACTCAGCATAAAATTGCCAGCTCCTTGCAGTGAGGTTTGAGAAGAAGGTCCAAGTTCTCTCCATCAAAGTGAGCCTGATGCCAAGAGCAAAGCTGAGAGGGTTCTTCCCACCCAGACCATGCCCACAAGGCCCAGTGTTCACCGCCCTGAACCTTCCTTGATCCTGCTGCAGCTTGCACCAGGTTCCAGGCGGACATGGTGTTGGACCAGAGCAGCCAAAGTGCAAGGAATCCAAAAAAACTGCAGATGCTGGAAAGTACTCATCGGGTCAAGCAGCGTCCATGGAGAGAGAAACAGTCAACGTTTTGAGTCTGTGACGTGACGTTGCAGAATTGTGCCTCGATGAGGGGATTTGGATAAACTGCTGAAATGCGGAAGTTGCAGAGTTGGGGCCAGAACAGGGAGGGTGGGCTGAATAGCCTTGTGCTATAGGTTCCAACATTCATCTGTCCATCCTCCAGCCCAGAGGCAGTGTGGCATCTTGTCACAAAGTCTGTCCTGAGCAGACAAAACCACATAGACCATGTAGACGCCACAGCCAAGAAAGCTGACCAGCGCCTCTAATTTTGCAGGAGGCTAAAGAAATTTGGCATGTCCCCTTTGACCCTCACCAACTTTTACCAATGCGCCATAGAAAGCATCCTATCTGGATGTATCACGGCTTGGTACAGCAGCTGCTCTGTCCGGGACTGCAAGAAACTGCGGAGAGTTGTGGACACAGCTCAGCACATCACAGAAACCAGCCTCCCCTCCATGGACTCTGTCTACACTTCCCGCTGCCTCGGTAAAGCAGCCAACATAATCAAAGACACAACCCACCCTGGACATTCTCTCTTCTCCTCCCTCCCATCAGGCAGAAGGTACAAAAGCCTGAAAGCACGTACCACCAGGCTCAAGGACAGCTTCAATCCTGCTCTTATAAGACTATTGAATGGTTCCCCCGTTCCATAAGATGGACTCTTGACCTCACAATCTACCTTGTCATGACCTTGCACCTCATTGTCTGCCTGCACTGCACTTTCTCTGTAACTGTGACACTCTTTTCTGCATTCTGCATTGTTTTACCCTGTACTACCTCAATGCACTGTGTAATGAATTGACCTGTACGATCGGTATGCAAGACAAGTTTTTCACTGTACCCCATGACTTATTTCACTGTGAAATAATAAACCAATACCAATTCCATTCAATTCAAAATCAGCCCTGAGTTCACCCGTAGACTGCAGATAACAGCAGACAAAGGCAGAGGAACAAACCAGCTGCCGAACAGAATGATCAGTGACTGACTGGTGTGGAAGGGGCACGTCATTTAAACTACTCTTCAGCATAGATCCTTACTGAATGTTGGGCATAGAGTCACACAGCATGGCAACAGGCCCTTCAGCCCACCGAGTCCGTGCTGACTCAAGCATTCACTTACATTCATCGCACATGAATCCCATTTTATCCTTCGCATGTTCCCATCAGTTGCCCCCAGATCTACCCCTCACCCACACACTGTGGGGGGTGGGGAGATAATTTATGGAGGCCAATTAACCTACCGACCCGCACGTCTTTGGAGTGTGGGAGAAAACCAGAGCACCCGAGAGAACCATGTGCTCAGTGGAGAACATTGGAACTCCACGCGGACAGTGCCCGGGATCAGGATCGAACCCGGGTTGCTGGAGCAGGGAGGCAGCGGCTTTACCCGCTGCACCACTGTGCACTCCGTTTCAGTTATTGCATGGACATTACCCAGCTGGGCCCAGGACACACCAGTGGGCAGAATCCCACTACTACAACATGCTTCAAAAGATCTCAATGACTTGAGCTTCATCACTCAATAAATGGATGCTTTGGCTCAGTTACCAAGGTCAGTAGTCATCTTCTTTTCAATCATTAGAAAGCACTTTTGTTTGGAACAGTCCTGCTGTGGAAATGTCCAACCATACGTCCAAAATTAAAATTATAATGATTCATTCTTTCTAAATTAAACCCAAGAATGTTCAAAGAACATTTGATCAAAATGAGGCCACAAACTTTTGATTGCTGATAGAGATTTGCCTGTTGCCTTTAAATGTTTTTATTTAGGAGAAAATTAAAACACAGATAATAGATTATAAATTAGAAAGATGGACGTTCTGTACCTTCCAGATAAGCGAGATACTGGCCACTATTGTACAGAGATCCATTTATTTCCCCAAATTACTGTTGACTGTGTCATTAATTCTTTCCATCTGAACAAGAGTTTCTCTGACATTCTTCACAGCTGTTGGTAGCCGAACCCACTGATAAGGATATTTGGAGCAATCTCAATGTTCTTGGACTGGTTTTTTTAACTTTTTTTGTCTTGTTTAATATATTTTCTCCAAAAATCTAAACTGGAGCAGAAGGTAAGTGTTGCGCGAACGGATTTATGTTGGGAGGAGTATTTGAGAAGTTCTCTTTAGGACGCAGCAGTTTGCAGTGGCAGGTGACGGCTGGTGGAACACCACAGTGAATGAGAAGCTGTCTGGACACCTGACTTCCTTCCCCCACTGGAAGCCTCATAACATTGACAAGTGTAAAACAACAGACAATATAGTTGCTCCATTTTGACAAAGTTTGGGAGAAGAGCGTTTTTTTTGTGAATGAGGTTCGAAGTGTCTGGGCAGTTCAGAGAGAAACTCTACAGTGACGAGGGTGCTAGAGCTTGCAGTGAAGGGTTTAGCAGGTACACATTGAGGCTTGCGTTGAGGAACGGACACTGAGATTCAAGGGAAGCTCCCTCCACTACTGCTGCACTGTAGCTGCAGTGTACACAACCTGCAGAACGTACTGCAGTTACTCACCCAGGGTACCTCCCAAACCTGCAAATTCCACCACTGTAGAAGACCAGGGGCAGGAGGTGCAGGGAAACACCATCTTCTGCAGGATGCCCTCCAGGCTGTACGTCACCCTGACTTGGAGATATA
This sequence comes from Pristis pectinata, assembly GCF_009764475.1. NCBI lineage: Eukaryota > Metazoa > Chordata > Chondrichthyes > Rhinopristiformes > Pristidae > Pristis > Pristis pectinata. The sequence goes on along the minus strand of NC_067427.1, from coordinate 1,689,770 downwards.
GTTCTACATCGTCGCTTCATGGTCTACTTCATGTGTCATTAAAGACAGGAAATTAATGGAATTGGTTAATGTTGTCATTCAGGACACAACCCTTTCCTGTCTCTTTTGTGGGACATGTTTGGGAATTGAAATGTGTGTGGTGCCTGCCACCCCCCCAGAGCTGAAGGTTAGCTCTGTGTGTGTGTGTAACATCAGTGGGAGAGAACAAGCCCTCTGTTGGCCCACCATTTGCCTCCTGCTCCCGTTGAGATTTTTGGAGAAAATATATCGTTGTGGATGGGGTAATCTGGAATTGTGGGTTATGGAGAACTGGCGCAGAAGAGAAGTTGAGGCCCTCAGAGATCAGCCATGATCATATTGAGTTGTGGGACAGGCTGGAGGGGCCGAGTGACCTACTTTTCCTGTTCTCGTGTTCTCGTAGAGTGAACTTTACCACAAGTGACTGTATTCCAACAATGATTCCGGATTCCAGGCACACACATCCTATCTTCCCCCTCTCAGAACAGTCCAGCGGAACATCTGTGTCATGTTAGAGGTTTGGACAGCTGGACAAAATTAACAATGAACAGGCTGGGAGGCAGAAAGAAAACAAGCTCAGGGTGTCAGCAAAACAATGAAGGAATTCCTGTGGCTTCGCTGCCTGGAGCAGAACAATGGGAGATCTCAGGCTGAGGGTCTGGGGCCATCCTTCGGTTGTGTTTGGGGAGCAGGGCACACAAACACATGTTGTCAGGGAATGTGGTCTGACATTGGACACAGCAGATTGGTCTGGTAACGTGCTGCTAATGTTGCTGGTCCAATAACCCAGAGGCTTCGGCTAACTGAGCTTTCGGCTAAAAGAGTTCAGTAGGAGTAGACCTTAAATTTGTTTAATTGAATAAAAAGCCGGAATGAAAAGTTACCATCGGTAATGGTGAGAAGTCCATCTGTTTCATCTCCTCCAGCAGAGCAAATCTGCCGTCTTTGCCCATTCTGGCCTGTGTGTGGCTCCAGGTCACCAACGAGATGAACTGAAACTGCCCTTTGAAAAGGACCTAGAGGAGCCCCAGTCAGGAGGGGTACAGACAGAGAACTCCAGCCAGCCACGGCTAGTCCCCTCTCAGACTTTAACCCACTGAGCGTGCTTTGTCCTGACTGAAGCTGCGGTATGAATGTCTCTGTGTACTCGTTCCCTGCAGATCAGGTGAAGGGAAGGTGGGTCACACACTGTTGAACTGTGGGTCCCACCCATGGCCACAAACTCCCAGGGACTAAAAACATGTTTCCACTAAACAATTCAACTGTCCCTAAATTATTGCCAACTGACAAGTAATAATCACCTGAAGTAATTCATTCAAACTCCTTTCAGCATCTGTGCGATACCCCTTCCTCTACCTATGTCCCAACCTCAGTGGTTGTGTCTGAGTGTGGAACATACAGCTCAGATCCCCGGAGCACTCTGGGTGGTCCGTGTTGCTCCCTGGATGCTGAGCTTGTGCCTTCTGGTCACTTGTTCTCACCGCATCTGACACCAGTCACCATTCCTGTGGTAGGGCTGGAGAGCTTTGATCTGGTCCATTGGTTGTAAGGTCACTCACCCCTTGTATTGTTTCTGTTTAGCATGTAGTCCTGTGTTGTAACTTCACCAACTTGGCACCCGCTTTTAGTTCCTCCTGGTGTTGCTCCCAGCATGCCCATCTGCACACCTCACTAACCCAGGCTTGATCCCCTGGATTTTCGGTACTGTGGAGTGAAAGGTACGTCAGGCCAGGAGGTTACAGATTGTGGGTGGGGATTTCTGCTGCTGATGGTCCACTGTGCCTCATGGATGGATCAGTTTGGAGTTGCCAGATCTGTTCTGTGTCTATCCTGTTTAGATGATTATAGAGCCACACAATGGAGATGTCCTCGTGTGAAGATGGGATTTTGTCTCAAGTGAACTGTCCGACAGGACAAGACATACCCAGGGACTGTGGAGGATTCTGGTTCATTGACTGTGAGTCTGATTCTGTGAGTAAAACTGTGCCAGCCTGTTACTTGACTGGTCTCTGGAATGGCTCTTCCAAGTGAAGCACAGTCCCTAGATGTTTGCAAGGAGGATTTTTACAAGGTCAACTTTAGTTCCAAGGTCAATGTTGGTGGTCGTCCAATTTTATTCTTTCTCTGTTTCAACATAACAATACAGGTACGACTGAGTCACCTATCGGTCCACTCAAGAATCAACCACAGGGGTGGGTCTGGAATCACATCCAGGTCTCGCTGAGTAAGAAAGGTGGATGTGCAGCCCAGAGGGACTTCAGAGAACCAGATGTGTTTTCTGACAATCCCTCAGTTCTGCAGTTGTTATTACTGTTCTTTTATTCCAGATGATTAACTGAAATTAAAGGCCACAGCTGCCGTGGTGGGGTTTGAGCTCGGGCTCTGGATGGTTAGTCTGTTACCTTATTTAGTAACTGCACACAACGGCAGCATGAAAATTGGAGTCATCCTGTGAGGGACTGGAAGACCGATTCATCTTTTGGTAAAGAGCTCATTGCCACATTCTGGAAAATGATTCTCGAAAGGACTGACGATGGGATCGTGAGCCCACAGAGGTAAGGTATGAGACGGTGGAATTTTCACTGATGCTCTGAGAATCACATTGTATGATCCTATGTGGTTGTAATTTGTACCATTGACTCATGGCGATGGAGTTCAAATTCCATTTTTATCATGTAGGTTGACAGGAATTTGTAGGTTTGTGATTTCATGGAAACTGTGTAGAACCATGTTGTGCAATTCAGGCCGTTTCCCCATGTAATCCAAAACCTGTGGCTTTCATTCCAGTCCTTGGAGCCAGTTCATTATTGCAAAGCTTCATACTAGCCGTGTGGGTTTAAAACCGTGCACAGTCACCATGAATCTTGTATCACTTATTATTCCCAGAACGTAACACATTGCTGTTAGATATGTGATCAGATATTAGTTGAATCCTTCCAAGTTCTCGCCCTACAGTGTCTCTGAAGCATCAAGTGACTTGGTCACTGGTGCTTATGAAGGAAGATAAAATGCCCCAACAGAGAAGCCACCCAACACTACACCGTTCCTGTTAATAAAGCAAGGCATAAAAAACAAATGTGCTTTTATTGGCAACAGGACAGTGTCATGCAGGCAAAAAGTCTGAACCTTCACCAAGACAAACATCAACGAACAAAAGGAAGTACCAAGCATTTCAGGAATGCAAAAATAACTGGAAGCATGTTTGTAAAGATGGTAAAAACAGGAGGAACCGCACCATCACATGGCGCCCACGTGGCCAGCAATACTGATGGCAAACACTTGCTCCCATGCAGAGGGAACTGACCTGTCCAAGAAGCCTTCCACTCTGCTGAACATTGCTTAAGCACAAGAACTAGGAACAGGAGAAGACCATTGAGCCCCTCAGGTGTGTGATCCATGGTGACTGGACACAGTTTTAACCCACACTGCTGGGATGAAGCTTTTCAATAATAGGCTGGCCCCAAGAACTGAAATGAAAGCCACAGGTTCTTTATCACATGGAGAAATGGACTGAATTTCACAACAAGATTCTACACAGTCTCCATAAAATCACAAAGCTACAAATTCCTGTCATCCTAGCTGACCTGTCCTGGCCTCAGCTCCACATTCCTGCCAGTTCCCCCGCTGCCTTGACTTCCCAACAGTCCAAGAAACTGTCCATCTCAACCTGGAATATATTCACTGACTGAGTCTCCACAGCTGTCTGGAGGAGAGGATTCACCACCCTCTGAGGGAAGAAATTCCTCCTTATCTCTTCACTGGAGCCAGAGAAGGGAGGTGTGCCGCTGGGACACAGCTGAGACTGGGAGCAGAAAGGATTCTCAATGAATTGGTTCAACTGAATGCCCCTAATCTCCCTCTCTATCTGTAGTTAGAGTGGACATGTGGCACAGCAGGAAAACAGGCCCTTCAGCCCAACTGGTCCACGCCGACCAAGATGCCCATCTAAGCCAGTCCCGTTTGCCCGCGTTTGGCCCATATCCCTCTAAACTTTTCCTCTTCGTGTACCTGTCCAAGTGTCTTTTGAACGTTGTTATTGTACCTGCCTCAACCATTTCCTCTGGCAGCTCGTTCCAAATACTGACCACCCTCTGTGTAAAACAAAAAGTTGTCCCCATGGTTCTATTAAATCTCTCACCTTAGATCTATGCCCTCTAGTTCTTGATTCCCCAACCCTGGGAGAAGGACTGTGTGCAACCAACCATTAACAAACCATTTTCAATTTGAGCATGGGTTTTGGCAAGGGAGATGATTTCATTGTGTCCTACCGCATGTTACTGATTTCACGCCAAAGACACAGTCATTACATGGAACAGTAACAGCTCCAACCTTGTACCTGACGTTCTGCTGTTCAATGACTCAACCCCACACCAGACCATGACATCAGGGAGCACCTCTGATAACTGATGCAGAAACTACAGAAGGTAGAGCGATTGGAGACCAGCTCAGCTTCCTTGGAGCTCACTCCCTGTGCTATTTCTGTCAGGTTGTTGGTGTCAAGGTTCCTATCCTGGATATTCTCATTTATTCAGGTTGACGCTGAGAACTGTTTGAGCATTCAGCCAGAGCCAGCTGGGTTTAATTGATCCCAAGACCAGGGAGTGATTTAAGTTGAGGAGATATTATGAGAGAACTTCACACAGGAGAGGCAATAGTCCACAGATGCTGCCTGACCTGCTGAGTTCCTGCAGCGGTTTGTTTTTGGAGCCAAGAATCACACCTTCTGGTGAAATTTCTTCAGCCCGATACATTAACTCTGTTCATCTCCCACAGATGCTGCTCGATCCGTTGAGTTTCAGACTCCCAGCCACATACTGCAGAGCAGAGGGCTCTGGTCCGGACTGATCCCAGCCATCGGACAAACCAGGACCGCTGTGGCTGGTGATGGAGCCAGGGTGAAGGGAGGTCCTGCTGTAGAGTCGTGCAGGAGACACCAGGGACGAGGCTGCTGGACAATTCTGAAATGTCACAGCCTGTGGTGGGGAGACAAGGTCCGGTCACACCATCTACCCAGGACGTTCCCGTGACATTAGCAGCCAGATAGCAATGTGCTGGGAGGTTTGTGTGGATGTGCTTGTTGAACGATGCTGTAGTGCACAAACCCAGTCCTACCAGAACAGACTTCCGCTCTCACAACCCAAAGGGTGCTGGCTGGTGGGTTAATCACCCCTGGTGTGCAGGTGAGGGGCAGAATCTGGGGATGGTGATGGGATTAGTGCTGGATTAGTGTAAATTAGCAGTTGATGGTTAGCCCTGACGTGCTGGGGGTGGGCTGAAGGGCCTGTTTCTGTGCCATGTGACTCGAATACAACACTCGAATACAGCACAAAGCTGGAAATACCCCAACGTGGGTGGTCCCCAAAACAACCTCCTCTTCTGTAAGTCACAGCCTGACTCATCCCACTGATGGCCCATTTCCCATCCTCCGCTTGTCGATCGGTCTGTCCTATTCCCCAGCCCCTAGTCATTACCACCCGGCTGCTGAGCACCTTGCCACTTGTAACCTTGAGTTCACACGTTAGGATCTGAGGGCTTCAGTGGTCGGAAATAAACCTTCATCAGACCATAAGATTCTCGAACAAAGATCTCCCCTGAAACTCTGTCCCTCTGAGCCCAAGCATTACCGTCTGGTTTGTTTCCTGACTGGTCCCATGCACTGCATTTTATAGTTTCAGCAACTGATGAAAAGCTTGCATGTTTATAGGACCTTTCTCATCCCTTTCAGGACATCCACTGAAGTGAATTCACAGGGTGGTCACTGCTGTGATGCATGAAATGTGGGAGCAATTAGACAAGCTGTTTCCGTGAGGTTACCTGAGAGATAAACGTTGGCCCACAACACTGGGGTTAATTTCCCCGGCCTTCTTTGTCAAGGGACTGGGGAGCTTCTATATCCATCCGAGCGAGGAGGGAGAGGACCAGTTTACAGCGTCCTCAGGTTACTCACTGACACCCACACATCCCTCTGTGGGTCGGTATCCTGCTACGCTTACACCATTTATTCCCAGTCTCTTTACCTGCTTATTTCATTTTGTTTACATTGAATGAGGCCATTTGGCCCGTCAAGTCTGTGCAGGCTCTCAAAGCTATCCTGACAACCCTAGTCCTCCACTTATTTCCCTACAAGCTATTCCCTCACACACGCCCATCAGCTCCCCTCTGATTCCCCTGCCACCTCCTACACCAGGAGTAAGGTACATTAGCCACTTACCTGACAAACCAGCATGTCCTTGGGCAGTGGGGGGAGCTAGGGACACCCACACAGTCACAGGGAGAACATGCAAACTCCACACACAGCACCCGAGGCTGGGACTGAACCTGGGACACTGGAAATGTGAGGCAGCGGCACTAACTCCTGTGTCACCTTGCTGCACCCATGTGACCACATTGAATACCACTGAGTCACCTTCCCAGCAGGAGAGTGGAGGACCCAGTATTTCAAATATTCCATGATGTAATGCAAGAACCGTTGTTTTACTTTACCCCAACAATAACGTGCGCTCTGTGTGTTGAATGTTTATTTTACACAGGTACTTGATATTGTATGACAACGAGCTGAATTCATTCCACAAGAATAAATATTCACATTTTCCAGTGCAATTTCATACACAGGCAAATAACTTTCCAACGTTAATTATTTCTGATTCAATAAACGATGAGGCACCTCTTCCGATTCCATGTAAAGTGTTCACTTTCCACTTGAGCCTGGTACATTGAGGGTATTCAGCTGAAATTAAATGCCATTTCCCGTTCATTGGAGGAATAACTGAATCCCTGTTAGTACCGTTCCTGCCGGTGGAATGGACGGATTCATTCAGGTCATTGTGCCCAAGAGCCATATAAATCTACAGTGAAATTAGTAGGTGAGGTCAATCACCCGACAGCTCCCCGCCAGCTGCTGAGGCCATTACCTGGCAGAGACAGCTTTTCCAGACGCTCTGTTCATTTTGCTGTCCTATGCTTCATTATTAACCCAAACTCTAAACCACAGGGGCTTTTTAAAGGTACATTCCTGAAGCAAATGTTGGCAGCGGACTGAGGCGGTAGGTGATTGGCAGATGGAATCTGCACTCCTACCAGCACATTGTTTAGAGCTCCTTAAGACACAGAACATAGACCAGTACAGCACAGGAACAGGCCCTTCGACCCAGAGTGTCTGCGCCAAATACGATGCCAAATTAAACTAAATCCCTTCTGCCTGCACATGATCCACATCCCTCTGCTCCCTGCACATTCATGTGTCTGTCTAAAACTTTTAGAGTTTAAGAGGCTTTTAGACAGACACATGAATATGCAGGGAATCTGCCTCCACCACCACCCCTGGCAGCCCGTTCCAGGCACCCACCGCTCTCTGTGTAAAATACTTGCCCTGCACATCTCCTTTAAACTCCCCCCCCCTCACCTTAAATGCATGTCCTCTAGTATGAGACATTTTTACCCTGGGAGAAAGATTGTGTCTATCTATTTAGACACATGAATATGAAGGGAATGGGGGGATGTGGATGATACACAGGAGGACATTTAGTATAAATTGGCATCAAGATCGGCACAACATTGTGGGCCGAATGGCCTGTCCAGCATTGGGATCTTCTATGTTCTGGGCCTCTCATAATTTTATAAACTTCTATCAGGTCTCCCTCAGCCTCCTGCTGCTCCTTGTCTCACCCTGTTCAATCCCTGTTCCTCCATTACTCCCTACGTGTGCTCCACATTGGATTCTGATGTTACTCACAAGGGTCTTTGTTGATGATGCTGTTATCTTCCACCTGAAACTCTGAACGTCATTGTTTCCAACGCTGGCACGAACTATCATTGTTTTATTCAGAGCTCGAGTTGCATTGTTCCAGTGTCACATTCCTCAACCAGCTTACAACGTTTCTCTGGAATCCCAGTTTTCCAGTCCAGAACCTGCTCCACTCTTCCACACGATGTAGACCGTAAAACGAGCAGCAGTCTCACTGTGTCCTCCACGTGGATCCGGCAAATGTTTCTAAAGAAACTTTGCAAAAAATAAAAACAGAAAATGCTTGAACTCCTCAGCAGATCAGGTGACGGCTACGGAGAGTGAATCAGTCAGCACAGTGGTGTGGCTGGTAGTCACTGCCTCACAGCTCCAGTGACCCTGGTTCGATCCTGACCTCCTTGTAGGGTTTGCACGTGGGTTACCTGAAAGGCGGGTGAGTGTGGGTGGGAGGGGAGAACCGGGAGTGTGGGTTACCTGGGTTTGGTTGGTGGGCGAGGGGAGAGCTCCCAAACAGCTCCCCTCTCCCACAGCAGGCATCGTGTTTACCAACTGCTTCGCCGATGTACCAGAAGGTAACAATATCACTGCCCTGACCAGCTGACTTGTGAGGACACCAGGACTGGGACAGGAGTCACATCCAGGCCAGGTGGGATAAGTCGAGCAAGTTTCCCTGTGGAGAAGCAGACTCAAAGGCCAATGGCCCACTCCTGCTCCTACTCCTTATTTATCATGGACATTGTCAGCTGGTCCGATGTCGTTCCCAGACTGATAACTTTGTGATTTTTTTTTATTGACAACTGTGTCACATTTCCAGAAACTGCGAATGTTGGAACCTGGTGCAAAAAAACATTCTGCTGGAGGAACTCAGCGGGTCGGGCAGCATCTGTGGAGGGAAAGGAATTGTCGACGTTTCAGGTCAAAGCCAAGTTTATTGTCAGATGCACAAGTCGATGTGTGCACAGGGGCAGTGAAAAACTTACCTGCAGCAGCATCACAGGCACAGAGCCTCAGATACACAACATTCACAAGAAGAGCATAAATTAAACATAAATTATACACAATTTTTACAAGAAAGAACACAATTAGAACAAAAAAAACACAAAGTCCATTGTAGTGCAGAGTGGTCCCAGTGGTCATGGTGTTGCTGTACTGGGTGGAAACCCTGCATCGGTCCCTATTTTTGAAGCAAACTCTCATGTTGTTTGACTGTTGCTCCAGGTTTCCTGTATATATTTCAAAGACTGGAAATCAAACAGTAGATTTCCTGAGTGATGGGAACACAGTTCCACTCTCTGTGTTTTTTATGGGTAGCTTCATGGATCCTGCAGTAACTCACGGGTGTTAATGTTACACTGAGAAAGCCAGCGGGAATTGCCATCCTGTGCACATGGGATTCTCCTGCTCTGGTCGGAGCATTCCCTCTCACCTGTGCTTTCAAGGAAGGAGAGGGAGTTATCAAATTGTATACATTTGTTCTGCAAATAACAAACGTCTCAAAATCCATGAATTAATGGTGGAGGGTTAACGGCAACTTTCGAGGTCACAGGAAACCAATCTTCCGATTTATTGTGTCCTTTGCTTGAACTCTGACAGTCCGCCAGAGGAGATGGCTGAGATCGGGGACAGGGCACCAGCCAGAGGGGGCTGAGATCTGGGACAGAGCACCCCTCAGATCCCTTTAAAACTCCTTCCTTTCACCTTAAACCCCCTTTCCTCTGTTTCTGATACTCCTACCATGGGAAAAAGATTCTTACTATCAACCTTGTATGTGTCTCTCATAATTTTATATATCAATATCAGGTCACCATTCAGCCTCTTTCACGCCAGGGAAAACAAGCCCAGCCTATCCAATCTCTCTTTATTAATAAGGGCCTCCAATCCAGGCAACATCCCGGTGAATCCCCTCTGCACCCTTTCCAGTGCAGACACATCCTCCCTACAGTGTGGTGACCAGAACTGCACACAGTGCTCCAAGTGCGGTCTGACCAGTGTTTTGTAAAGTTGCAACATAACGTCCCAATCTTATATTCTGTGCCCAGACCTATGAAGACAAACATTCCACATGCCCTCATCACCCTGTCTACCTGCGTTGCCACTTTCAGGGTCCCCCTGTTCATCAATCTTCCTTTGTGCCCTACCATTTACTGTGCATGTCCTACCACTATTTGATTTCATCACCTCACACTTTTCGGGATTAAATTCCATCTGCCAACGCTCTGCCCAACTTTCCACCTGATGTACATCCTACTGTTGCCTTAGACAACCTTTCTCATTGTCCACAACACCAGCAATTTTCATACTGTCTGCAAACTCACTAATCATACCTCCTACATTTCCCTCCAAATCACAAACAGCTAAGGTCCCAGCACCAAGCTGTGGTCACCACTGGTCACAGGCTTCCAATCAGAAAAACATCCCCCCACCACCTCCAATCACCAAACCAATGTTAGATCCAATTAGCCAGCTCGCCTTTGACCCCATGTGCTCTAAACTTCTGGACCAGCCTACCATGTGGGACCATGTTAAATGTCTTACTAAAGTCCATGTAGGCAACACCTATGGCCCTGCCTTCATCAACATCTTCTGTTACCTTTTCAATAAAATCAATGAGACATGATCTCCCCCTCACAAGGCCATGCCGACTATCCCTAACCTCTCCTTGCCTTTCCAAATGTACATAAATCCTGTCCCTTAGAATTTTCTCCAATAACTTCCCTCTACTGATATATACGGTTCACCAGCCTGTAGTTCCCTGGCTTATCCCTGCTGCTTTTCTGAAATAAAGGAACAACATTAGCTACCTTCCAATCTCCTGGCACTCACCCTTGGCTAATGAAGGTGCAAATATCTCCACAGAGCCACAACAATCTCCTCCTGCCCCCCATATTATTCTAGAGTGTGTGAGGAGTGAACATCACATCTGTTTCACACCAGTGACCCAAATCAGTTTCTCCCCCTATGTTGCCAGGTTCAGATGAAGTTTGTCCAGTCATTTGGATTTGTGGCTGGTTTTAAACCTTAATCATAACACATCACACTTTATCCTGGGAGGTAACAACAGAACAAAAACACTCCTGCTGTGTGAAGAGGTTTAAATGTAGAACAGTTGGAACAGCTGTGTGAAGATGTTTAAATGTGGAACAGCTGTAAGTTCAGTAGGAGATGAAATGAGCAAGGCTCTGAGGACAATGAGGGAGAAGGAGGCAGACACACTGCACCGTCTCATCATTTCATCTGCCACACATTCCAGAAACGTAATGGTTGACAAAGTTACTGATGAAATGTTCTAGCCTATAATGGGTAAATATATCAAGTAAAATACACATTCAAAGTCTGGCATTTGTTGAACATCTGAACGTTCATGCATGAGGAACTTTGATTGTTTACACTGATCAATGTGAAGCCATTACTCTGTCACTCCTGGTCCACTGAACCTCTCCAGCACTTTCTGTTGTGACATGAAACAAAATCTTTGGCAGCTCCTCTGTTTCCTGGAAACTGAAGTCACTTATTTTGACCACAGGGAAAGTTCAAAGTAAGTCACTGAGCATCCAGTTCAGCGGATTCTTGGACCTGCACGTTGACGTGAACTGCAGCTCAGGTCAGGAATGCGGACAGATGTAGAGACCTTGGACATTGTCTTGGCAGCTTTGTATCACTGAACACGCGATGCTGATGTTGAAGCTCACAACGCGATCACGCTGAGGTGGAACCAAGACTTCAGTCCTGAAACCTGCAAACACTTCACTGGTCACCCCAGGAGACGACAGGAAATGACCAGTCCCTCTCCCCGAGAGTTAGTGCCTCATTGATTTTGGCAGCAGTCTTTATTACTTCTACAGATAAAGGATTATTTCTCATGGTGGACTAATAAAAAATATTTCTTCTTGTGTTTGACACACTTTCTGTGGAACCTATTTTGGACTGAGCTGATTGAATGCTTTACCAGGAGAGTTCTCTGTGTGGAATTGGACTTGGAGTCCAACAAATTTTAATCCATGGGAAGGTTTCCTGCAGGGTCAGGGTTAGGGTCAGGGTCAGGGTCAGGGTATGTCGCATTCCACCATTCCCAATGAACAGATTTCCAGTACCGAGAGAGAACCACTTTCAAATTCAACCTTTGCTCCGTCCCATCACAACCCACATTGTCTACTCTCCAAATCTTTGCACGGATGTCGTGTGTTTCAGCAAACATCCTTCACTTCAGTTGGTTAAAGGAAACTCTGACCCATATATAAAACCTTAGCCCATTGCACTCACTGGGTGCTGAATGGGAATTGTATCAGCAGGGCTGTCTCCCAAACCTTGCATCTGCCCTGCCCTGCCCATGGAACTTCCTATTTAATCAACCTGCAGAATTGAATCAATGGATTGAAATCCCCCCCCCCCCCCCCGACTTGTGCAGGTGGTCTGTGAAGATCCCAAGCCAAATACTTACTGGATTCCTAATTCCAATTAAGGGGCTTTGACTTGGCGTTAGCTCTGTTTTTCTCTCCACAGATGCTGCCTGACCTGCCGAGTGTTTCTAGCATTCTGTTTCTATGTCATTGGGATTGAGCAAGGCCAGAAACTCATCTGCGCCTGACGTTTGTGTACTGAAGTTCACCATCTGTGGAACTCTGAGCAAATACTTGGTGGGATTGTTTAACACTGTGTAAATGAAGAAATGCCCAATGTTATTGGCCAGATCAACACCAATGATGAGACCGGGTACAGGAAAGAGATCGCGAACCTTGTGTCATGATATCATAACAACAGCCTTCACCTCAGCAAGATGAAAGACCCTGTTGCTGACCTAAGGAAGCAGGGAGTGAACACAGCCCTGCCCTCATCAATGGAGCTACTGCAGAGATGGTCGACAGTTTCAAGTTCCTTGGCATCCATATCACCAGCAACCTCTCCTGGTCCCACCACACTGATGTGGTGATCAAGAAAGCGCTTCAGTTTATGTGCTTTCTTAGGTGTCTGAGAAGATTCGGCTCGTCCACGAGGATTCTCTCGAACTTCTATAGATGTGCTACAGAAAGTATCCTGACGAGTTGTATCTCAGCCTGGTATGGCAACCGCTCTGCTCTGGGCTAACGGAACCTGCAGAGAGTGGTAAACACAGCCCAGTCCGTCACAGGCTCCTCACTTCCTTCCAGCCAGTCCACTTCACTGTGCAGTGCCTCAGGAAGGCGAACAGTATCGTCAAGGATACCTGTCAACCTGGCCATTCTTCTAGCTTCTGGGAGAAGACACAGGAGCTTTAAAATCCAGACAATTAGACTCAAGAACAACTTCTTCCCCACTGCTGTCAAACTCCTGAACCACTCACCTCTCTCACATCCCCTTCCCGGTGGGGCTGCCATGTTCTCGGACTCTCTCGGTTGTTCTGTTATTGTCACTTTATCATTTCTTTCTGCACCACTTCGGACTGCACTACAGTCTCTGCACCACTCTGCTGTTTTGTGCTCATCACTGTATTTATTGCTGTGTTTATTATCACCGTGTACACCGCTTACACTGTGAGCTTCACACGAGCAAGGAATTTCCTTGCATCCTGGTGAATATGACAATAAACTAATCTGAATCTGAGAAAGAACAATGTATTCTTTCTCTATATGCATGACTCTATTTTCCAAATATGTGCATTTGAATTTTACAAACTGTGAAAAGTCATTTTGGGCCACGTTGTACTTGTGATCATTAGCATCCAAGCTGAAGACTGAAGCTGGCCTGAATTATTTCCACATTGGCAAAGGTCGTGGAATAAACTAAAGTCAACACACCTCGGTAACAGGCAGAAGTACACAAGCCACATTTATTCAGTGGAATATCACAATCTATTGTCTGCATCCCTATGTTCAGACAGAAGAACGGTGCAACGCTGTTGGTGCGACATAAAGATAAGATCTTTATTAGTCACACGTACATCGAAACACACAGTGAAATGCATCTTTTGCGTAGAGTGTTCTGGGGGCAGCCCCCAAGTGTCTCCACGCTTCCGGCGCCAACGTAGCATGCCCACAACTTCCGAACCCATACGTCTTTGGAATGTGGGAGGAAACCGGAGCACCCGGAGGAAACCCACGCAGACACGGGGAGAACGTACAAATTCCTTAAAGACAGGGGCCAGAATTGAACCCAGGTTGCTGGTGCTGTAATAGCGTTACGCTAACCGCTACACTACCGTGCCTGCCCCAAATAGTGAGTGGGTGGGATTCCTGCCTCAGTGCAGTCGTTGATTCCATTGCAAAGAGCACCCAGACTTGCCCACGCTCTGACAATCCTGGGTGGCAAATGACCTTTGACTGAGACCACTAATGTAGTCCAGCCCACTGATGCCAATGGGCCTGAACTCAGCCGGGAGCGCGGGGAGAGCTGACACTGGAGGCCGGCGGAGAAGGGTGACCCCAATTCACTTGACTTTTTCTCATGTTCAAAATGTGTTTTATGTGTTTGCAAAATCTGCTCAGAACCAGTGCAACCGAACTGAGTATTCAGGCATGGTTTTTATAGAACAACCTTGCACTGCTCCCAGTTACCTCCACGGTTACCGCCCCTGACTACTGACCATGGTTACTGACTATGGTTACGTCCCTGGTTACTGACCACAGTTACTGTCGCTGGTTACTGACCACGGTTACTGTCGCTGGTTACTGACCAAGATTACTGTCCCTGGTTACTGACCACGGTTACTGTCTGTAGTTACTGACCACATTTACTGTCGCTGGTTCTGGCTAGTGTAACACCATGAGATCAGTTTCCAGTGTCTGTTTTGATCAGACCCCCCATTGCTGAGGGCTTCCCTCAGAAAGAACACCGACTTTTTCCCATCTCCACAATGACTCTCGAGCAGTCGGTGTTTAATGGTCCGTGTTGTGGGCAAGGCCTGGTACTCTCTCAGTGATTGGATGCTCCAACAGATACACCGGCTTCATTTATAAAGCCAACCTTCATCCTGTGATGTCCTTCCACCTGAGGTGCCTCCTGCTCAGCCAGTGCCCACTTATCTCACCCCCCCCCCCGCCTCTTGGTGATTGGCAGCTCAGTCACAGCCAAACTTGGGTCAGGGCTGGCCTGGGTTCTGTCCCGTGTATGGACACAGGGTGAGGTACAGGGTATCCTGCAGTCAAATCCTCCCTCTACCCTCCAGTGGTGGCACCTCCCATTGAAGAACCCAAAGCCAACTGCAGGCACAGGCCGTTGAACCTGTTAGCCAGCGTTAGACCGTCAGTCTGTGGCCAACAAGCCAGTCACCTCTCTGGTGTTTATTCCTCACATCACCTCAGGTTATCGGCCTCACTGTTAAATGCCACTTGCTCTGGCCCACACCTGCGAATAAAATCAAATATTATTGCATCATTACATGTAGAAATCACCGATTTTGCCCAGTTTAACTCCGGTACTGCATCACATCATAAATGCTCCAGCTCTCTTCCTGAAAGTGACCAGAAGATATCCTAGGCATCTCTTCCAGGTCAAACACGGGGCATTTGGGAACCCAGCAAGCTGAGTCCCCCCGCTGGGATGGTGTTACGCCCTGCCCCGTTTGTACTCCCTGCATGACGTTCTTCTGAATTTTTCCATTTCAAAATATTTCTGGTGTAACAGCGGACATTGTCAGGCAAGACAGACATATTGTTGTTCCACAGAGACAAATCTCATCTTTTGATGGAAAAAGAAACTACAAAGCAAAGTTCTATAACTGCACGGTGTAATGATGATCAGTGAAATGATTCATTCCCAAAGAATGCAGTGTGATGGGGTCACTGAAAAGCAATCATTACTCATTCTAAATATAACATTCCCTGGACAGATTGTCAACACAAGTTTGGGAGAAATGTATCTTATGAAGCTTTTCATAGAGGCTGTTGTTACAGAAAGTGACACTTGTTAGGTGCCAATGTTACTTCTGAAAACAAGGCCCCAGGAAATGCTATTGGCTGGTAAAATCCTTGGGAAGGAGAGAACATCCATGCAGTATCGGCGGCAGCAGGTGTCCAGGAAGGGGTATGACAAAAGAACAGCAGAGGTACATTCCAGTCCACTCCTGGGACTAGTTCTTCATCTGGGGAGGGGTGAGACACGTCCTCCTCCACCAACACTGACTCCCTTACCTGAAACCCACTCCTCGCACAGGGTGACCCCATGGAGGGAGGTTGAAGTTGTTAATGTACAGCACCACTGGAAAAGACTAAAAGCCCACAGCGTAAGCCACAGATTGCACAAACCAGGGGGATAAACTGAACTTTACACAGCGATGTGGATGTTGGTCAATGGAATAAAACTGCAGCAAGCACAGAAAATGACAGAATAAAAACAGACATTGCTGGAAGCACCCATTTGTGGAGAGGGGGAAGTTAATATTTTAGAGCTGGCCGGTTCCTCTCTCCACAGACGCTGCCTGACCAGCTGGGTATTTCCAGAGTTCTTTGTTATTTCTGATTTCCAGCAACTGAAGTTTTTTGTTTTTTTTTGTTGACAGAAGAAGATGAACATCGATGCTGGAAACATTGCAATGAGACTAAAATAGTTGTTGCTGGGTATTAATCTGACAGGTGGGCACACGTTATCCTACCCAGAGTTGGAACGAGGTTATTAGTATACACCACCAGATGTTCTGTGATGTTATGACCCACTCTGCAGACAAGTATATTTTGGACCAGAACTGGGAAAGAGTCGTGTCTGGTGGTGAAATCTTGCTGAAGTTGGTGCTCACAAAGGATGGTCCATTGAATGTGGAGGTTGGTGAGGTGGAAGGGGAGGTCTGGGGAACTCTGTCCAGGAGGAGAGGGGGTGAGAGCACAGGTGCAGGAAATAGATGGGATGTGGCCAAGGTCCACTTTACTCTTTTCCAGTTCTGATGAAGAGTCTTCAGCCTTAACCATCAACTCTGCTCCTCTCTCCACAGATGCTGCCTGACCTGCTGAGTGCTTCCAGCATCTTCAGTTCTCACTTCAAATTTGGAGCATCTGCAGTTCTTTGAGTTAACTGTATAAATGCAATTTCATTCTTCTTTCCCATCTTTGGAAGGGATTCCCAGGGTATTGGTTAACTGCTCGAGAAAAGAATTGGATGATTAACTCGTTGAGAATAATACCTGTAGATGTCAATTATCCCAGTGGGCTTTCTGGAAAGTTTGTGTCGTAGAACCATAGAACACTACAGCACAGCAGACAGGCCATTCAGCCCTTCTAGTCTGTGCCGAAAGGTTATTCCACTAGTCCCATTTACCTGCACCCAGTCCATAACCCTCCAGACCTCTCCCGTCCAAGTATCTATCCAATTTATTCTTAAAACTTAAGAGTGAGCCCACATTTACTACATCAGATGGCAGCCCGTTCCACACTCCCGCCACTCTCTGAGTGAAGAAGTTTCCCCCAATGTTCCCCCAAACCTTTCCCCTTTCACCCTAAAGCCATGTCCTCTCGTACTTATCTCCCCTAATCTAGGTGGAAAGAGCCTACTTGCATTAACTCTGTCTATACCCCTCATAATTTTGTAAACCTCTATCATATCTCCCCTCATTCTTCTACGCTCCAAGGAATAAAGTCCTAACCTGTTCAATCTTTCCTTGTAACTCAACTCCTGAAGACCCGGCAACATTCTAGTAAATCTCCCCTGCACTCTTTCAATCTTACTGATATCCTTCCTATAGTTAGGTGACCAGAACTGCACACAATACTCCAAATTTGGCCTCACCAATGTCTTGTACAACCTCACCATAACATCCCAACTCCCTATACTAAATACTTTGATTTATGAATGCCAGGATGCCAGAAGCCTTTTTTTTACAACCCTGTCTACCTGTGACGCCACTTTCAGGGAATTATGTATCTGAACTCCCAGATCCCTCTGTTCCTCCGCACTCCTCAGTGCCCTACCATTTACTGTGTATGTCCTACCTTGATTTATCCTTCCAAAATGCAACACCTCACACTTGTCTGCATTAAGTTCCATCTGCCATTTTCTGGCCCATTTTTCCAGTTGGTCCAGATCCCTCTAAGCTTTGAAAGCCTCCCTCGCTGTTCACAACGCCTCCAATCTTAGTGTCATTACGATGGTCTGGAGTGAGAGCAAGGAGATCAGGAGACATGTGGTCAGACATGTGGTGGGCTCAGCAGATGTTGCAATTTATGTTTATTCTGAATATTGACTTCATTACTCTCGCATATCAGGAAATATTTGTCGCTATGTTTGCCTCTAGCGGTTTAACGGATAGGGCCAGGGTTTGCCAGAGCACTTTATGCATTGTTGTGGGAACACAGAGTGGGTCAATCTGCCTTTTCCAAGCCTTGATTTATCCGCCAACCAATTACTTTTATTATTAAATCAAGGGGTTTGATAAATAATAAGGCAGCTGTTCAGACAACTCTGCTATTAACCAAATAAATCATTTCTGAACAGTCATTTGAAACACTGCAAAACGATGTTTGGAAGAAAATGTCCCAACTCTGAATAGATTGAGATGTGTGATTACTGTCTATGAACACCTTTCTTTAATCAAATGATAACATCAGTCATAACTAGCATTAGTTTCCAACATCTTACTGCCTTTTGATTAAACTATTAGTCGTTATGTTATATTGAAAAAAGTCCCTGCTGATCTCTTTGACATGATATCACACAGTTAGGGCCAGGGATCGGTTGCAAAACCAGAACTGGGATGAATCCCACAATGTTGTTTCCTAACTCTTTGGCATTTCATTGTAACAAAATGGTCAAAAAGTTCTGGAAACACTCAGCAGGTCAGGCAGCATCTAGGAAGAGAGAAACATGAAATAAAAACAGAAACTGTTGGAAACACTCAGTAGGTCAGGAAGCATCTGTGAAGACAAGAACAGAGTCGATGTTTCAGGGTGATGACCTTTCATCAGAGTGGGGAAAGAGAGAAAACAAGTTAGTTTTAATTTGTAAAGAGGGTTGGGGAAGGATGGATAAGACAATAGGAACATCTCGGATAGGGTGGGACCTAGAGTGGTGATGCCGTGATAAACTGATGCTGAAGCTGTGTGGTATTGGTGTTGGTTTATTATTGTCACTCGTACCGAGGTCCAGTGAAAAACTTGTCTTGCACACCGATCATACAGGTCAATTCATTACACAGTGCAGTTACATTAAATTAGTACAGAGTGCATTGAGGTAGTACAGGTAAAAACAATAACAGTACAGAGTAAAGTGTCACAGCTACAGAGAAAGTGCAGTGCAATAAGGTGCAAGGTCACAACAAGGTAGACCGTGAGGTCAGAGTCCATCTCATCGTATAAGGGAACTGTTCAATAGTCTTATCACGGTGGGGTAGAAGCTGTCCTTAAGTCTGGTGGTACGTGCCCTCAGGCTCCTGTATCTTCTACCCGATGGAAGAGAAGAGATAATGTCCCAGGTGGGTGTGGTCTTTGATTATGCTGGCTGCTTCACCAAGACAACGAGAGGTAAAGACAGAGTCTAAGGAGGGGAGGCTGGTGTCTGTGATCGGCTGGGCTGTGGCCACATCTCTCTGCAGTTTCTTGCGGTCCTGGGCAGAGCAGTTGCCGTACCAAGCCGTGATACATCCAGATAGGATGCTTTCTATGGTGCATTGGTAAAAGTTGGTGAGAGTCAAAGGGGACAAACCAAATTTCTTTAGCCTCCTGAGGAAGTAGAGGCGCTGGTGAGCTTCCTTGGCTGTGGCATCTACATGATTTGACCAGGACAGGCTGTTGGTGATGTTCACTCCCAGGAACTTGAAGTTCTCAACCCTCTTGACCTCAGCACCATTGATGTAGACAGGTGCATGTACACCGCCCCCTTTCCTGAGGTCAATGACCAGCTCTTTTGTTTTCTTGACATTGAGGGAAAGGTTGTTGTCATAACACCATTCCACTAAGCTCTCTATCTCCTTCCTGTACTCTGACTCATCGCTGTTTGAGATACGGCCTACAATGGTGGTATCATCTGCAAACTTGTAGATGGAGTTAGAGCAGGATCTGGCCACACAGTCATGAGTGTATAGGGAGTAGAGTAGAGGGCTGAGGACGCAGCCTTGTGGGGCACCAGTGTTGAGAATAATTGTGCCGGAGGTATTGCTGCCTATCCTCACTGATTGCAGTCTGTTTGTTAGAAAGTCAAGGATCCAGTTACAGAGGGAGGTGTTGAGTCCTAGGTCTCAGAGTTTGGTGACAAGCTTGCTTGGAATTATTGTATTGAAGGCAGAGCTGTAGTCAATAAACAAAAGTCTAACATAGGTGTCTTTACTGTCCAGTTAATGAGGGAAGTTAGAGAGAGAAAGAGAGAAAACAAATAAAAGGAAATGTAAATGGTGTGAAACACAGGTAAGAGGTGTAGGGAGTGCCCAGGAGAGCAGGTGGAGAGAGAAGGACTGAGTGAATATCACAGGTGGATGACCCACAGCGGAACTAGCCAGATCTGAGGCAAACACAGCAAGTGAGATCCCTGAAATTGTTGAATTGGCATTGAGTCAGGGTGGGGGAAGTATAGTCATACTGACTGGGTGTCTGTGGGGCTGTAATGGGTGTTGTGGCCACCCTAACCCCTGAGATGGAGACAGAGTGATTCAGAAAGGGAGTGTCAGAGCTGCACCATATAAAGGAAGAAGAACCAATGTTGTAATGATTGATCAGGGACAGCCAGCACGGCTTTGTGAAGGGAAGATCTTGCCCCACAAGCCTGATAAGGTTCTTTGAGGTGGTGATCAGGAAGATTGATGACGGTAGTGCAGTAGATGTGGTCTACATGGATCTTAGTAAGGTGTTTGATAAGGTTCCGCATGATAGTCTTCTTCAGAAGGTCAGAGGTCAGGGGATCCAGAGAAGCTTGGCCGTGTGGTTTCAGAATTGGCTTGCCTGTAGAAAGCAGAGGGTTGTGGTGGAGGGAGTGCATTCAGATTGGAGGGCTGTGACTAGTGGTGTCCCACAGGGATCGGTTCTGGGACCTCTACTTTTTGTGATATTTATTAATGACTTAGATGAGGGGGTGGAAGGCTGGGTGAGCAAGTTTGCAGATGACACAGAGATCGGTGGTGTTGTGGATAGTGTGGAGGGCTGTCAAAGCTTACAGAGGGATATTGATAGGATGCAGAGCTGGGCTGACAAGTGGCAGATGGAGTTCAATCCAGAGAAGTGTGAGGCGGTACACTTTGAAAGGACAAATTCCAAGGTGGAGTACAAGGTAAATGGCAGGATTCTGGGCAGTGTAGAGGAGCAGAGGGACCTGGGGGTTCATATCCACAGATCATTGAAAGTTGCCTCACAGGTGGATAGGGTAGTTAAGAAAGCTTATGGGATGTTAACTTTCATAAATCGTGAGGTCGAGTTTAAGAGCTGCGAAGTAATGATGCAGCTTTACAAAACTCTGGTTAGGCCATACTTGGAGTACCGTGTCCAGTTCTGGTCACCTCATTATAGGAAGGATGTGGAGGTGTTGGAAAGGATGCAGAGGAGATTTACCAGGATGCTGCCTGGATTAGAGAGTATGGATTATGAGGAGAGACTAAAGGAGCTAGGGCTTTACTCATTGGAGAGAAGGAGAATGAGGGGAGACATGATAGAGGTGTACAAGATATTAAGAGGAATAGATAGAGTAGACAACCAGTGCCTCTTTCCCAGGGCACCAATGCTCAAAACAAGAGGGCATGGCTTTAAAGTAATGGGTGGGAAATTCAAGGGAGATATCAGAGGGAGGTTTTTCACCCAGAGAGTGGTTGGTGCATGGAATGCGCTGCCTGGGGTGGTGGTGGAGGCTGATACGTTGGTCAAGTTCAAGAGATTGTTAGATAAGCATATGGAGGAATTTAAGATAGAGGGATATGTGGAAGGAAGGGGTTAGGTAGTCTTAGGTGTGGTTTAAATGTCAGCACAACATGGTGGGTCGAAGGGCCTGTATTGTGCTGTATTGTTCTATGGTTCTATGGTTTTCAGTGCACTGGGAAAGTGGCTGAGGGAGGGGCTCCGAGGGCTGAGTCAGGGACTGCTCCAGGTATCCCACCAGAAGGCAGGTGTAGCTTGGGCCCATGTGAGTTCCCAGAGCCACACATTTGCCGTGCAGAAAGTGAGTGCAGTAGAAGGAGAAGTTCACTACTGTGAGAATGAGTTCAGCCAGGCCAATGAGTGCATTGATGGATGGGAGACACATGTTAACTGTTGGCAAAACACCTTCTTGTTGTCAGTCAGCCTCTTTGGAACTGAAACTGAGAACGCTCATTCCATCTGGTCTAAATTGTTGCTGGAGATCTTATGAAATGCAACATCTGAGACCAGTGTTTCTCTCTCCCAATCCTCTCACCAAGTCCAGTCTTTGTTCCCCCTCATATTTCTCTCTGTGCTTGTTCTGCCAAGTAAACCATCCCCATTGTACTTCATTCTAATTTCATTTTTCTGTTAAATCAATGAACCTTTAATCTGATTGGTTAAGGAGAGCCGAAACATGGATTCTTTCTCTGCACAGGGAGTGATGCAGCACAGAGACAGGCCCTTCGGTCACAGAGAGTGACGCAGCACAGAGGCAGGTTCTTCAGTCACAGGGAGTGACGCTGCACAGAGGCAGGCCCTTCGGTCACAGGGAGTGACGCAGCACAGAGACAGGCCCTTCGGTCACAGCGAGTGACGCAGCACAGAGACAGGCCCTTCGGTCACAGCGAGTGACGCAGCACAGCGACAGGCCCTTCGGTCACAGGGAGTGACACAGCACAGAGGCAGGCCCTTCAGTCACAGAGAGTGACGCAGCACAGAGGCAGGCCCTTCAGTCACAGAGAGTGACACAGCACAGAGACAGGCCCTTCGGTCACAGGGAGTGACGCAGCACAGAAACAGGCCCTTCGGTCACAGAGAGTGACACAGCACAGAGACAGGCCCTTCGGTCACAGGGAGTGACGCAGCACAGAGGCAGGCCCTTCAGTCACAGAGAGTGACACAGCACAGAGACAGGCCCTTCGGTCACAGAGAGTGACACAGCACAGAGACAGGCCCTTCGGTCACAGGGAGTGACGCAGCACAGAGGCAGGCCCTTCAGTCACAGAGAGTGACACAGCACAGAGACAGGCCCTTCGGTCACAGGGAGTGACGCAGCACAGAGACAGGCCCTTCGGTCACAGGGAGTGACGCAGCACAGAAACAGGCCCTTCGGTCACAGAGAGTGACACAGCACAGAGACAGGCCCTTCAGCCCACCAGATCTGTGCTGACCATCACCCACCCATTTTTTACACTAGTCCCACTCCATCCCCTTTTATTCAGCCCCCTTTCCCATCAACTCTCCCAGATTCTACCACTCACCTATAAACAGCGGCCAATTAACCCACCGACCCACACGCCTTTGGGATGTGGGAGGAAACTGGAGCACTTGAAGGAAACCCACGCGGTCACAGGGAGAACGTGCAAACTCCACACAGACAGCGCCGGAGGTCGGGATCGAACCCGGTTCTCTGGAGCTGTGAGGCAGTGTCACTACCTGCTGCACCGCTGTGCTTGATACCCAAGAGTTAGCAGTTTAAGTTCTAACAGTGCAGGGTGGGAGGGGCTGGGGAGCAGATGGACTGAATGGCCTGTTACTGAAGTGGAGCCATTACGGGGCTTCTGCACTGAGATAGGATGGTGGGGATCCCAGAGTGAATGAAGACGGGGAGGTTCCACAGCCGTGGACAATGGGATGAGGCTTTAGAATGAACCGTTACCGAACAAGGTCAGTTTCTGTGGAGCGGCTGGCAGCTCCCATGAAATGATTCGGTTACGGAGGAGGCTCGGAGAGGTGAAGATGTGGGACTGAAGCCAGATATCATAAAATGTCCAATGCAAGGACGTTGGTACACGCAGTAGGTTACAGAAGGCTCTCTTACCACTGGAAGAACTGTTTTAGATGGGGCTCTTAAAATAGACCAGAGGTTTGTTTGGGTAAATGGGGAGAACCTGTGGGACAGGCCCAGCAGGTGAGGCTGTGCTATGGGAGAGAACATCCAAGCCAATGTCACAGATATAAACTCAGCAGGAATGGCCAATGTGGTGCAGAGAGGGAAAGTGAGTTACCTGAGGTTGGAGAGAAACTATTCATTGTGAACTGAAGAGGGGGCAGAACCTTCTGGAAACAGTTCCTCACCCACAGGGCTGTGGGAGTCTGGAATTCTCTCCCTGGAGATCTGTTCAGGCTGCAGACCTGTTGGAAATTCAGGATGGAGAAGGGGTAAATGGTCAAAATATGGTTCTAATTCAGTGAATGAACAGGACTGAGGAGCTGATTGTAACACCAAAGTCATCGGTCTCAGCCAATAGCGACACGGGGTAGGTAGGGCAGAGCTAACAGATGCTGTGATTGGATAGTTGCTTCCCAGGAACCCAGGCAAGGGTCATCAATGTCAACAGATGCATGAAGCAAAAACTGAGGTAAACTTCCAAAGGCGACATTCTTAAACCGGCTGAGGGTTCATCAACGACTGAAGCAAACACTCCCAGTTGCATCCCGGCCAATTCCCAGATTCAACTGCAACAACATGTTCCCAGGAACTTGGCTGCTTTCTGGAACAAACACTTAATATCAAAAAGGCAGAAAAAGTTCTGATCATGAGTGGATTGTGGGGTTTAGAATCTTTCAAATCTTGCCAGCGTCAACTTGCAAACAGTTGAGCAGATGATGATTGAGAGACAGCATAATTTGTTAATCTGTTGTCCTTCAGACGGAGCATGTCCGATCTTGATTTAGAAACACATTGTTCTGAAGAGATTGTTCCTCAGAGAGCCTCATTGGGAAATTCCAGCCTCTGCATGATCGCTTGATTTTTCGCTTCACCAAATAAGGCCCCATCATCCAGATAAACCCTCCCATTGCCTGATAGAGTCATAGCACAGAAACAGGCCCTTCAGTCCAACTGGTCCACACCGACCATGGTGCCCACCAAACTAGTCCCATTTGCCCATGTTTGGCCCATATGCCTCTATGTACTTATCCAAATGCCTTTTGAATGTTGTTAATGTACCTGCGTCACCCACTTCCTCTGGCAGCTCGTTCCATATACTCACCACCCTCTGCATGAAAAAGTTGCCCCTCAGGTCCCTTTTAAATCTTACCCCTCTCACTTTAAATCCATGCCCTCTAGTTTTTAGTTCCTCTTCCCTGGGAAAGACTGTGTGCGTTCACCCTACCTACGCCCCTCATAATTTTATACATCTCTATAAGGTCACCCCTCAATCTCCTACACTCCATGGAATAAAGTCCTAGACTGTCCAACCTCTCCCTGTAACTCAGGCTCTCGAGTCCTGGCAGCATCTTTGCAAATCTTTTCTGCACTCTTTCCAGTTTAGTGAAGTCTTGCCTATAACAGGGTGACCAAAACTGTCCACAATACTCCAAGTGTGGCCGCACCAACGTCTGATATAACTGCAACGTAACATCCCAACTCCTGTACTCAGTTCACAGCCTGATGAAGGCCAGTGTGCCAGAAGCCTTCTTCGCCACCCTGTCTACCTGTGATGCCACGTTCAGGGAACTATGTACTTATACTCCAAGGTCCCCCTGTTCCACACACTCCCCAGGGCCCTGCCGTTCACTGTTCTCCACTGATTTGACTTTCAAAATGCAACACTTCACACTTATCCAAATTGAAAACCACTTGCCAATCTTCAGCCCACTTACTCAGCTGATCAAGATTCCCCTTAATTTTTGATAACCTTCTGCACTATCTACAATAGCACCAATTTAAGTATCACCTGCAAACTTACTAACCATACACTGATGAACTCTCCCATCGTCCTAATAAACCCCTCCCAACACCAGTAAGTCACACCTGGGGAAGGTGTTAGAGGGAGCATGTCATGGATTTACTGGAATGGAATCTGGACTCTAACGGCTAAATTACCAGGAGAGATTCCTCAAGCAGCTTGTGTTCCCATAAGTTGGGAAGGATGTTATGGGAGCATGTAGGGCAGATAGAGAGAGATGATTCCCGCTGGCTGTAGTGTCTGAGACCAAGGAACAGTCGGGAAATTAGAGGCCAGGTTTCATAAGTGAAATTGGGAAGGAGTTCAACATGCAGAGGGCAGGCATGTTCAAGGCTCTCTTTTGTAAAGGACCCTTGCTACCAGGTGAATTGTTCATTTTAAATCCCAGTCTGATCTGCAAAGGTATGAATGGGTAGGAGGAAAGGCAATTTATGCAGGGAGTTCAGACGGGTAGAGCAGGCGAGAGGGTTTGAATGTCCTCCTGCTCTTCGCCCTCATCGGTGCAAGGATTAAACAATAACTGTGCAATGATTTACCTTTATGTGGTGCACAATGGCACAGCTGGTAGAGCAGCTGCTTCACAGCATCAGAGGCCCAGGTTCAATCCTGACCTCGGGGGCTGTCGGTGTGGAGTTTGCACGTTCTCCATGAGACTGTAGTGATTAGAGAATGTCTCTACTAGCTGGCCAGTGGTCATGCTTCAGCCTGAATCAATTGTCTCTTTTCCCATTAAAGATTACACTGAACATTCCAGAACATCTCTCACCGTTTCCATATTGTTTCATCCCTCAACTTTCCCAAAACGTAAGGGAACACAACATCCATCATCAAAGATCCCCACCATCCGGGCCGTGCCATCTTCTCACAGCTCCCATCGGGCAGGAGGTACAGAAGCCTGAAGTCCCACACCACCAGGTTCAGGAACAGCTACTTCCCTTCAACCATTCGGTTCTTGAACCAACCTGCACAACCCTACGTGTACTTGTGCACATGGCAAAAACTTGACTTTGACTTTCATGAACGCTACTCCAAATGGACAGAACCGATTATCTGATAAGATTTACATCAGTGAGTTAGTTTTTTCAGCAGCTTTAATGGGTCAGATATTCAGATTTGGGGGGGGAGCTTTTATTCTTATCAGATCTTTGACTTAATCTTGTACTATAAATACTTGTATTTGGACCCACATGAGATATTTTAGAAGTTGTCCCACTATTTATGGCCAGAGGCAGCTCAAAAACAAGCTATGTTTGTTGGGTGTCCTTGCAGAGTTCCTCAGACTGCCAACTCCTGATGGTACCTGATGCAGACCTCATGAGCTTACTTGATGAAGATTGTTATATAAAGTAGTGTTAAACTGTGTAACGCCGGATGGACTTGGAGATACCACCAAGTGTTTGAGTGTCTCCCTGCCGAGTAACGTGGTGACGATGGAGGGGAATGGTTTTCACTGCTAAATCACCAGGCAGTATCATCACCGGAAGTACAACTTGCAGAGATGTGTGGAACTGATGTTGAGTTCTGCTTCTTTTAGCTGCAAAGCCTCCACACTCTGTGATGCTCCAGGGTTCCGACCCTGCAGTCAACAGTACCAGGTGATAATTGCCTCCAAGTGCTCCCATGCCAGAGATTAGCAGAACTGCCTGTTTCTGATTATTGTCCAGTGTCTGTCACAGTGCAAGGCCTGACTGTGGGCAAGACCGGGCCAGCTGTGGATTGCTTGTTCCATTCATCCTTGGATCCTGGACAGCCCTGGAAGGCAGGGAGTTGAGATGCTGGCTGATGCTGTGGTACTGAGTATTAGTGTTGAGACACCTCATGTCCCAGTGGTGATGTATATGGGTTCTTAAGGCATAGATAGGGTGAATACGCACATCTTTTTCCCTGGGGTTGGGGAATCAACGACTAGAGGGCACAGGTTTAAGGTGAGAGGGGAGAGATTCAATAGGAATCCAAGGGGCAACTTTTTCACCCAGAGGGTGGTGAGTATATGGAATGAGCTGCCACACAAAGTGGTTGAGGCAGGTACAATAACAACATTTAAAAGTCTCTTGGACAGGTACATGGATAGGAAAGATTCAGAGGTATATGGGTCAAACACAGGCAAATGGGACTGGCTTAGATGGGAATCTTGGTCGGCATGGACCAGTTGAGCCGAAGGGCCTGTTTCTGTGCTGTGTGACTCTGTGATAACACAGCTGACTCACTGCAGTGGATGGTACAGCAATGTATCCAGTCATGTGCACACAGTTCTGCAAAGTACATGCAACATGCACACACACACACGCAAACGTTATGACAGGATTATATTGGCCTATGTAGTTGCTATGGTCTCCTCTAGTACCTGCCCTTCCTGTCCATGACATATTTCCTCGGCCCCTGTCCTGGAGGGGGTGGCACTGTGCTTAGGGGGTGTCCATGCCTTATGCTGCTCCCACCCAAGCCCTCCCCACTCCCCTGTGCAGACTCACTGGCCCATGTGTCTCCAGACCCTTGCTGTGTCCTGACTGTGGGAGGAAGAAGGGAGTTCCCGGCGGAGAGAGACCCCATCCTGAGGCTGATAATTCCCAAAATGTTCAATATAACAGCAGGTAAAAGCTCAGACCTGATGGGACCTTCCGGGAATTCCATACCCAAGTGACTATGTGGCTGGGATTTTCCAATGGGCTGATGCCAGAGTTTGGAAAGTGGGGGGATCTGGGAATCCCTGGGGAAGCTGTCACCTGATGATCCCAGTAATGGGCCAGAATCCACAGGGCAGGAACAAAGCGCTGGCTCCACTGTGACTCGCTGCTCCACTCCCTCAGCCACCGGCAGCACCAGCTTGGCCTTTCCCTCATCCAGTTCCCAGGTTCCCCGGAAATCCGTCCTGCTCTTCATCCTGACCACTGTGTGTGGGGGGCAAGTTCCACACTCCCTTCGCTCTTTGGGGGAAGAGACTTCTCCTGAATTCCCATTCGGGTCGTTCAGTGACGATCTCACACCGGCAACCTCTGGTTCTGCTCCTCCCCCAGGTGGAAACCATCTCACGCTGACCAACCCAGTCCTGATGCAGGGTCTCGACCCAAAACGGTGACCATTCCCTTCCTCCCACAGATGCTGCTTGACCTGCTGAGTTCCTGCTGCAGGTTCTTGTTGGTCCAGATTCCTGCCATCTCTGGTGTCTGCTCTTGGTCTGGACCTTCCATACCATGCTCTGTCCGTGTCATGGATGATCATCCACCCCTTGTGGCTTCAAATTTAGGGTAACTGACTGGATAACCTCAGCAGATCTGAGCTCAACTCTCAATCACAAGAACACGAAGTTTGGGGAGTGTCCAAACTAATGGTCAATTATCATTGGTCAAAATCATGTCTTTGAACTTCACAAATTGAGATTCCAAATTCACCCCTCTTCCCATTCCAGCTCCTGGGAATGCCTCTGCTACCCAGTGGGACTCCCCTAGAACCACACAATTTGTGTTTATTTGTGTTTGGGATGTGGGTGTCACTAGTAAGGTAGCATTTATTGCCCATCCCTCATCATCCCTCAGGAAGTTGGGGGTGAACCACCCCCTCATACTGCTGCTGTCCTGGTGAAGGTGTTCCCACATTGCTCTCTGGTAGGGTTTAGACCCAAAGACAATGAAGAACCTGTGATTATATTTCCAAGTGTGTGACTTGGAGGGAAGGAGCTGGTGGTGGGCTCCACTGTACTTGCTGCCCTTGTGCTTGGTGCGAGAGATCACATGTTTGGGAGGTGCTACCTGGACAAGTAACTGCAGTTGGTGGCCCCTGCTACAGGCTGTGTGCTGGTGTTGGAGGGAATGAATGTTTAGGAAGGTGGATGGGGTGACAATCAAGCAGCCTGCTTTCGTCTGGATGGTGTCAGGTTTCTATAGTGTTAGCGTTGCTCTCATCCAGCCAAGTGGACAGTGTTCCATCCCTCTCCTGATGTAGACGTTGTAGATGGTGGAGAGGCTGTGGGGTGTTGGAAGGTGAGTCAGTCACCACAGCAGCAACTTCCAACGTGGGATTAATTAGATGAGTGCAGGACTCTGGGGAAAGAAGTGGATTTCACTGGAAATTCTCCCAAGGAGGTAGTACAGCACAATGGGCAGAATGACCTCTTCCTGGACTGCAGCATTCTGTGATTCTTTGACCATGAACCCTGTCTTTGAAGGAGCAAGGCTAAATGGGCATACCTCGACCGAGGAAACTGGTCTTAAATCTTCAGGTTAAAGGTTCTTGTCTGACAAATACAGGGAATGTGGCTAGAAAGGTTTCTTTGGCTTCTGTCTCATTCTGCATCACTGTTGTGGTATTCCACATTGTTCCTTCGGTTCCCAAATTATATCTACTATTGGAAAATATTAATAAATATGGACAAAAGGTGAACAGCAAACATGTGCAATCTTCCAGATCTGTGCAGCTGGAATGCAGAGAGAGATGTAACAATCACTCCTGTTCTTCACAGGCCGTTTGGTCTGTAGGTTTCATTATCTCAGCATTAAGGGTGTCTGCCCATGTTGGAGGGAGACTGTTATAGAGTCATAGAGCAAAACAGCACGGAAACAGGCCCTTCGGCCCAACTCGTCTATGCTGACCGAGATTCCCATCTAAGCTAGTCACATTTGGCCCATGTCCCTCGAAACCTTTCCTATCCGTGTAGCTGTGCAAATGTCTTTTAAATGTAGTTATTGTACCTGCCTCAGCCACTTCCTCTGGCAGCTCGTTCCATATACCCACCACTCAGGTCCCTTTTACATCTTTTACATCTTTCCCCTCTCACCTTAGGAGGTGATTTAGTTGCTCTGAGGTTGACAGAGAGTGATGGACACAGTGTTTGTGTGATGCAGCTCAAGTGTTGAAGGCTGCCTGTCAGAGCTGCATCCAGTCCAGAGTTTGCACCACAGCAACAGGGCATCCTTGGGTGCACCGTGCAAACACCGACACAAAACCAACGTTCCTCGCGGTCACCAGCGTCAGGGGTAACGCTTCGTCAGAACTGGGGATAGCTAAACGTGAAGTGAAATTACAGTTGGGGAGAGGGGGGACTGTGATCATCTGGAGGATAGCAAAGACCAATTGGCACCAAAGGTGATGCTGCCAGGTTGGAGAAGGTGGAAATGGGACCAGGACCTCAACGGGGTATAAAATGAAACAGAAGCATTCATTTTCCGCAGTGCTTGAATTTGCAGCTGTGGTGTGCCAGCCAAAACACTGCAGATGCTGGAAATCTGAACCAAAAACAGAAACTGCTGGAAACACTCAGCAGGTCAGGCAGCATCTGTGGGAAGAGAGACAGAATTAATGGTTCCGGTCAAAGACCCGTCGTCAGAACTCTGTAACACAGTGATATGCCAGTCAGAAGGTGAGGTGCTGTTCAGCAAGTGTACATTGAGTTCTGTTAGAACAGTGTACGAGATCAGAGTGAGGTAGGAAATGATCGGAAACTCAAGGTCTCCCTTGCAGACTGAACGGGGGTGAACTACCTCACACCCGGGTTTCCACCATCCACAGTGCCAACTATTGGTTTAATCCAGACACTGGGCCGACTGTGACTGATGTGTATATTATTCTTTACGCTATTTATTCATTCATTTTCCAGGGTCTGGCCTTGCCCATCCCAAACTACCCTGGAGAAGGAGGTGGTGACCACCTGCCACAACTGATGGGATGGTAAGCTGTTTAAGATGATGTTTGGGAATCAGGCACATTGTGGACTGGAGTCACATGGAGACAGACCAGGTAGGGACAGTTCACTTCCTCTCCAGAGCAACATGAGGTAATTGAGATAATTAGCTTATTTTCTCAGTACTGATGCATGTTACTTATAAAATCAAGATAAATCCAATAAATGTTGGCATTAATTCAGAATGCACAGAGATCCAGTGAGAGGAATCACAGTGACTGCAATTCTAACCCATTGGCTGGTTCTGGTCTGCCCGTTCCTGAGTTCACTGCTCTCTGCCCCTGTCTGGCAACACAAATAATCCTGGGATCTGAGGTAATCATTCGGCCAAAAAAATTGCGTCCTAAAATCCCTCCAAAGCCAACAGCTGGCAACGCGAGGCTGCAGAGTGTGAGCTGAGTGTTGAGCCCAGACAAAGCTGAGTGTTTACAACACTAGGTGGCACCATGTTGTGATTTGTGGAGTCAGGCTGTGCAGGGGACAGTGGACCGGCTCTGTCTGAACAGCCGGTGGCTTCGGTGGAGATGTTGATGTTTTTCTGGCCGAGGATGTGCGCTGATGATCTGAGTGAGGTTGTCCAGCAGGCAGTACTGTAGCAGCAAGGAAAGGCAGTGCTGAAGAGTTAAAGCAACATTGGGGCAGTATCAAGGAGCATTAAAGCGTTGGGGCAGCATTAAGTCAGTATTAAGGCAGCATTAAAACACTAACAAAGGAGCATTAAGGAAGAGAAACAAAGGACTACAGATGCTGGAATCGAGATGAAAAACATGATGATACTGGAGGAACTCAGCAGGCCAGGCAGTATCCATGGAGAAGAGCAGGACGTTAATGTTTTGGGTCAGGACCCTTCTTCAGGACCCAATATATAGGAGGGAAAAGCAGAGCAGTGATAGGTGGACAAAGGAGGGGAGGTGGGGTGGGCACAGGGTGGCGATAGGTAGATGCAGGTAAAAGACGGTGATGGGCAGGTGCGAGGGAGGAGGGGAGAGCAGATCCACCGGGGGACGGGGCACAGGTGAGGAGAGAAAAGAAGTGGGGGTTAGAAAAAAGAGAGCGAGGCTGGGAAAGGGAAGAAACGAAGAGGCCTGGTTGGGGGGGGGTGGGGAAGGGGGGGTGGGGATTTCTTAAAGTGGGAGAATTCAATGTTCATGCCGTCAGGCTGCAAGGTTCTAAGGCGGAAAATGAGGTGCTGTTCCTCCAGCATTAAGGAAGGGATAAATCAGCAATTAAACAGTGGAGACACCAAGGATGCAACTTGTCTTGAGCTGAAGCTTAACTTCAGGTAAGGAATCCACTCCATTAATCCCATCCCAGAGAACGTACGTGGGGATTTCTACAGTGAAGTTGTGGATGCAAAATTGGCAGGTGAGGGAGATACACAAAAGTAAAGATCACCTGAAACATTCCTTCCCTCCCTCCACCACCAATGTACAGTGGCTGCACTTACTCACCAGGCTACTCCAACTGCACCTTCAAACCAACCTCTGTCACCCGGAATACAAGGGCAGCAGGAGCATGGGAACACCACTACCTGCTGTACACCATCCTGACCAGGAAGTATATTGCCGTTCCTTCGTGCAGCAACAGTTGTCTGAAATAGTTGAACCCGGAAGACTGCGATGTTCCCAGTGGGAAGGTGAGGTACAGATCGTCAAGCTTACATTGAGCTTAGTTGGGAGAGAGTAGCAGGCAGGGCCAGGGAGGTCAGAGTGGGAGGGGGATGAGGACAATAGGTTGCAAGGAGGTACCTGGGGTGGGACTGACGGGTGCGTTAACTTGGTATGATGGTCACCTGGCTTACTCCATGTCAAATGGAAACATGAGATTAATGTGGAAGTTCAAGTAAGATGGTCCCTCTGGTGGTTTTTTCAAATGTTATGGATGGTCATACTGGATCTTGAAGGAAGTTTACAAATTACTGCCGCACATCCTCTCTTCCCTGAGCTTTTTGAAAGTAAAAGGGAAAATATTCCAGCCTGTTCCCAATCCCAGCCTCATATCCAGTGCCAACTAACAGCCAGAGAAGTGCTTGGAGATTCAACATCTCCTCAGTTAAGAAAAGAACCCAATCTCATAGAGTCGTAGAGTCAAACAACATAGAAACTGGTCCTTCAGACCAGGATGTCTACATCCACCATCGGGCTCCCGTTTACGCTAATCTGACACAAATCCCATTTTATCCTCCTACCCCCACATTCTATTCTCATTAATTCATTAATTCCCCACAGATTTTACTCCTCACACCAATTACACCAATTAACCCACCAACCTGCACACCTCTGGGATGTGAGAGGAGACCAGAGCACCTGGGGAAACCCACACGGTCACAGGGAGAACACGGAGACCACCAGAGGTCAGGACCGAACCTGGGTCACTGGAGCGGTGAGGCAGTGGCTGCACCACTGGGCTGCCCAAACATTATGTGATTGGAATGCTTCAGAAGCCCAGACGGGTGGGTCAGTGGGTCACCCTCCCACCTCGACGGTAAAAGATTCACACGTCACTCCCGAGGTTTGATGCTGGGGATCCCGCTGCCATGCCGTGGTGTGGTGAGGGAGTGCCGCACTCTTGGAGATGGTTTCTTTCATCTGCCTCCCTAGAGGATGCAAGGGAGCCCGCGGTGACATTCTGACAAAGTGCAGGCTGTTCTTTGTCACTGGATCTAGTCTGCTCGGTGCCGGTGTGGGACCGTGCTCTGTGCAAACGGGCTTCAGTTCCCCACATTACAACAGTGACTAAACTTCAAAAACACTTCACTGGCTGGAAAATTCTTTGGGGACATGAAAGGCCCTATAGATATGCAACTCTTAGATATTAAAGGGCACTGATATTTGTTGTTTACATTTGTTAAATATACAGAATGGAGCCACGTTCCTTGTCACACGATACAAGATCCAGTTCCTTGGAGTAGGGAGCTCACAAGACTGTTGAGGTCATGAAAGCAATGTGACAGTTCCTGGAGGCAATTGCACATGTCCCGAGATAAGCAGACACTTGGAAAGTTTCCTGCTGCTATTTATTGAAGCTCCTTGTCTATTATGTTTGCATTCCAGGCTATTTTTGGCTCGTGGCAGAGACTGATGTGCATAGTTCTAACTTCACCCTCTATTGAGCTCCACCAGCCTAATTAGCTGTACGATATTCTTAACATTAATGACAATGTGAAGCCTTTGCATTAATCTGTGACAACATACATATCTTAATTTTAAATTTATCATGTTCAATGCCAAAGACAAGTGTACTCGTCTAAGCCAAGGTTCTGTGTTCACAACAGTATATTTAGCAACAACAAACATTTGAAATGTTCACATAAGCCAAAACATGCTGAGGATTACTAAAGATAAATAAAAGATTGAAAATATGCAAATCCCCCCAATAGCTCAACTGATGCAGACATCGGATGCCTGAGCAAAGGTCAGTGTAATCCTGGATTTGAAACCTGTCTGTGTTGAGTCTCACGAGTTCAGTCTCTGCACCAGAATTTTTGCTTCAGGAAACTTCTCACTTTCCCAGAAGCTCTCAAATGGCCGCTCACCAAAGGAGCATTCTTTTATTTAATGATCTTTCAGGATCTGGGCGTCACAGGCAAGGTCAGTGTTTCTTGCTTACCTCCAGTTGCCCTTGAGAAGGTGGGGGTGAGCTGCCTTCTTGAACCACTGCAGTCCCCCTGGGGAGGGAGTTCCAGGATTTAGACCATGCGCCGATGAACGGCAGGCGATATATTGTGTGTGACTGGGAGGGGAACCTACAAATAGTGGTGTTCCCTCTGCCTGTCGTCCTTGTCCTTCCCTTAGATTTATTGGCATTACATTGTTGGTCAGTCATTTGAAGGGTGATTATCTCTCAGCAGATTCCCAAAATCTGGAACATCCCAGCGTTCCTCTGGGAACAAAAGTTACATCCCTCTGTAAGTGGAATGGAGAGTGTTCTGACCATCTGTTCACAGGCTTTGTGTTTCAGATCTTTGGACTGTAGACTTTCCCTTGTCGACGGTAACTTAGCCAAAGATGGAAGAAAGCTGGAAAATGACACCAGGGATGCCAACATCTCTGACCTATCATCCTGATTGAGCCTCCCAACACCAGGGATCAATCCGAGGAATCTTGTGCCTGCCTACTGTCCAGGTGAATGTCTCAAGTCTAATGTTCAATCCCCTTAGACGTTTACTGGACACTGGGCAGAGCTCTTCAGAATTGGTTTGTGACTGCCCCTCTATAACCTCAGCATCTCCCAACCCATTTCTTGTAATGGGATAACACCACCAGATACACCAGAGCCCTTACATCTTTCCTAAAGTGTGGAGCCCAGAACTGGGCACAATACCACACCTGTGGTCAAACCAATGTTTGGCGAACAACAAACATTTTTTGCTGCTCTTTTCTTCCTCTCTTGTACTACCCCAATGTTCTGTAAAGATTCATCATGACTACCATGTTCCTATACTCAATGTTTCTATTTGGAAAGCCTAAGATCCATTCTATGTTTTTACCAATTTCTCAACCTTCCCATCTACTTTCAATAAACTATGCACATATACCCACAGATCTCTCTATTCTTGTGCCCTCTAGTTGATAATACCTCCTCAATCTTCTGACCATAATGCCTCTGTTCCAAGCATTAAACTTCATCTGCCACCTATCTGCCCACTCCACCAGCCTCTCTTTAACAAATCCATGCAGACTTCCTCTAATCAGTCCTTCAGTCCATCAACCTAATCAGTCCACAGTTGGCCAGGTAACTGCTAGTTCTGTCCCTGATTATCGTTTCTGAAATTTCCCCACCATTGAGGTTAACTTGGTGGTCCTGAAGTGACTGGGTTTATCCCTACACCTTTTTTGAAGAAGAGTGGAATATTTGCAAGTTTCCAGCGCTCAGGCACCAACCAGCCCAGGGTTAATAGATGTTTGGAAGATTACGGCCAGGGCCTCTTCAATTTCCACCCTTGTTTCCCTCAGCACCATACGATGCATTCCATCTGGACCAGGAGGTTTATCCACTTAGTACCTCTGCTTTACCCAACTTTAGCTCATGCAGGATCTCATCCCTCTTCCTCTTCTGTGCAAAGAGAAACAGTGTCAATGATTTAGTTATGATGAAAGTTCACTAACATGAACCATTAACCATTCCTCTCTCCGCAGATGCTGTCTGACCTGCTGAGTGTTTCCAGCATTTTCTGTTTTTATTAGGTCAGACAGAGGCCAGACAGGCAAATGCCCTCCATGAAGGACATTGGTGAACCAGACGGGTTTTACAATAATCCAGTAAGTTTCTGATCATTGTTCTTTGTTTGTTCTTTGATTCCAATTATTAACAAACCTTTAAGTTCCACAGCTGACCAGGTAGGGTTTGAACTCGGGATGACTGGATAACTAGTCTGGCAATGAAATAGCTTCACCGCCGCCCTACCCTCACTTAATTCCTACTTTGCTTCTCCTCTGAACTTACTGCAATCAGCCTGGTTCCCACAAGTAGTAACGATCCAGCAGCTGTTACTTGCTTCTTTTCCTGAACTAATTCATTCTCCATCCAGGGAGATGTGGCTTTAGTTTTCCTCCCTTGCTCCCTCAGGCAATGTTCCAAACTGGAGCTGAAACATCTCCCCCTTAAGGCCTCCCTTTGATTCCAGTTTACCTGGGCCAGCCCTTTGAAATTGTCCCTTCTCCAAATGACTATTTGTACCCTGGAGTGACCCATGTCCTTTTCCATAGCTTTTCTAAACATTACATTATGGTTGCTATTTCCTAGATGTTCCCCCAGTGATAACTGCATCGCAACATGAAGACTGGGTCTGGGAAACACAGGTTAGTAGTTAAGACATCCTCACAGATAGGTTTTGTCAAGTTATTGACAGAACATGTTCCATGTAACTGCCAGCTCAAACTACTAGAACTGGTGACGGCCACAACAGGACTTGTGTCTGAACTATCCAATCATTTACTGGCAGAGGGAGCCATTGCAGCCAATCAGTGCAGGAGGTGGATAGTGAGTAAGTTCCTCCTCCTGGAGTGCGTACTCCAGTTTACTCAGAGTGAGATAGGAGTTTAACTTTCCATTAACTGTCCATTTCCCTCCACAGATGCTGCCTGACCCGCTGAGTTCATCCAGCATCTTGGTCTTTGCTCCAGGTTCCAACATCTGCAGTAACTTGTGTCTCCAGGCGTTTACCTTGCAGGGCAGAGTAACACACATGTATTATATTCTCATTGGTCTTTGGGGCTGAGGTGAGAAGAAGCCAAATCTTGGTGAAGCTTGGACGTCTCCCCCGGAACAGGATCAGTTGTTGAATGTGCACAGATGTTTGGACTGAAGGGATAGAGGGTTAGTGCAGAAATGTGATGCTGAGGTGACAGGATGACCAGGTCTTATTGAATGGTGGAGTGGGTCGGAGGGGCTGATTGGCCTTGTCCTGTGTTATGTTGGAGCTATATGCACACGGGCAGGACCCCACTGGACAAAGGTTACTCGGGGTGGGGTGGTTCTCTGTCCCTGCAGCCCTGCACATTGTCCGTGGTCTCCGTAAGGGCTGGGAATGTCTGGAGTGGCTGTCCAAACCACTGGCATCCACCCTCCTCCCCACTCCCACCACCATCTGCACTGGGATGTTTGGGATTCCCATGTGGATGCTGCCGGGGTGGGAATTGTCCCATGGGATCTGTGAGGGATGTGATGATGGGGGAGAGGAGGTAAAAGTGGGTCATTTATGTCGATCGGATTTGCTTTAATGGCAACATTTTCAATGAATTTTTTCAACGATTAATAGTCTTTGCGTGTTTCGGAATGGCAGACAGCTTTGACAGGCGGCCAAGTTTGGGGGTGTGGATTAGCCGATTATTTAAACTATTTCAGCTGTTCCCTGGGCGGAGCTAGTTCTGGCTACGTGACGGCATTGCATAACGTTTAGGACGGTGTGAACAGGAGGTAAACCCCAGGTGTTGGTGATGAGTGCCAGCGACGCGTCACCCACACCAAGCTCGGTCCCAACAGACGTCCCAAACCATGCACCGTCCCAAACCACGCACAAAACGTCCCATTCTGTTGCTTTACACCAGTTTCCAGGTTACCGGGCTGCACTGAGCCAGCTATTCTGTGCAGGAGAGCCAGCCCACTGCGGTGCACCCAGTGTGTGGCTTCTGCCCTCTTGCTGTGCCCCTCCGCCAGTTACCGAGTGTGGAGCCCGTCACTGAGTTGGGGACCGGGTCAACCTTACCCCCACTCCTGAGCTTCACACCAGCCACAAGTGAGACTCGGCAAAACCCCTCTTATCTTTTAATGAAGGCAAGTTGTTATTTTACTTACCCTGAGATTGTTTGTTTTAAATTAGTTCCTATATCTGAACTATGTTTCTAGGTAAGTTTGTTACCTTCAAAAGTTTTATGAAAATTTCAAGAGCTATTTATCTGCTGTTGGACTGACTGCGCAGGGATGGGGCCTGAGCTTCCATGCCTGTGACCCCCCTCTCAGAGACCACTGCCTTGTGGAAGGGCCGAGGGAGCAATACCCTGAGGGTGTCGGGCAAGTGTTGACCACAGAGCAGGCACGGGGAGCAAAGGCAAGGTGTGGGCCGAGCCCATGAGACCAGGACCCTTCCTCCACATGTTTACAGAATGACCCTTAAACGGACACTCCCCAGTACTTCTTCCCTGAAAATCTTTCCAAAATATACCAATTCCCATGTTTAACCTTCCTGGAAAGGTTTTAGAATTTGTTGGTTCTCTTAGGGACTTGGGAATGGTTCCATTTTTGTTTCTAACTGTTTAAGCTTCAGTTTGTCAGCCTGGTCGGTGTGAGTGATTTAATCGAGGTGGATGTGTGTGCACAGTGACTGCCTGCTTTTATAATCCAGGCTGTGAGTGAGCGGAGGCTGGGGGCTGAGCTGCCCAACATCTGCTGTGTAGTTTGGCAGCACTCCTTCCTTGCAGGATATAAATGGAATGGACAGCTGGAAAATGCAAATCCTCTGAGCAGGGTTTGATGTTTTAAATAGATGAGACGGGTAATTTTAAAACTGTCCCCCTCACTCTCTTGTACCAGGGTGGAGGGAGGGTGGGGAAGGGACGGAGCAGGTGTGACTGGAGACAGAGAGCTGAAAGGAGTGGTGATTCCATTTCTGGGGCACAACCCAGGATCATTACAAAGCACTCCACACGCACTCAGCTATAACCGGCTGCTGCTATGGGAATAAATCTTGCTCTTCACCATGAAGCAAAGACCAGGTAGGTGAGCAGGGAGGTGACTGTACTGATCCGGAGCAGGGGGAGGTCACTGAGTCCCTCCAACCGGTTCTGTCATTCAACGGGATTGGAGTGTTTGACCTCAGCTCTGCATTCCCGTCCATCCCCAGTAACAATCCTGTCTGCCCTCCAGTAACCATCCCGTCCACCCCAGTAACAATCCCATCCACCCCCAGTAACAATCCCATCCACCCCCAGTAACAATCCCGTCCACCCCCAGTAACAATCCCGTCCATCCCCTGTAAAAATCCATCCATCCCCAGTAACTTTCACTCCTTCATTTACCTCTCTACCTCTGCATTAGACACATGCAAAGGCCTGGTTGTTGGTGAAGGTTATGGGCAGATTTTGCTGGGGACATTGGGAGACAACTCCTACTCGTTACTCTGCTGTGCCCAGAACAGCATTGGCTGGAGACTAGAGCCCCCAGTGATGCACAGGTACCCAGCATTGCTCTGGAGGGTCCCCATTGATGTTGGACACATGACCTTACACTAAAACTCAGACTGCACTTCCAGCTGTTCATTGAATTATTTTTTTGTGGTCTGTTTCCTTTCAGCCTGTACCTTACAAATTTAAACCCCCAGTATTAACAGGGCGTACACTAACATGTGCGCTATTGTTCTACATAACAGTGAGTCTCACTGTAGCATTTCCATAGGGTGCATGCTGACAAACACAAGGATTATCTCAGGCAGGGTCGCATCACACAACTGAAAGGATAGTTGCCTCTGGATTTCCTGCCACACTGCCACAAGGGAATGTATCCTTGCAATTACTGCGATTTATGGAGAGTAAGGGACCAGAAGTGCTTGATGACCATTACAATGCACACAAGTCAGTCTGTGAGAGGGATCAATGTGGATGTATTCATAACCAAGTTAGGGTCCAGAACTGGCCTCCCAAGGACAACATGGGTTGATGATAAATGCCAGCACTGACAGTGAAGGACACCTTCTGGGAGTAATTAGTAAAAGTAAACTATCTGTTGAAAAGACACAAAGCTACAATGCTGATTCTATCAACATTTCAGATCAGAAAATCAGCGATTGAACCTCTTTTCCACTGTAAACTCCAAACCCAGTAAGTACAGACACCTCCAATCAATGGTGAATCCTCATCAGTCACAGTTGGTCTATGCCTCTGCTCTTGGGTTCCCATTCATGATGCCTCCTGCAAGAAGAGTTGACAACAGCTGCTCCCCACACCTCAGTATCTCGCAACCATTACTTGTAAACTCAGGGCTGTCTCCTCAGAAGGAGGTTAAAGGTCGGTTGAAAAGTTGGGAGATCCTGCAGTGTCCAACAAAATCCTCACAATCAGCATCACCAAGGACCCTCACCACCCGGGACATGCCCTCTTCTCGTTACTGCCATCAGGGAGGAGGTACAGGAGCCTGAAGACCCACACTCAACAATTCAGGAACAGCTTTCTGAACCATCCATGAACACTACCTCGTTATCCCTTTTTATTGCACTATTTATTTATTTATTTTGTGATTTCATGGTAATTTTATGTCTTTGTACTGTACTGCTGCTGCAAACAACACATTTCACAACATATAAGTCAGTGATAATAAATTTGATTCTGATTCTGAAATTTACCTCAGTGGCTGTTTGTAGAAGCCCTCCACGCCTTTAATGACTGCAAATATAATGTGATTACTTGTGAAGTACTTGGATCTGTCAGCACAACATGATGCAGAGACATTTATACAATTACTTGGGAAGGGTGCTCAGAAATATGTGTGAAGAAATTGTTCGTAACAATGCTAGTGGGGAAAATGTGATTTCTGAGTTTACCTCTTTGTTTGTAATTCATTAACATTGGGGAATTGGAGACCCCTCAAGAGAGTATTTAGAGTACTTATACTGACCGTTTCCAATCATGTTATTAACTCTAAATAGCTGTGGGTACTCCAAACTGTTGCACAGTCTGTTGGTCAGTACACCAAGTGGCCCATTATTCGGGCCATCTGTGTTTCCATGACTCATTTTCTGCTAAGAATATCAGGCAACAATCTAATGAAGGACACGCTCTTTCAATAAGGAAGTTGTTTGGCTGTGACTGGAGAGATTGGAAACAGCTGGAGAACACACCATGGTTTGTTGGTTGGGAGGGTGGGGGATGGTGGTTCAATGAAAGGAGAGACTTCAGTCTATTCCTGGTGCAAGACATAGCTTCAAACAAACCGCCATTCACAGAGGCTTGGTCAATCACCCTAGAGCTTCTCACTTGTTTGAATTCATTGATGAGTAAGCCAAAACTTACTCACTCCACAAGAGGGGAGTGAGCCAGCCCCTGGAGTTGCTTCACTCCCTCTGGGGAAGGTGCTCCCACAGTCCTGCTGTTCCAGGATTTCAATGGCGAGATGATGAAGAACCAGCGATGCTCTTCCATGTGGTTTAAACACGTCGGTCTTCTAAGTGCCTGGTCCTCAGAGTATGGACTTCAGTGAGGAGGGTGGTTGTGTCTATTTTAATTCATTTTAAACCTTGTAATGAAATCTAGGTAATTCACTTTTAAAGTTACATCGGCCAGGTCAGGTCAGGTCAGGTCAGGTCAGGTCAGGTCAGGTCAGGTCAACAGGACCAAGCTGGAAAGTGGGTTCTTT
Organism: Pristis pectinata; assembly: GCF_009764475.1. Lineage (NCBI taxonomy): Eukaryota > Metazoa > Chordata > Chondrichthyes > Rhinopristiformes > Pristidae > Pristis > Pristis pectinata. The sequence continues at coordinate 1,647,803 of NC_067427.1, read as the reverse complement.
TTTGCTAAAAAGCATTTGGTCCTAGAGAACATCAGTACTGATGCGGTGAAAAGTTTATGTAAGATGACTATATCAAAATGTATTTCTGGATTACATTGAACATTTAACAAAACACTTTATTTATGTTATATAGGTTATGTGGGGGTATAGTAGGCCAGGTCAGGTGAACCCCAACACCATTACAAGCAGTACCACACAGACATGTTGTTTTGCAGTGACATTTATCACCTCATTTCCTTGCTTTTGTCTTTGCAAATATTGTCCAGGGTTTGATGTTTTAAATGTTTTAAATAGATGAGACAGGTAATTTTAAAACTGCCCCTCTTGCTGTCTTGTGCCAGGAGATGTTATTGTTGGGAGGGTGGAGAAGGGACGGAGTAGGTGTGACTGGAGACAGAGAGCTGAAAGGAGTGAAGTGATTACATTTCTGGGGCACAACCCAGGATCATTACAAAGCACTCCACACGCACTCAGCTATAAGTGGCTGCTGTTATGAGAATAAATGTTGGTCCAGGTAGGTGAGCAGGGAGGTGACCGTACTGATCCGGAGCACGGGGAGGTCACCCAGTGGGAAAGGACTCAGGTTCCCGAGGACCAGTCGGAGCGCTACCCTGCCGGCCTGGAGCCCAAGCCCAAGCCCAAGGCCATAGGTACTGGGCGCTCCTCATGCGGGCCAGGAGTCCTCATGGTCCACCCCACGGTCCAAACGCGGTTCCGAACAAAACAAGATGCAGGCCAGGCCCCGTGGGCAGGCGGAAGGGATTAGTTGTCCTTAGTCCACTAGTTTGGCCCAACACTGTGGGCCAAAGTTCCTGTGCTGCACTGTTCTATTTAAGGAAGTGCTTGGCCACGTTGTGGACACGTTGCATGAAGCTATTGTGACAGTTTATTTCAAAGCCGATACCTTTGGGTGAAAATCTGAAATGCAGGAATAGAACAGCATGGATGAACGGAGAATCATCTTGGACAAAAGGAGGTGGCGAGAAATCACTGAAGCCCAGTAGGAGGATTGAGGACCCTCATTGGAGGAAGCCTCCTCCTGACCGCAGCCTGCCTCCCACCTCCAGCAAGATGCTGCGCTCCCTGCGTGTCCACTCATCCTCCTAGTCGACTCTCTGAGGTCTGGTAATGAGTAAAGTCATCGAGGGCAAGGCCTGGCTCCGAAATCCTTCCTGTAATAATGAGAGGTGATAAGCTGCAGTCACACATTCTGTCTGCATTCCATCTCGGTTTATAATAACTTTATCATTTCATACAACTATTTGGTAAATAAAACGCTTAAATTAGAAAAAAGCTTGCTGCATGAAGAAGACTTGGCAATGTTCTGCACACAGTAGTCTTCCGTTTACAGATGTATGTACAGCCCATTTATTATCTCACACTTACCATTTAAAGTATCAGTTCCTCAAGACATGTTGGAGATGATTTGAGTTGTCAGAAGAATATATGACGTCACAGTGGTACCACCAGCATAGAATCGTACAGCACGCAAACAGGCCACTTGGCCCAACTTGTCCACACCAACCAGTGGATGCCCCTCTGTATTAACCGAATCTCCCAACACTTGGCCTTTTGCCCTCTCTGCCTAACATTTCACATACTCATCTACGGTGACCCGGCTTCCACCACTCCTTCAGGCAGTGTGTTCCAGGTACTCACCGCTCTCTGGGTGAAGAAGGTCTCCCTCAGATCTCCTCTGATTTCCTCCCCCCATAACCTAAATCTCTGTCCTCTGCTTTATCTACCTCTGCTATGGGGAAAAGGATCCCCCATCTCTACACCTCAATCATGTCCCCTCTTAACCTCGTCTGCCCCAGAGAGAACAGACCCAGCATCTCCAGTCTCTCATCACAATGAACTGCCCCATCCCAGGTACCATCCTGGTGACTCCCCTCTGCACCCTCTCCAGTGCAGTCACATCCTTCCTGTAGTGCGGTGACCAGAACTGCACGCAGAGCACCAGCTGAGCTCTGACCAAGGTTTTATAAAGTTGGAGCATAGACTCCCTCCCTCTGTATTCAATGCCCCAGCTAATGAGGGTCAGTATCCCAGCTGCCTTCCTAACCATGTTATCTAGCTATGTTGCCACCTGTGTACCCCAAGGTCCCTTTGCTCCTCAATACTCCCCAGGACCCTAACTTTCATGGTGTATATCCAAACCTCATTAGTACTCTCAAAATGCAACACCTCACGTTTGTCTGGATTGAACTCCATCTGCCACTTCTCAGCCCACTTCACCAACACATTGACATCTCTCTGCAGCCTCAGACTACCTTCCACAGGATCAAAAACTGCACCAATCTTCATGTCATCCATAAGCTTACTGACCCTGCCTCCTACATCCACATCCAAGTTATTTGCATATGTTACAAACAACAAGGGCCCCAGCACCAATCCCTGTGGACCACCACTAGTCATGGGTATCCAGTTATAAAAAAAACCCTCTGCAATCACCGTGTCTCCGATTGCCAAGGCAACTTTGGATCCATTTTGCCAATTTGCCCTGGATTCCATGGGCCCTAACCTTCTGAACCAGTCTCCCATGTTGGACCTTGTCAAGGGGCTCCCTGAAGTCCATGTAAATCACATCTACTGCCCTGCCCTCATCGATACACTTTGCTACCTCTTCAAAAAATTCAGTCAAATTGTTCAGATAGAACCTGCCCTTGACCAAGCCGTGTTGGCTGTCTCTGATTGGTCCCTGCCTTTCCAAGTGATTATTAATCCTTTTCCTCACATTTGCCATCCTCCAGTCAACCGGGACCTCACTTGTGTCCAGAGAAGATCTAAAGATCTCAGTCAGAGCCCCAGCAATCTCTCCCCATGGTCTGAAGGTTTCTGTGCTCTGTGACACTAAGTTGTCAACGTTAGGTCCGGTCCCATTAACCATTAAGGTCTCTGTACATTAACGAGAAAATTGAATGTGTGTGCTGATCCCCATTATAAACAGGGACCGATTCTGTACAAATTCCCCTCAGGGAGTCACTAGACGCCGTATTCCTGCAGGTGTAACAAGGAGGCCGTGTCCACCATGACTATAGCCTCTCATCAACATTCAACGGCAATCACATTGGGTGTGAGATTACAGGATGTGAGGATTGAGGAGTGGGGGGTGGGGTGTGGGATGGGGGGTGTAGGGTTTGGGCGTGTGAGGTGTGGGATGGGGTATGAGGTGTGGGGTGTGGGGGTGTGATGGGAGGTGTGAAATATGGGGGTGTGAGATGGGGGTAGGGTGGGGGTGTGATGGGGTGGGGTGTGTGAGATGGGGTGGGGCGTGAGATAGGGGTGTGGGGTGGGGGGTGAGGGGGTTGAGATAGGAGTAGGGTGGGGGTGTGAGGTGGGGGGTGAGATGGGGTGGG